>NC_049235.1:11998998-12354318 GCF_011100685.1 Canis lupus familiaris
GAGCTAACTCCAGGTTCTCATGAGGCCCAGCAGCCCATGGGTTCTATGAGAGCCACAGGTGCATGGTTTCCTTCCAATAAATTCGCCTTTATGCTTTAACAAAATTAAAATAGACTACTGTCACTTTAACCACGTGTACCTAGACTGAGATTTGCTTTCCACTAGATGAGGGGCCTCTGAAGGCAAGGACTGTTTCTCATTCCTTTCTGGATCCCAGGGCCTGGCCTAGTGAGCTCCAAACATGGAGCAAATATCTGTGAATGAATAGAGCTCATCCCTTCATTACAAAAGTCAGTTCTCATTTTCTATCTATACTGTTCTATAAATGTTCCTGCTTTACTGTAGAGGTCAGAGTCACAAACTGGTTACTCAAGTGTTAAAGCAACCCACAGACTTACTTTGTTTTGTTCTGTTTTAATTCTGGTTTGGCTTGTACAGTTTTGGAAAGTAGGTAGGAGAGGGCAGGAATGAAGGAGGGAGGGGAAAGGAGCTAACATTTAATCATTTTATTTTCACATAAAAATCCAAAATTCCAGCTTCCCTTTAAAAATCAGAATATTTGATAGCATTAAATTCTAAAAGCCAAACTTTCTACATCTTCTTTCTGATGGTACAGGAAGAAGCAATCTGTTCTCTCATTTGAGGGAGGCAACAAAATCCAAGATCCAAAGGGAAATGAGTAAGATCAGAAAACCTTTTTCTCTTTCTCTTTCATCATTTGTCTCTCAACATGAAAAATCTGCTCTGTCCCAGAGATAGCTACTATAGGATTCTTTTTTTTTTTTAAGATTTTATTTATTTATTCATGATAGACAGAGAGAGAGAGAGAGAGAGAGAGAGAGACAGAGACACAGGCAGAGGGAGAAATGGGCTCCATGAAGGGAGCCCAACACGGGACTCGATCCCGGGTCTCCAGGATCATGCCCTGGGCCAAAGGCAGGCACCAAACCGCTGAGCCACCTGGGGATCCCTGCCATAGGATTCTAAAACAGAGGCTCAGCCAAAAACTCTGGCAGCATCTCTCCAAGAAATATCTCTGAGTTTGGACAGTCCCAGCCACAGCTTGTGCTACCTGGAGCAACCTTGAAGCTAATCTGCCTAAGGCTTTTGGATTTGCTTGCTTACGAAATCTGCTAAGACAAAAGATGGTGTCAAAAGCAAGCTCATTAAATTTTTACACTGCTTTACTGTACTACCCACAGTTCCTCAGGCACTCTTACCTCTCAGACATGGTTTCTGCCTGAAAGGCTCTGTCCACACACCCCAGGGACAGCAGACAATCCCATCAGACATACAGGAAAGGGTGAAGGGTTGCCAAGAACAACATCCACCCATCACCAAAATGCATTTCACTATCCATGGTTTCAGTTACCTACGGTCAACTGCAGCTTGAAAACATTACATGGAAAATTCTAGAAATAAACAATTCATAAGTTTTAAATTGTATGCCATTCTGAATGCATGATGAAATATCACAAAACCTACCAGGTCTCTTGGGGACACGATTCATGTCCTAAGCATGTTCTTGCTGTATATGCTACCACCTGGCAGTCACTTAGCAGCTGGCCTCGTTATCAGATCAACTGTCATGGTGTCACAGTGTTTGTTTTCAAGGAACCCTTATTTGACTTAATAATGGTCCCAAATCACAGGAGTAGCGATGCTGACAATTCAGCTGCCAAAGAGGAGCCATAAAACACTTCCTTTAAGTGAAAGTTCCCACTTAATAAGAAAAGAAAAAAAATTGTATGCTGAGGTTGCTAAGATCTATGGTAAGAATGAATCTTCTGGGACGCCTGGGTGGCTCAGTGGTTGAGCATTTGCCTTCAGCTCAGGGCATGATCCTGGAGTGCTGGGATCAAGTCCCACATCGGGCTCCCTGCATGGGGCCTGCTTCTCCCTCTGCCTATGTCTCTGCCTCTCTCTCTCTGAGTCTCTCAAGAATAAATAAATAGAATCTTTAAAAAAATTAAAAATAGAATGAATCTTCTATCGAGGAAATTGTGAAGGAAAAATAAATTTGTGCTTGTGTTATCTTTGTTAATCTCTTACTGTGCCTAATTTATAAATTAAACCTTATCATAGGTATCTATGTTTAGAATAAAAACATAGTATATATAGGGTTCAGTAGTATCCATGATTTTGGGCATCCACATCAGGTTGTGGAACATAGCCGGTGTGGATAAGGGGAGACAATGTTCTGTTGTGTTAAGTTGGAAGCAAACTCTGGGACAGGAAATTGAGGGCAAGGATTGCCTGGAATGTGATCCCAGGAGTGAGAGGGAGAGAAGGCAGGTGACAGAGAGCATGTTATCAAACTGATCACCACTGTGGGCCATTGCAATTCAATCCACTGGAAAATTCTGGGAGACTGTGTGGAGCATGCCTCTGAGTCATTGTCTTCAGTCCCCAGAGGTGGGAAAGCTGAGGTATTTATCCCCCAAATCCCATCCACTATAAGCTGAGGACTGTTCTCAGGGCCATTCACTCCCAGCACCTCTGGCTTGTCCCAATAATGGAATCTTACAGGTGCAAAGCTGCAGGTACTTGCAGAAACACAGGCTTACCAGAGCCTGAGCAACATCTACCTCAGCTTAACAAAGCAATCACCTAGTCAGGGAGGTAGATGCAGGGAGACAAATATAACAATTATGTATCATATCGTGGAAATTAAGCATATGCAGAATAGTTTGTTTGCCTGGTAAAATCATTAGATTTTTTATTCTGAGCCCGTTGTTACCACCTTTGCCAGAGTCCACTGGGACTTGATATGCTGAAATCCTGTGGTTTCCAAGGCAAACACCTTTTCCCCTTGAAGTCCTTTTCCACCTGCCCGTTCATGCCATTCTTCCTTTGTGGTAGAAAGGCCACGCCTTATGCTGAGGTTAATTTTGATCATTTATTATGGGAACACAGCTTCATTCATGTGCTAATTTTTACATCTCACTGTCACTTCAGGAAAGTTCACCAGATGTTCTGGATGAGTATTTGATATTTTCTTTATAGAGATACTAAGTTCCCGGTTGCTAGAGGGTCTCACTCTACATTAAAATTCCAGCCCAGGTAGCTCAGCAGTTTAGCGCTGTCTTTGGCCCAGGGCCTGATCCTGGAGGCCCGGGATTGAGTCCCATGTCAGGCTCCCTGCATGGAGCCTGCTTCTCCCTCTGCCTGTGTCTCTGCCTCTCTCCCTCCCTCCCTCCCTCTCTGTCTCTCTCTCTCTCTCTCTCTCTCTCTCTCTCTCTCTCGGATAAATAAATAAAGTCTTAAAAAAACACACACACACACAAAACAAAATTCCAGCCCTAACACAGTCTTCCACCTCTTCACAGCCACAAATATCTCATCCGAGAGTCTGTCACTCAACTCTCATCAGAGCAAAAGAACAGTTCAAACTCCCAACAGAGCAAAAGAAAAAGGGAAGGGGCTCTCAGTTCTTGGTTCTAACTCACAGATCCAGATGTCAAATCCTTAGCATTTGACTTAATCCAGCAGCCCTGGTAAATTCCTGCTTATGCCCAATGTTGGGTGAAGTGCTAAGGATAGAAAACCAAGAGAGCTCTATCTCTGCCTACAATAAACTCACAAAAAGGTGAAAAAGATGGGAAAGTAAAAGAATGATGCCAATGCAGTGGCGTGTGTGTTTGTGTGTGTGTGTGTGTGTGTGTGTGTGTAGGTGGGTGTGTGTATAGCAACTCTCTCCAGGACGAAGTATAGGATTTGGTTACCAATTAGATGTGGATGATGAGGAAGACTCCCACCTCTGGCTTGGATGAAGATGGTGGCAGAACAATAGAAATTGGAAATAAAGGGCAAGGAGCCTGTTGAGTGGGATGGTAGTGGGAAGATCAATAGGCCTGTTCATTTTTTTTCATTCAACTGATGCCCTCTAGGTGCTAGACCCCATGTTGGGAATACAACAAGAAACCATGCAAGGTATTTGTCTTTATGGAGCTGACATTCTGTTAGGAAAAGAGAAAATAAACAAGAAAACTAATAAATAAGTGGGCTGTTGTTTTTTTTTTTTTTAGTTTTTTATTTATTTATGATACACACACAGAGAGAGAGAGGCAGAGACACAGACAGAGGGAGAAGCAGGCTCCATGCACCGGGAGCCCGACGTGGGATTCAATCCCGGGTCTCCAGGATCGCGCCCTGGGCCAAAGGCAGGCGCCAAACCGCTGTGCCACCCAGGGATCCTGAAGTGGGTTGTTTTTATAGACTATTAAGTACCTTGGTTTGGTTGTCTTTATGGCAATGTGAGAGAGAAAGTAATAAGAGTAAGTTATAGATACAGTGGTGTATGGAAAGAGTTCTCAAACCTGGCTTAGAATCATCTGGGAGGGTTTTTAAAACTATGTTAATATCCGATGATTTCTTAGATACAACACCAAAAATACAAGTGATAAAAGAAAAACTTGATAAACTGGACAAAAGATTCCATTAAGAAAATGAAAAGACAACTCAGAATGGGAGAAAATATTTGCAAATCATATATCTAGTAAGGGACTTATCCCTCATTTATGGACTTGTCCATAATATGTAAAGAACTCTTAAAACTCAGTGAGAAGACAACTTTTTAAAAGTATCTGAATAGACATCTCTACAAAGAAGATATACAAATGGCCAATAAGCACATGAAAAGATGCTCAATTCATTAGTCACTACAGAAATATATACCACGATAAAATATCACTTCATAGGCACTAGAATCATATAATCAAAAATATAGACAATAATAAGTGTTGACAATGATGTGCAGGAATTGGAATCCTCCTTTATTGCTGATAGGAATGCAAAATGGCACATTTGCTTTGGGACACAGTTTGGCAGTTCCTCAATAACTGAGGAATTAAATTAAACACAATCATCAAATGACCCAGAAATTTCATTCCTAGATATCTACTCAAGAGAAATGAGATCATATGTCCACACAAAGACTTATATATGAATGTTCATAGCAACATTATTCATAAGAGCCACAAAGAGGAAACAAACCAAATGCCCATCAACTAATGAACAGATAAACAAAATGTGGTATATTCATATGTTAGAATATTATTCAGTTATATAAAGGAGTGAGGTACTGATATTTGCTATGACATTTATGAACCTAGAAAGCACAATAACACACAGTGAAAGAAGTGAAAGAAGTCAGTCACAAAGGACTGAATATTGTATAATTATATTTGTATGAAATCTCAAGAGTAAGCAAAGCTATAAAGACAGAAAGTAGATCAATATTTGCCTAGGGGATGGGAGACTAAGTAGTTAAGAGATTTATTTTTAAGATGATGAACTTCGCAAACATGGAAAATCACTGACTAGTACAATAATTAATGAGTAAATTTCATGGTATGTAAATTTTATCTCATTAAAAGTATTAATTTAAAATGAAATATGTATAATTTGAAATATGTATGCATATATGTATTGATGCCTAGGACAATAATAATTCCCAAACTTGGCTACACATTAGAATCACCTGGGAATGCCCATGTCACATCCCATATTGACTAAGTCAGAATGTCTGTCAGAGTGGGAGTCCCCAGGTACTTCTAGTGTGCAGCAAAATTTGGGAACCATTGGCCTGGGCCTGCACCCATGAAGCCTAACTGGTTAGAGAGCAGCTTGGAAATTGGAATTGGTCATTTTAAGGTTCCCAAGCAATTCTGGAGGACAGTGCCTGACAGCCACTGGTGAAGAGAAGCCACATTCATTCTACTCTGTCAGTTCAGTGTGGGGAACTAAATTCAGCCCAAGGAAGGACCTGATTGTTTTAAAGGTCATCACATTCCCTGAATAGTAACTGGCTCAAGTGTGAATATGTGATATATTAGAAGAATATTGTTCTTAAGAGGGAATGAGAAGCCAGTTTTCTCTCCTATTAAGTGAAACTAGGAGAGCATGTAGCACAGTTGACGCTGATGGGAGAGAAATCAAACTTGGGATGAAGCCAACACTGTGGGTGTGGGTGCAGAGAGTTGGAGAAGCCCTGGGTTCTTGATGCCATGATTAAACTGCTGGGCCAACCATCCCTGAAACCGTCACTGCCTCTGGGCTTCCTAGTACGTCAGCCAGTAGATTTCCATCTTATTTAAGCCAGTTTGAGTTAAACTAACACAGGCAGTCAGAGATGGTACCTCTAAGAGAGTAAAATATTAGAGCTAATTGATGCAAAGATACCAAAGGATACAAAGGATTCAGCCTGTAAAAATCTGATAGAAGGGATTTGAGCACAGGGAACAGCATGTATAAATGCCCTGAAACAAGAATAGGCTTGATGTGTTCAAAGAACAGGGAACAATAGCCAGAGTGAGCAATTCCACCAAGAGCTGGTCCATCAAATAATAGAAGGTGATTCTAAGCAGGGATGTATTTGACACATTGAAAAGTATAAAGGTAGCTCAAGTGAGATAACCAACATCATTGTAGAGCACTCTGCTTGGCAGAAAAGAAAGCAAGAAATGTCCAGAGAGTAATCCTCACACTAGAATGCAAATGATCCCATTAGAAGAAAAAACAATATCTTGATCATTAAAAGCAGCTTCCCAGTCATGTTACCATTTGACCTTTGTATACTTTAGTGGTATGATGCTCTGATTTTTAAATAAAGGGCAGGCAGTTAGAAGGGTATATGTGTGCATGCACATATGTGTACATGTTTTGATGGGTTGTATGTATAAAGAAAGAGTTGGTGATTTTGCTAAACCGAAGATGGTAAAGAATTCAGAATTCTCATAGGCCATAAAGAACATTGAGTCTTCATTCTCTGAGAATGTTCATAAGCTGTAAACTTAAAACTCATGCCTGGATTCCTAAGTGTTTTCCCTCCATCTAAAAAGTATGAAGAAAAGAGAAAATATGGCCTTTTAAAAAAATTAAAGGTCATTTCTCAAGATAACCTTGAATATTTCATAGCTTTAAAGTGAGGGAGGAGCCTCAAAGGAAAGCTTAACACCAACTGCCTCTTGTCTTAACTTTTGGCTTTGGTTTTTCAGGGGGCAGACTTTATTAAATAAGCAGCAAAGAGGCCAGATTATTGAGCAGGTTACAGGCTCTTGCATCTTTGAGGAGGTTGCATGTACATACTCCACTCTAGAATAAAAGGTGGAGAGGTGCTCCCTGATAGTCCCTAAAGTGCTTGAGCCAGAAGGGCAATAACTGCAGAACAAGTCAGGACTCCTGGGCCCTCTCTATCCCCAGGGAATACATATCCCCCACGTATTCCCCATGAGAATGGAGTCTCATCTGAGCATTGAATCTCTCTGAAATTGGTTTCCTTGTCTGAAGAGCTGAGGTGAAGGTGTCCTTGGTCCCTCCCAGGGACACAAAGGCTTGTATGGCTTGGAAGGGCATTGAGACATGTGGGGATCAGCACTGGTGGGATGAGCTATGTGTAGAATAGGGCAGAGGAGCTGGAAAGAAGAGGAAACTTTCCTCAGAGAGAATGATTTTCTCCATATGCTAACAAGAGACTTAGCAATGGTCTCCGTCCACTCATCTCCCTTGTGGAAACCCTCCAAAATCAATGAGATGATTTCTGTGAGTAATAATGAGGAAGATTACAAAGAATCTCAATATGAGTCAAAGCTTGTCAGCAGTTTCAATTTTTTAACTTAGGTCAACAGCCATCATCTCATTTATAAGATAATACTTTTGTCCTGGTGACTGGTATGCCTGGGTCTCACTAAATGTCTTAGCAAAATGAACTGGACCCACGGTCATTAACACCCCAAGTTTCCTCAAAAGCTGACTGTAACTTCTGCTGAAAAAAACTCTGGGAAACAAACAAACAGCTGTGGAAGGGGAGGTGGGTGGGGGGTAGGGGTGGAAGGGGGGTGACGGGCACTGAGGAGGGCATGTGTTGGGATGAGCACCGGGTGTTATACTAGAAGTTGGCAAATCAAACTTCAATAAAAACAAAAAATTATCAGCAATAAAGAAAAAGAAAAGAAAATAGTATTTTAATAATCTCCATAGCCCACTGCTGTCTCCTCTATTTGGTATGTTCACTGAAGGCCCCAACAAGAAATGGGACTCGCCCCTCAGTCTGTCTTGTTCAGTGTGGGCAGGGCTGCCGGTGGAAGTGCAGTGCTGATTAGAAAGCAAGTTCTTGACTGACGCTATCTCCTCCTGGGCAGAGACCAACTTCAGTGAGAACTTTATAATTTGGAACTCAAGGATATAAGATGCATTCAGAGAATCATTTTCCTTCTACAAATTACAGGTTTGTCATTTAAGAGGTTTAATATCACTGAAAGGTCTGGTTCCTCCTCCTCCTCCTTCTTCTTTTCATTCTGAAAACTGCCATATTGATTCTTTCAGAACAGAGGCTTAGAAATGAGAATAATGTCCTGTACTTCAGACAAAAAAAAAAAAAAATCCATTGTTCTCTACATAGAGGCAGAAGAATTATGCTAGACAACAAATGTTTATTTATTCAGCAAGCACTGACTGTTTAGGCAGAGTGGCAGACCTAAATGTCTGGCACGTAGCAGCTGTTCAATTAATCTGTGAAGGAAGGAAGTGGGGGGAGGGAAGACTAAATAGGCAAAGACTCTATGGCAGAGGTTCCAAGACTTTTAAGGCTGTCTTTTCCAAACACCAACACAACTAACATCGCATGATATTTAAGTTGAAATTTCCTCATGATGCACTGGTGCAAAGGCAATAATCTGTAGGAGAGAGACACGAGTAGTAGATGTCTAGAATGAGAAGTGATTCAGAGGGCAGACTCTTGAATCAGACAGTCACACAGAATCTTGCTCCTTTTCTTACCAATTGTGTGACAATAGGCAAGATACTTCATTTCTCTGAGCCTCGTTGTCCTTTTTTTTTTTTTTTTAAAGATTTTATTTATTAGAAAGACACAGAGAGAGAGAGAGAGGCACAGACATAGGCAGAGGGAGAAGCAGGCTCCTTGCAGGGGGTCCATGGGGGACTCCATCCTGGGACTCCAGGATCACGCCCTGGGCTGAAGGTGGCGCTAAAGCGCTGAGCCACCGGGCTGCTCTCTCATTGTCCTTTTTAAAAATACAGGCATTATTCTTACTTTGGAACATACTGTTAGTTCACTCAAGATCCATTCCTAAACCCCTTCTCCTTTGTCTTCTCAGCTTTAAAGAGTAGAAAGCTCAATATTCCATTTGCTAGCCTCTTTGCCCTTTAGAAGCCAGGTGTGACCTGGGGGGTAGTTGGCTGTGGGTCTATGGGAAAGCTGTTGCCTTCCTGATAAAGGGAAGGTACAGATTTGGTCTCTATAAAAGGGAATACCCTGAGGGCAGAGACTACATCTTCCCATCCCATGAGACCCCAACTTGCCAAGCCCAGGTTTAGGCATGTAGTTGGTCTTATTGGAAGACTAAGTTTGAAAGCAAGCATTATCTGAACTGCATTGAATGGTGCATGGTTTCAGTCATCTTTAAATACAAAGGCAAAAAATAATTGTGTGGTGGGCTTTGAAAGGATGTCAGGGAGAGCTAGAAAGAAGGTGATTATTGACAAAGTGAAAGATAATGAAAGTAAAGGAAACTTGATAAGCAAGTTTGCAAAGAGAATAAATGAAACAATTTGTCTAGCACTCCAACACAACAATGTTTTTTTTTTAACTGGTTAGATCTATTTATTGGGTTTTTGTTTTTAATTTCAAAATCAGCCACTCTCCAGAAGACAGTGAGCATGTGTTCATGATTAAAAATACAATATAGTATTCTTGGTTGTCATAAAACAGCATAAAAGCAGTGGCATAATTACATGTGACTTCCTCTAAAATATAGCTGGCTCCCTTGGCTCTGTGCTTAGCAACCCTTGAAGGACTGATGAAACCCAAAGTATGGACCATTTCTCCTCTGGATCCCCTGCCAGAATCGAGGTTGCTTCCTAGCCCCCAACTTGGTATCCTCCTTCCAGGTTTGTATTTCTTCACCTAGAGCTTTCACAGACAGATCTCCCACCTCCACTGTGAGCTACGATTTAAATCCTGAGGAATGAGAATAAGCACTTCACAGTGTACAAAGTGTCTTTGACAGATATCGTCTCACTTGATTGATAAAGTGCAATACAAATGTGAAGCATGTTTTTTTAAATTAGCATTGAGTGTTCATTCTGATCCCCAAAGATTAGCAAATGCTTAAATATTAAATCACAGTATAACATTATACCAGAGTAGCGTTTACAACTGAATATATGTATTATATTCCCCAAAGAACTCATCATTAAGGAAGGGTAATATACAAGAAAAAGCACAGCACAAAAACTCTTCCTGATAAATGTTGGGAAATAAATGTCAATGTGTAGGGCAAATGTTTTAGAAACTGAAAGCAGACTAGTCAGCCTTCTGAAACTTCTGGTTCCTACAAGCTTTTCCAATGCCTTCACTTTGAAGTTTCATGACTATAACTGAGATGCACATTTTGGTTCTGCACAATCCAGTTGCATTGCATGGTAGAGCTCTCATAATAGCCCCCCTATCAAATTATTCCTTATGAAATTGGAGTGGTGTAGATCAGCCTAGGAACTCCTTGACATTTTTTTTTTGTCAAAAAGATTTTTTTTATTGGAGTTCTGTTTGCTGTCATGTAGCATAACACCCAGTACTCATCCCACCAAGTGCCCCCCTCGGATCCAATCACCCAGTCACCCCAACCCCCCACCCACTTCCCCTTCTACTACTCCTTGTTCATTTCCCAGAGTTAGGTGTCTCTCATGTTTTGTCACCCTCACCGATATTTTCACTCATTTTCTCTCCTTTCCCTTTATTCCCTTTCACTAATTTTTATATTCCCCAAATGAATGAGACCATATAATGTTTGTCCTTCTCGCATTGACTTATTTCACTCAACATAATACCCTCTAGGTCCCTCCATGTCGAAGCAAATAGTGGATATTTGTCATTTCTATTGGCTGAGTAACACTCCATTACATAGGTAGACCACATCTTCTTTATCCATTCATCTGTCGATGGGCACCGAGGCTCCTTCCACAGTTTGGCTATTGTGGACATTGCCGCTATAATCATCGGGGTGCAGGTGTCCCGGCGTTTCACTGCAGCTGTATCTTTGGGGTAAATCCCCAGCAGTGGAATTGCTGGGTCGCACGGCAGCTCTATTTTTAACTCTTTGAGGAACCTCCACACAGTTTTCCAGAGTGGCTGCACCAGTTCACATTCCCACCAACAGTGCAGGAGGGTTCCCCTTTCTCCGCATCGTCTCCAACATTTGTGGTTTCCTGTCTTATTAATGTTCACCATTCTCACTGGTGTGAGGTGGTATCTCATTGTGCTTTTGAGTTGTGTTTCCCTGATGGCCAGTGATGCGGAGCATTGTCTCATGTGCTTGTTGGCCATGTCTATGTCTTCCTCTGTGACATTTCTGTTCATGTCTTTTGCCCATTTCATGATTGGATTCTTGGTTTCTTTGCTGTAGAGTTGAATAAGTTCTTTAGAGATCTTGGACACTGGCCCTTTATCTGACGGGTCATTTACAAATATCTTCTCCCATTCTGTGGGTTGTCTTTTAGTTTTGTTGAGTGTTTCTTTTGCTGTGCGGCAGCTTCTCATCTTGTGAAGTCCCAGTGATCTCCTTGACATTTTTAAGCCCCAATGTCAGTAGTGCCCAAATCCAAGCTAGATTATCACATACTTTTCAAGAACACGTTAATGCCTTGCTCTCATAAACTCTGACAGTGTGACTATTAAGACTAAGAAGAGCCATTTGTTTGTAAAAAGTACAGAAGGGCAGTGAATTGACACTTCCAGCGAGCCACCCTGCCAACCCTCCAGCTGGAAGTCAAGGCTGGCACAGGACTTGTGCCAGTGAACTACAGGAGCTCACCATTGTACCCTGCCTGCAGCAGACATCTGTGGGGGGCCCCACCCATGGCACAATGGCATCTAGCATTTCCATACTGACCAGCCCAACTTCTGAGGGCAGGACTGCCTCCCTTTGCCTGAGGGTTTTCTCCTGCCACTGGAACCCATTCTGGCCGTATGATGTGACAGGCCAGAAATGGTGGGAAATTAAGTATCGCAGGAACAACATGCAACCAACAACTGACTGGTGTAGCTGATGAAATACATTCTCCAGCTCCATCCATTCAGCAGGATAACCCTGAGGGTGAGAGTTCCATTCCGTCTCCCAGAGTTCCCAACAAGTTAAACGACAGTTGTCCACAGGGGAAACTCAATTACTCATCCTTGTTGACTGTCTTCCCTTCCCTGACTCACTTCTACACTCCCCTATCAGTATGTCCTGAGTTCACCTTACAAATAAACTGCTCGCAATCAAATCCATGCCTTGGGGCCTACTTCTGGGAGAACTCAAAGTAAGACACTTCCACCCTTATCAAGATTATAGATGTAGTATACATCCCCCAGGCTGGAGGGGGGGTCACCCCAATGCTATCTGCTTTTCCAGAGGCTCTGCTCCAGCTGTTGTCATTATGGATGTGTGTAATCTGATCTTAGACATAAAATCAAAGGTTAGATGATGCCTTCACACCACACAGTGGCAGTCACCCCATCCAGCTTCCACATGTGTGCTGCATGGGGTGCTTTGAGTGGGAGGAGAAAGGGCAGTATTTTTCCAGCTGTCTATCTCTTTCTAGAAGCAGCTTCCCTCTGGCTGTTGTTTCTCTTGTCATCCTCTGTAGGCTTAGAGAGAAAATCAGGACTCAAGAGAGGATCTCGCAATCACAGAGCCATGAGCTGTAATGGAATCATAGAGCTCCCATGAACCCCATGTGTGAGAATAAAGGAAACTTGTACTTTTGATGGTGACAGGAACACCCATGTCTTTAGCAGAGGCCACCTTAATAAACTCAGTATTCATAATTTTCTTATTGTGAGAAGATAAATAGCATTCTTATTTCCTTGCTTATTCATTTTGTACTTGAGATTCCTATATCAGTATCAACCTAATGAACATTCATTGACTTTCCATTATATGGCAAGCCCTGTGATGAGACTGGAGATGCAAGGATAAATAGGACATAGTCTCTGACCTTGTAGTAAGTAGCCTGTGGAAGACAGACACAGAAATAGATAATATAGCAGGGAATGAAGTGCACTAGGGTGATAAAATAATGCACCCAAAGAGGAAAAAATCTTGCCATTCACAACAACATGGATGAACCTAGAGATATCTGCATTAGGGATGCAGATAGGGAAAGACAAATACTGCATGATTTCATGTATGCGTGGAATCTAAAAAACAAAACACACAAAACAGAAATGGACTCATAGACATAGAGAACAATCTGGTGGTTGCCAGGGGAAGGGAAATGGGGGATGGGCAAAATAGAGGAAGTGAATCAAAAGATACAATCTTCAGTTATAAAATAAATAATACACAAGGATATAATTATGGCATGGGGGATATAGTTAATATTGTCACAACTTGGTATTGTGACAGTTGGTAGCTAGATTTAGTGGAGATCACTTTGTAATATGCATAAATGTTGAATCCCTATGTTGTAGACCTGAAACTAATATAATATCGTATGTCAACTACACTTCAATAAAAAAAATGTACCCAGGAACTATGAGGGTACTGATTCAGACAGTGAAATCAGGGAAAGCATCCAGAAATGACTGTAAAACTGAGTCTTGAGTGTGGACAGAATTAGCACGCGAGTGAGATGACAAGAGAGCATTCCTGGCAGAAGAAACAACATGAAAAAGGGATAGAAGTACAGGTTTAAAGAATATCAACTAATACCAAATAATCAAATAAATGTTATTGCTTCAATACAAGTGTAAATGATGGTCTATTTTAATATAAGTATATTAAAATTTAACAACCCTGATCTTTTTAAATTAACTAGTAGATACAGAATCATCATAGACAACCTTGAAGCTCTATCCTTGAGCCTCAGGTGAGCCTCCCCCAGGGCTGAGAGATGCAGTGTGGGGAAGTAAGGGATAAAACAGATGAGGTGAGAATAGAAGAGATAGGGGATGGGATAAAATGAAAGACAGGATGAGGCAAGAGTGGGAAGAGATGAGGGATTTGAGGAGGGGAGAAGGAAGGAGAAGGTGGCCACAGCACATGTTATTCACTATTTCTTAATAAAATGCTTTGGTTGGGGCACCGGAGTGGCTCAGTCAGTTAAGCTTCCAATTCTTTGGTTGGGCTCAGGTGATGCTCTCATGGGTGATGACATGGAGCCCCATGTCGGGTTCTCTCATTCTGCCCCCCCAAAATATATAAATAAATATCTTAAAAAATGCTTTGGCTTGGGAACCATCACTAGATAATTCTGAGTCATAAGAACCCTGCTGAAAAAACTTGTCAGATTGCCCAGCATTCTCAATGATCTATTCTGTGAAGTTTGGGTTCTTTCTCTCTCTTTACTGCCCCTCACTTCATGTAGCACAAAGATAGTCTGACATTTATCACATGAAGTATTGTTTTCCCTGGATGTGCAACAAAGTGGACTCTCTAGGGCTTGTTATTATTTTTTTACACTACCTCTAAGTTATCTGAGAATTCTAAACCATTAAGGGAACCTCTCTAACCTGCTTTTCTTGGATCTTAACATGGTAATGGTGATTTAGTGATAATGGTGAATTAGGCAAAGCAGGGCTGTGAAAGTGAGAGCTGAAAAAAGTTAGCTCAAAATCAGTATAATAAATAAGAAGGCTTGCTAAAGAAAGTAATCACTAAGACTTCTCGCATTAAACAGTTGTGAGTGCCTTCTCCAGAAATGCTTGACCCTCTCCTTCTCACTAAAAGCTTCAGATCACCTCAAGAAAGCTTTTCCCAAGGTGGTAAGGCTTGTTGTCATTTTGGAGAGATCCAGCATCTGGAATCTCTGCAAGGTGTGTGATTTCCCTGTAGGTCCGAAGCATTTAGATGGTTCTGGAAAACAACTATTTGCTTTCCATGGCTGGTTTTACAGAATGTCCCTTAGCAAACAATGCAGATGAATGGATGATGTAAGTGCTGAAACCATAAATGTCAATATTTAGATATGGAGAGTTAACCAACAAGTTGAGTAGTGAAGAGAGAGATTTTTTTTTTAAGTAAAGGAGGCTGTACTCAGCCTCAAAACTCTTCCATATTTGTGGAGATAGACTACCACAAGGAAAAACACAAAATCTCACATTACATTGTGTTGTGTGGTGTGAAGTCCAGGCAAGAAGTGGGGGAGTGGGTGGAGAATAATGCTGATGTCTGGCATATCCCCTGGGATGAGCTTGGCATTTATGACTAGAGCACTTTACAGTCTATAAATGACTTCCATTTTCCAGGATCACATTTAACCCCCCACAAGAAGCAAGAAAGGAGTCTGCTGTTCTCATTCCTGAATTACAAATAGAACACAAGCTCAGAGAGGGTGAAGGCTGGTCAGCATAAGTAATAATTCTGAACTTGACACTACAAGAAAGGAGAAACAAGTATAAAGCGAAAGTGAATCCTCCCTGCACTGGCTCTATATACCTGGTCTCTCTGGATCTCTTCCCTCTGCCTTTCCCTCATCCTACAACTCCAGTTTCTCACTGTACAATGACCCAGATGACAGAGCAACCTTCTCTGTGAACTGCTGAGCACTGCTGAGAAAATCCTTGTTTCCCAACAGGAATAAAGTCTTTGAGGGCCTGAGTCTGAAATCCACTTTGTGAAAATTCAGGATTGAAATGCTTGTTTCATTTGCATCTTTGAAAAAGCCAATGAACACACATTTGGCCTACATTTATATGGAAAATTCTTTTAGAGTTTAAGGTTTACAAAGTAAAATGATTCAACTTTTCTTTGATGGCACTTGAATCATTTCAGCTATCTGAACCCAGTTCAGCTCTTCCATTCTTTATTCTACACTCAAACACACACATGCATGCACATGCAAACATGCACACACAAGTGCTTATGTGTGCACGTGCATGTAAAATATACACACAAAGTTTATTCATATGCATTCACATATCTGCACATGTACACATACATACATGCACACACATACAAACACATGCACTCACACTTCAGACTTTTCATGCATAGACTGATCTGGTCAATGCAAACAGAGTGGAAAGAATGAGCATTAGTCTGTGCCCCCTACTGGGGTCAAATCTTCACTATTTAATTCTAACTCTCATCTACCTTCCCATTATTATTCACCTGATGTTGTACTTTTAGAGACTCTACTCTAGTACATCATTCTATTACAAAATTCTGAGATAGGGGGCAGTTAAAGTCACCCGAAGCATGAATTGTGTCCCATAGTAGCCAGGCTGAAAAGCCTAGACTCTCTCTTTTTTAAAATTTTTATTTAAATTCTAGTTAGTTAACATACAATGCAATATTGGTTTCAGGAGTAGAATTCAGTGTTTCATCATTTACATACAACACTCAGTGCTCATCATAACACATATCCTCCTTAATACTCATCACCATTTAGCCCCTCCCCCACCCATATCCCTCCATCAACCCTAAGTTTTTCTCTATCATTGAGTCTGTTATGACTTGTTTCTCTCTTTTCTCCCTTCCCATATGCTCATCTGTTTTGTTTCTTAAATTCCACATGAGTGAAATCATATGATATTTGTCTTTCTCTGCCTGACTTATTTCACTTAGCATAATATGCTCTAGCTCCCTCCATATCATTGCAAATGGCAAGATTTCATTCTTTTTGATGCCTGAGTAATATTCCACTGTGTGTGTGTGTGTGTGTGTACACATTTGTTCTTTATCCATTAATCAGTCAATGGACATTTGGGGCATTTCCATAATTTGGCTATTGTTGATAATGCTGCTATAAACATCAAAGTTCATGTGTATTCAATCTGTTTTTTTTTTTTTGTATCATTTGGGTAAATACCTAGTATATAAATACAATTGTTGCATCATAGGGTAGTTCTATTTTTAACTTTTTGAGGAACCTCTGTATGTTTTTCAGAGTGGATACACTAGTTTGCATTTCACTAAGAGTGCAAGAGGGTTCCCCTTTCTCCATATCCTCACCTCCTCATTGTTAATTTTAGCCATCCTGGCAGACATGGGATGGTACTCATAGTGGTTTTGATTTGTATTTCCCTGATCATAAGTGCTGTTGAGCATCTTTTCATGTGTCTTTCAGCCATCTGGATGTCTTCTTTTTTTTTAAATCTGGGTGTCTTCTTTGGAAAAAAATGTCCATTCATATATTTTTGCCCATCTCTTAACTGGATTATTTGGTTTTGGGAGTGTTGAGTTTGATAAATTCCTTATATACTTTGGATACTAACCCTTTATCAGATATGTCATTTGCAAATATCTTATCCATTCTGCAGGCTGCCTTTTAGTTTTGTTGATTCTTTCCTTTGCTGTGTTAAAGCTTTTTTTCTTGATAAAGCCTGAATAGTTCATTTTTGCTTTTATTTCCCTTGCCTCCAATATGTGTACAGTAAGAAACTGCTGTGGCTGAGGTCAAAGGGGTTGCTACCTGTGTTCTCCTCTAGGATTTTAATGGATTCCTGTCTCACATTTAGGTCTTCCATCCATTTTGAAGTTATTTTTGTGTATGATGTAAGAAAGTGGTTCAGTTTCATTCATCTGCATGTGGCTGCCCAGTTTTCCCAATACCATTTGTTGAAGAAACTATCTTTTTTCCATTGGATATTCTTTCCTGATTTGTCAAAGATTAGTTGACCAGATGGTTGTTGACTACAGCTTTGTAATATAGCTAGAAGTCTGGAATCATGGTGTCTCCAGCTTGACTTTGCTCTTTCAAGATTGCTTTGATTATTCAGGGTCTTTTGTTGTTCCATACAAATTTTAGGATTGTTTGTTCTAGCTCTGTGAAAAACACTGGTAGTATTTTGATAGGAGACTACAATAAATGTGTAAATTGCCTCGGGTAGTATACACATTTTAACAAAGTTTGTTCTTCCAATCTATGAATATGGAATGTTTTTGCATTTCTTTATATTCTTTCATAAGTGTTCTATAATTCTCAGAGTACAGATATTTTACCTCTTTGGCTAGGCTTATTCCTAGGTATCTTATGTTTTTTTGGTGTAATTGTAAATGGGATTGATTCCTTAATTTCCCTATCTGATGCTTCATTATTGGTGTATAGAAATGCAACAGATTTCTGTACATTGATTTTATATCCTTCAACTTTGTTGAATTCGTGTATCAGTTCTAGTAATTTTTTGGTGTAGTCTTTTTGGTTTTCTACAAATTATCATGTCTGCAAATAGTGCAAGTTTGACTTCTTCCTTGCTGATTTGGATGCCTTTTATTTCTTTTTGTTGTCTTGTTCCTGGGCTAAGACTTTCAGTACTATGCTAAATAGTAGTGATCAGAGTGGACATTCCTATCTTGTTCCTGACCATAAAGGAAAAGTCTCAGTTTTTTCTCCCATGGAAGATGATATTGGCTGTGGGTCTTTTATATATCAAAAATCCCAGACTCTCTTGACTCTCTTGATATCTTCAGGAGCAGGAAATTGACTCCCTCCTGAAGTAGTCGGTTTTTTTTTTCTCATACTTCCTGACTTCAAGCTAGTCAGGTATCTAGCATTCTAGTGCAGGCTCTGCTCTTACTCCTTGGGTGATCTTGGTCACATCAGTTCCTCTCCATGTTTCACATGAGGGAATTGGAAATAATCTTCCTAATCCAGACATTTTGATAATTTAGGACCTCTTAAAATATTCTTCCTTATGTTGAGCTAAAAATCTTTTTCTCTAGAGTTTCTACCCCTGGGTCCAAATTCTGCCCTCTGGAGTTACGCCTTCATCCTCATGCCAGAGAGTAGACAACTTCACTTTCTCCTCCAGCTAGATTCCCCCCATTCTCTGTGGGGGTCTGTCCTGGGTTCCTCTTGTACTCACCTCAAAACCTTGCGGCCCACCTTTTACTCCAACTATTGCTCTGGTAACTGGCTTTGGGAAGTTATAGCCTGACAGCTCCTTATCTTAGCCATATGTGTCCTTCCCACTTTTTGCTAGAAGTAATTCTCTTTCTGATACCCCATTTTGTGTCCTGGGGAAACCCATGCAGGCCATTCTGAACCAGGGTGACTAATGATTCTATTTTTTCTAGGATTTAAGAGGTTCCTAGGATGCAGGATTTTCAGTTTGAAAATTGGGATAGCCCCAGGCAACATGGGACAAGTTGATCACCTTAGCCTGAACACAGGAGAGCCTTAATGGCCAAGGGCAACTCTCAACAATGGGGGACTCTAGGAGCTGATGGTTGCCACTCCTTTCTTATGGCCTGGACAGACTTTCAGGGGGTGCATTCCACATGCACAGTTTCTCAGAGGGTCCTTCAAGAATTAAGCCCCAATTTCCCGTAGTAGTGATCAATTTGAGAATCTCTCAATTTAAGAAGGCTTTCCTTCTTCCCTGTCTTGCTCTTCTTAATCCCCACACTCCTGTTTCTTGGGGTCACTTCACACAATAAACAACTTACACACAAAAGCCTTCATTTTAGCTTCTGCTGTGGAAGGGGGCCCTGCATCCAGGCAGGTACTTGAGAATTTTGGTTAATGAAAATGTCACAGGTTTGTCCTCTTTAGATACTGAACTTCTGATTCACAGGCCCAAATAGCATTCTACTAGGGTAAAGACTACTAAAATATTCGTGATTTCTCTACAGCTTCTTAGTATTATTTTGCACTCTAACCCAGCCAGGTAACTGGAGCAATTCACTGGTGCAGTTGTTGGTTCATTTCCTCAAAATATGGGATTTGAGGGCTACATCTGAGAACTACACAGGGGATCTTGTCTCTGATCAAAATCAAATCAAAACACCTCCTGTGGAGGCATAGCAAGCATTTCATTTCCTGACAGTGTTTCTCCCATCCTAATTCAATTTTCAGCAAATGAATTTCAAGCAGATAAAGGTGCAGGAACTGAGAATAACCTGACTTGTATTTCTCAACAACAACAACAATAAAAAACATAAAAATAGGGGAAAAATATTATCAATAAAAAAGTGAGAGAAACTCACTAAACTTTTACACATTTTCTGAATCAAGTCAAGTTTTTCTTATGGCTGGGCAAGAAAACAAGGTAATAGTATTTCTCAGTTATCAATGGTTATCATTTCTGTAGCACCTTACATATATCATCTTATTTAATTCCTTAGAACAGCCCATGGCTTACTTTTGTTTTTGTCACCCCATTTTATGGTTGGATAAATTAAGACTCAGAAAGATTAGTTCATTCAGCCAACATCACACAATCAGCAATTTGTAAAGCTGATGTTCAAACCCAGGCAATCCAGCTCCAAAGCAATACACCTATACCTGTCTAGTGAGGCAAATATCATACTTCCACTATCCTTACTGCACTTTCAACCTGTGTCATTGCTCAGATCCTTCCCTGAACCAGGAATTCCCTTACCCTATGTAACACACTGAATAGCATTGCTCTATTCACTGAATTTTCACAATTACTTTCTATATATACTAGGAAAAAAATATATATCAAACTTTTAATTAGCACTTACTATGCACCAGGACTTTCACTAAGCTTTTAATGTAAATTACCTGTATATCAGTTCTATTTCAACTTACTATGATTGCCCCTATTTCATAGCTGAAGAAAACAAAGTACAGAGAGGCTAAATATAATAGGGCTATTTTTTCACCCCCTCCTCAATTCCAGGCTGTAAAAGGGGGTTTCCAAAATGACTTAAGGGCCAAAGCCACTGGCCAGGGGTGCTGAGGCCCTATTAACTTTCAGATCAGCCCTGTTATCCACAGCTTCTCCCTAGCCACTTAACACAGCAGACTTTCCCTCCTGGATCTTCCTTCCATGACACTGAACCTCAACCTTCATTCAACATACACATATTGAGGGCCCACCACATGCCAGGCACTATTTCAGATGCCCAGAAGCTTATGTTCTATTGAGAGGCAGGCATGGTAGATAGGTATAAAAGTACATAGGGAATTATGACTAACATATTTTCTTTGCTTAAGAAAAATTATTCAGAACTTTATAAGAGCCATTGACTATTTCTGCAATTGACTGGGCTCAGACATTTCACAATTTCATAAAACTGTTAAATACAATAAATCACTTCCTGTCTAATAAAGACAATAACACTGAAGGTTAGTATTTTAGTGCCCTGCAGGACATTAACCAATTCTGATGTAATTCAGCAATCTTATCTTAGCATTTCTTTTTTCATTGTAGAACTGACTATAAAATCCCACTTCCTCATATTCCTCTTTTTAACTAGCCTTGTCATTAACGAGTTAAATAAAATGATGCCATATGCATAATATCTAACTACACGAGAATTATATTTTTAACCTTTTTAGAATTACACTTTGACAATCATGTTCAGAAAAATTAAAATGGTAGATATGATCATGTGTGAATGGATGGTCAAGGAAATCCTCTCAGAGGAGGTAGGTACGTGACTTAAAAATCAGGAAGGAGTTTGGTATGCTAAAAAGAAAAGGGAGTGTGATTCCAGATGGAGGAAACAGTTGAGCCAAGAACCTAAAGAAGGATAAGAGTTGACTATTGGATGGTGTACTGGTAAATGTGCACAGTTGGCTGGATATAGTCAGGGAAGTTGGGGAGGAGGGAAAGGGAGGAACTCCTGATTTGTAGTGTTTGCCAATTCCCATCATTTTGACACAAGGTCATTGAACACAGAATTGAAAAACAATACATGCAATGAGCCATCTAGACTGGCTCCAGCATATCATTAGGCTATTCTAGAAAAAGAAGTAAAGCCAGAAAAGTAGAGGAGATGAAAAAGAGAATTTCAGGAGATAAAGGTAGGCAGGAGGCAAAACTTGGAAGGAGATCTTGGAAGGAATTTAGATTTCATTCCAGTTATAATGGGAATCCATTTGAGGAATTTTTTTTTTTTTAACACAGAAGCAAGAGTCCACCTTCCTTTCTGTCTTCTTGATATTTGCCTTTAAAGGAAGAGGGAAGAGAATAAGAAGGAACATATTCCTC
Source organism: Canis lupus familiaris (assembly GCF_011100685.1). Lineage (NCBI taxonomy): Eukaryota > Metazoa > Chordata > Mammalia > Carnivora > Canidae > Canis > Canis lupus. The sequence continues at coordinate 12,020,909 of NC_049235.1, forward strand.
TCCCAGCTTTGTGCATTAACAATGAATATGCCCTAGTGTCTCACCTCCTACTTTATAAGGCTTATCAGCAAATACCATGCTGTATAATCTCAGTAGCAAGCCAAGCACTCAAATTTTTTTTGGAAAGAAGGTTAGTAAATTCATTCTTTCAAGACCATGCAGAAAAGGAACTGTTAAGTAAATTGTTTAAAAATGTGGTGCACTGTTTCAAACTGTTAAAAACAGTCACAGAAGTAGTTTAATGCCTTTTAAGGAGCATTGCTGTGAGCAACAGTTGAGCTGGTTGGCTGCTTTGTCATTGGAGCTTCTGGAAGAGAAAGAGAGCTGCCATTGTGTGCTAGTTGACCTGCTGCCAGAGAAGGTGATTTAGCTTATAGGCACTCCACAGTGGCTTATAGTGAGAAACGGAGACCTATTGTAAAAGCTGAAAGGAAGTCCAATTGCCTCAGTGGTTCATCTCACTGATCTGGTGGGTACTGGCTCAGAGACTGGGCGGTAGTGATGGTGGGGCTAGAAGCAACCGTATCTCCCTTGAGTTTCATTCTAAATTAGAATCTACAGCTGCAGCCATAGAAAATTCCCTTTTCCAGGCTATCTTGAACTTCCTTTCCTGGATTATGTGTGTCTGGTAAATAATAGATGTTCAATAAATACCCATTCACTAGCAAGCAAATTTTACTAGATGGTCTTTGTGTGCTCTTCACTTGACTAATTGCCAGGAACTTGAAGATGAACAAAATAGAACACCTTTGAACTCTAGTACACGGTTAATGGGAGAGTAAATTGGTGAAACCACTATGGTTTCATATGGTGAAACCAATATGGAGGTTCTTCAAAAAATTAAAAATAGAAACACTATAAAATCCAACAACTCTACTATGATTTACCAAAGGAAACACTAATTTGAAAAGATATACGCACCCCTTGTTTATCGCAGCATTATTTACAATAGCCATGATATGGAAGGAACCCAAGTGTCCACTGATAGATGAATGAGTAAAGATGTGATACACACACATATATAAACACACACACACACCGAATATTACTCAGCCATAAAAAAAATAAGATCTTGCATTTGTGACAGCATGGGTGGACCTAGAGGGTATTGTGTTAAGTGAAATAACTCAGGGGGGAGGGGCAAGATGCCGGGAGAGTAGGGTCCCCAAATCACCTGTCCCCACCAAATTACCTAGAAAACCTTCAAATCATCCTGAAAATCTACGAATTCGGCCTGAGAATTAAAGAGAGAACACCTGGAATGCTACAGTGAGAAGACTTCACGCTTCTATCAGGTAGGAAGACCGGGGGAAAAGAAACAAAGACACAAAAGGCCTCCAAGGGGGAGGGGCCCCGCGAGGAGCCAGGCTGAGGCCGGGGCGAGTGTCCCCAGGACAGGAGAGCCCCGTCCCGGAGGAGCAGGAGCTGCACCGACCTTCCCGGGCGGAAAGGGGCTCGCGGGGAGGTGGAGCAGGACCCAGGAGGGCGGGGATACCCTCGGGCTCCCGGGGACACTGACAGACACCTGCGCCCCGGGAGAGTGCGCCGAGCTCCCTAAGGGCTGCAGCGTGGGCGGCGGGACCCGGAGCAGCTCGGGGGGTCTCGGGGGGGGGCGGCTCTGCGGAGGGGGCTGCGGGGCGGGAGCAGCTCGGAGGGGCTCGGGCAGAGGAAGAGGCTCCATGCGGAGGGGGCTGCGCGGTTCCAGGAGCAGCTCGGAGGGGCTCGGGCGGCGGCTCCGCGGAGGGGGCTGCGGGGCGGGAGCGCGAATCCAATAGCGCAGGCTCCGGAGCACAGGGCGCCGGGACACAGCCCAGGATCCGGCTCCCCCGGGACAGGCAGAGGCCGGGAGGGCCCAGGACAGCAAGGACGCTCCTGCCCCAGCTGAGCACATCAGCGGCCCCGCACCGGAGCCTCCAGGCCCTGCAGACGGAGTTCCTGCCGGAGCTGAATCCAGGTTTCCAGAGCTGCCCCGCCACTGGGGCTGTTCCTCCTGCGGCCTCACGGGGTAAACAACCCCCACTGAGCCCTGCACCAGGCAGGGGCACAGCAGCTCCCCCAACTGCTAACACCTGAAAATCAGCACAACAGGCCCCTCCCCCAGAACACCAGCGAGACGGACAACTTCCAGGGGAAGCCAAGGGACTTAAAGTACACAGAATCAGAAGATACTCCCCTGTGGTTCTTTGTTGTTGTTGTTGTTGTTGTTTTGTTTTGTTTTGTTTTGTTTTGCTTTTTGATTTGTTTCCTTCCCCCACTATTTCTTTTCCTTTCTTTTTCTTTCTCCTTTTCTTCGTTTTTCTTTTTTCTTCCTTTTTTCTTTTTTCTCTTTCTCTTTTCTTTCCTTCTTTCTCTCCTCTCTTTTTCTCCTTTTCCCAATACAACTCGCTTTTAGCCACTCTGCACTGAGCAAAATGACTAGAAGGAAAACCTCACCTCAAAAGAAAGAATCAGAAACAGTCCTCTCTCCCACAGAGTTACAAAATCTGGATTACAATTCAATGTCAGAAAGTCAATTCAGAAGCACAATTATAAAGCTACTGGTGGCTCTAGAAAAAAGCATAAAGGACTCAAGAGACTTCATGACTGCAGAATTTAGATCCAATCAGGCAGAAATTAAAAATCACTTGAATGAGATGCAATCCAAACTAGAAGTCCTAACGACGAGGGTTAACGAGGTGGAAGAACTGGTGAGTGACATAGAAGACAAGTTGATGGCAAAGAGGGAAACTGAGGAAAAAAGAGACAAACAATTAAAAGACCGTGAAGATAGATTAAGGGAAATAAACAACAGCCTGAGGAAGAAAAACCTATGTTTAATTGGGGTTCCTGAGGGCGCCGAAAGGGTCAGAGGGCCAGAATATGTATTTGAACAAATCATAGCTGAAAACTTTCCTAATCTGGGAAGGGAAACAGGCATTCAGATCCAGGAAATAGAGAGGACCCCCCCCCCCCCAAATCAATAAAAACCGTTCAACACCTCGACATTGAATAGTTAAGCTTGCAAATTCCAAAGATAAAGAGAAGATCCTTAAAGCAGCAAGAGACAATAAATCCCTGACTTTTATGGGGAAGAGTATTAGGGTAACAGCAGACCTCTCCACAGAGACCTGCCAGGCCAGAAAGGGCAGGCAGGATATATTCAGGGTCCTAAATGAGAAGAACATGCAACCAAGAATACTTTATCCAGCAAGGCTCTCATTCAAAATGGAAGGAGAGATAAAGAGCTTCCAAGACAGGCAGCAACTAAAAGAATATGTGACCTCCAAACCAGCTCTACAAGAAATTTTAAGGGGGAATCTTAAAATTCCCCTTTAAGAAAAAGTTCAGTGCAACAATCCACAAAAACAAGGACTGAATAGATATCATGATGACACTAAACTCATATCTCTCAATAGTAACTCTGAACGTGAACGGGCTTAATGACCCCATCAAAAGGCGCAGGGTTTCAGACTGGATAAAAAAGCAGGACCCATCTATTTGCTGTCTACAAGAGACTCATTTTAGACAGAAGGACACCTACAGCCTGAAAATAAAAGGTTGGAGAACCATTTACCATTCAAAGGTCCTCAAAAGAAAGCAGGGGTAGCCATCCTTATATCAGATAAAATAAAATTTACCCCGAAGACTGTAGTGAGAGATGAAGAGGGACACTATATCATACTTAAAGGATCTATCCAACAAGAGGACTTAACAATCCTCAATATATATGCCCCGAATGTGGGAGCTGCCAAATATATAAACCAATTAATAACGAAAGTGAAGAAATACTTAGATAATAATACACTTCTACTTGGTGACTTCAATCTAGCTCTTTCTATACTCGATAGGTCTTCTGAGCACAACATCTCCAAAGAAACGGAGCTTTAAATGATACACTGGACCAGATGGATTTCACAGATATCTACAGAACTTTACATCCAAACTCAACTGAATACACATTCTTCTCAAGTGCACATGGAACTTTCTCCAGAATAGACCACATACTGGGTCACAAATCAGGTCTGAACCGATACCAAAAGATTGGGATCATCCCCTGCATATTCTCAGACCATAATGCCTTGAAATTAGAACTAAATCACAACAAGAAGTTTGGGAGGACCTCAAACACGTGGAGGTTAAGGACCATCCTGCTAAAAGATGAAAGGGTCAACCAGGAAATTAAGGAAGAATTAAAAAGATTCATGGAAACTAATGAGAATGAAGATACAACCGTTCAAAATATTTGGGATGCAGCAAAAGCAGTCCTAAGGGGAAAATACATCGCAATTCAAAAGTGGAAAGAACTCAAATATGAAAGCTAAACTTACACATAAAGGAGTTAGAGAAAAAACAGCAAATATATCCTACACCCAGCAGAAGAAGAGAGTTAATAAAGATTTGAGCAGAACTCAACAAAATCGAGACCAGAAGAACTGTGGAAAAGATCAACAGAACCGGGAGTTAGTTCTTTGAAAGAATTAATAAGATAGATAAACCATTAGCCAGCCTTATTAAAAAGAAGAGAGAGAAGACTCAAATTAATAAAATCATGAATGAGAAAGGAGAGATCACTACCGACACCAAGGAAATACAAACTATTTTAAAAACATATTATGAACAGCTATACGCCAATAAATTAGGCAATCTAGAAGAAATGGACGCATTCCTGGAAAGCCACAAACTACCAAAACTGGAACAGGAAGAAATAGAAAACCTGAACAGGCCAATAACCAGGGAGGAAATTGAAGCAGTCATCAAAAACCTCCCAAGACACAAGAGTCCAGGGCCAGATGGCTTCCCAGGGGAATTCTATCAAACGTTTAAAGAAGAAACCATACCTATTCTCCTAAAGCTGTTTGGAAATACAGAAAGAGATGGAGTACTTCCAAATTCGTTCTATGAGGCCAGCATCACCTTAATTCCAAATCCAGACAAAGACCCCACCAAAAAGGAGAATTACAGACCAATATCTCTGATGAACATGGATGCAAAAATTCTCAACAAGATACTAGCCAATAGGATCCAACAGCACATTAAGAAAATTATTCACCATGACCAAGTAGGATTTATCCCCGGGACACAAGGCTGGTTCAACACTCTTAAAACAATCAATGTGATTCATCATATCAGCCAGAGAAAAACCAAGAACCATTTGATCCTCTCATTAGATGCAGAGAAAGCATTTGACAAAATACAGCATCCATTCCCGATCAAAACTCTTCAGAGTGTAGGGATAGAGGGAACATTCCTCACCATCTTAAAAGCCATCTATGAAAAGCCCACAGCAAATATCATTCTCAATGGGGAAGCACTGGGAGCCTTTCCCCTAAGATCAGGAACAAGACAAGGATGTCCACTCTCACCACTGTTATTCAACATAGTACTGGAAGTCCTAGCCTCAGCAATCAGACAACAAAACGACATTAAAGGCATTCAAATTGGCAAAGAAGAAGTCAAACTCTCACTCTTTGCAGTTGACATGATACTCTAGATAGAAAACCCCAAAGTCTCCACCCCAAGATTGCTAGAACTCATACAGCAATTTGGTAGCGTGGCAGGATACAAAATCAAAGCCCAGAAATCAGTGGCATTTCTATACACTAACAATGAGACTGAAGAAAGAGAAATTAAGGAGTCAATCCCATTTACAATTGCACCCAAAAGCATAAGATACCTAGGAATAAACCTATCCAAAGAGGTAAAGCTTCTATACCCTAAAAGCTGTTGAACACTTCTGAAAGAAATTGAGGAAGACACAAAGAGATGGAAAAATATTCCATGCTCATGGATTGGCAGAATTAATATTGTGAAAATGTCAGTGTTACTCAGGGCAATTTACATGTTTAATGCAATCCCTATCAAAATACCATGGACTTTCTTCAGAGAGTTAGAACAAATTATTTTAAGATTTGTGTGGAATCAGAAAAGAACCCAAATAGCCAGGGGAATTTTAAAAAAGAAAACTATATCTGGGGGCATCACAATGCCAGATTTCAGGTTGTACTACAAAGCTGTGGTCATCAAGACAGTGTGGTACTGGCACAAAAACAGACACATAGATCAATGGAACAGAATAGAGAACCCAGAAGTGGACCCTGAACTTTATGGTCAACTAATATTCGATAAAGGAGGAAAGACTATCCACTGGAAGAAAGACAATTTCTTCAATAAATGGTGCTGGAAAATTGGACATCCATTTGCAGAAGAATGAAACTAGACCACTCTCTTTCACCATACACAAAGATCAACTCAAACTGGATGAAAGATCTAAATGTGAGACAAAATTCCATCAAAATCCTAGAGGAGAACACAGGCAACACCCTTTTTGAACTTGGCCACAGTAACTTTTTGCAAGATACATCCACGAAGGCAAAAGAAACAAAAACAAAAATGAACTATTGGGACTTCATCAAGATAAGAAGCTTTTGCACAGCAAAGGACCCAGTCAACAAAACTAAAAGACAACCTACAGAATGGGAGAAGATATTTGCAAATGATGTATCAGATAAAGGGCTAGTTTCCAAAATCTATAAAGAACTTATTAAACTCAACAGCAAAGAAACAAACAATCCAGTCATGAAATGGGCAAAAGACATGAACAGAAATCTCACAGAGGAAGACATAGACATGGCCAACATGCACATGAGAAAATGCTCCGCATCACTTGCCATCAGGGAAATACAATTCAATACCACAATGAGATACCACCTCACACCAGTGAGAATGGGGAAAATTAGCAAGGGAGGAAACAACAAATGTTGGAGAGGATGTGGAGAAAAGGGAACCCTCTTACACTGTTGGTGGGAATGTGAACTGGTGCAGCCACTCAGGAAAACTGTGTGGACGTTCCTCAAAGAGTTAAAAATAGACCTGCCCTAGGACCCAGCAATTGCACTGTTGGGGATTTACCCCAAAGATACAGATGCAATGAAACGCCGGGACACCTGCACCCCGATGTGTATAGCAGCAATGTCCACAATAGCCAAACTGTGGAAGGAGCCCCGCTGTCCATCGAAAGATGAGTGGATAAAGAAGATGTGGTTTATGTATACAATGGAATATTACTCAGCTATTAGAAATGACAAATACCCACCATTTGCTTCGACATGGATGGAACTGGAGGGTATTATGCTGAGTGAAGTAAGTCAGTCGGAGTAGGACAAACATATATGTTCTCATTCATTTGGGGAATATAAATAATAGTGAAAGGGAATAGAAGGGAAGGGAGAAGTAATGTGTGGGAAATATCAGAAAGGGAGACAGAACGTAAAGACTGCTAACTCTGGGAAACGAACTAGGGGTGGTAGAAGGGTAGGAGGGCGGGGGGTGGGAGTGAATGGTTGACGGCCTTGGGGGTTATTCTGTATGTTGGTAAATTGAACACCAATAAAAATAAATTTTAAAAAAAGAATGTTTGCATTGAATAATCTGATTCATATTAGTAAATGGCACATGAAAATGTATAGTGAAACAGTGCTTAAATATTTTGATTTTATTCAAAACCACCTTAGTGAAAAGATCACATTTATGATCAATATTTCTTTAAGCTTTGTATTTTGTTGTGTAGCAAAATTATCTGAAATTTTTTCTGAATATATCTGTCTAGATATTTGAAATCTGAGTATCTTTTGTTGGACTGAATACTTTATATTAAATTGAATAATAAATATGTACACATTCCGTTTTATCATTCTAAAAAAAAGTGAAATAAGTCAGACTGACAAAGACGAATACCATATAAGTTTATTTATAATGTGTAATCTAAAAAACAAAACAAATGAACAAAAAAGAACAAACAAAAAACAGACTCTAAATATAGAGTACAAACTGGTAGTTGCCAAAGGGTAGGTGGGTAGGGGGTGAACAAAATAGATAAAAGGAGATTAAGAGGTATAAACTCTAGTTATAAAATAAATAAGTCATGGAGATGAAAAGTAAAGCATAGAGAATATAGTCAATAAAATTGTAGTAACATTGTATGGTGACAGATGGTGGCTACACTTAATATGATGATGATTAATTAATGTATAGAATTGTTGAATAAACATGTTGTACACCTGAAACTAATAAAACACTGTATGTTAATTATATTTCAACCAAAAAGATACATTATAGTTATCAAATGAACAGAAAGAAAGCAAATGCAAGAGCAAGAGACAGAGATAAAGGGAAGAATTATACCCTGAGAGTTCTTCAAAAGATTGTTATGGTTAACATTGTTGGGGAGAAAAAACCTTTCAAGGTTCTTTTTGATAGTCTAAGATTTAAATTGATATGAGACAGATTAACAGGAGAAAAGAAAATTTATTTACATATATCAAGGGGTTCTATAAAAACATAAGGCACCGGTAGTCAGACAATTGAGGCTTCTATGCCAGCTAGAGCTAAGGAGAAGAGTGGAGGTGTCTGGAACTTCAAAGGTAAGGAAGACAATTCACTGAAAGACGAAAGGAGTAAATGTTTGCTAAATAAATGTTTGCTAAGCCACTCAGAAATTGTGGGACATAGAGTGGAATTTTAATAAACTTTGCTAAGTTCCATTCTGTCTACCACACCTAGTTCATATTGTACTATAGCTATCTATGGTGACAGCTCCCTCTATTTAGATAGAGGACCTTCTGGCAGGTCCTCTATCTAAATCCTTTTAGGTAGTTGGGAGAAGGCCAAAGGTCTTCTTCAGCCTTCTGTTTCTTCAAAATAATCAGCCTAAAATAATCTACATACCAAAACAACACATTTTGGAGTGGCAAACTTTGCTTCCCTACAATAATATCACAAAAAGATAATTAGAGAAGGAAAGCCAAAGGTAGATATATAGAAAGAATGAGTACTAAACTATGCATTAATTAAAAGATTATGGCTATGGTAAGGGAATAATAATGGCTGTTCTGGAATTTTTCCAGGATATCGTCTTAGCTATGCTTAATGGTGTAGAAACTCAACAGCCTAAATCATGTATAGGAGCAATCCCAGAATGACTTCCTGGTGATCTTCTTAGCCTTGCTTGCACAGGTTAGGCAGCATCTAAGTAGGCATCAAACTGTACAGAATTTGAGGACCCAATATGCCATCATGACCTCCATGAGATACAAACCAGAAATATATGGAGTGAGCTATTAAATGGAGTCCTAGACCAAGTCTGTTTCACACTGAGTCTACATGATGGTCATTACCCCTGTTCCTGAATTTATTATTGGAATGACAGCAAGACCAGTGGCTTTGAAATCCTCAAGTTCCTTGACTTATGGAATAAAAGCTATCCTAACAGGAAAGACCCAGTAGAATACCCCTAAATTGCCCATAATCCACCTCAACTCCTAACCAACAGAATAAATAAAAAACAACACATCACACCCTGAAGATGAGGATCATTAGTGTCATTCATAGACTTAAAGGATGTAAGGGTAGTGTTCTCCATTTAATTCACAAGTCTGGTTCCTGTGAAAACAAGATGGGTCATAGCAAATGACCGCAAACTACCTCAAATTAACCAAATAATAGCCCTAGTTATGCTATGCTGGATGTAGTAACCTGTAGTAGCATTACATGTTGCATAATATATGAAATGTAGCCATTGTTTGGCAAATGGAGGCTACGCCTGACCCACCAGCATGGAATCCGTCTTTCCAAGGCTGATCTAGCTATAACCACTGATGAATGTCTCCCTGCCAGCTATGGAAATTAACACTAACCAGTCACTTTAGAGGGAAGTTGATTAACTGGAACTGTTCTACTGGAAAAGAACAACAATTCATTCTGACTAGAAATGACATATATCATGGATGTTGGTTTGCCTTTCCTGTCCAGAGGGCCTCAGCTGGTACAGCAATCCAAGGGCTCCTAGAGCAACTGACTAATGACATGATTACACATAACATTACCTCAGACCAAAGGATACACTGTATAGCAAAGACAGTACAGTGGTGGGCACATGACCATGGCATCCATGATTCTGTCACTTTCCACACCACCTAAAAGCTGCTGGGTGATAGAGCAATGGAATGGTTTCTTGAAAACATAGCTAAAGAAGCAGCCTATAGGTGACAATCTCAAAGAGAGCATCATCCTTTAAAATGTGGTATACACTTTAAATCAATGGGCATTTCATGCTGCTATGTCCTCAAGAGGTGGGATACATGGGTCAGGAAAATGGAATTAAGAGTGGTACTATTTAATATCACTTGGTTGTTTGTGTCTTTGTCTATGCAACTTTAGGCTCTGTGGGTTTAGAGGTTCTGTTTCTTAGAAAATGCTTTCATTGAGGGCCTGTAATTGGAGTCCCACTAAACTTAAATCTATTGCTACCACTTGATTAGTTTTGTATCCTATTGCCAGAAAACCATCTATCACAGTAGTTACTATGGTGATAAGGGTGTTTGACCTGGCTCATTGTGAAGCAGAAGGACTCCTGCTACATAATTCTGGCAGAGAAGAATATGATTGGCATCTAGATAATATACTGGGGCATCTCTTGTAACTCTCATACCCAGTTTTAACTGTAAGTGTGAAAATATAGCACCTATAGTCTGCTAAAGGCACAGAAACTACATCTCAGACCCTTAAGAAACGAGATTCTGGCTCTTGTGAGCCTCATCAACGCGCACTCACTGGACCCAGCCACCCTATATGAGGTGGAAGAGCTGGAGACGGCTGCTGAGCGCTACCTGCACGTGCGCCCTCAGCCAGTGGCAGGGGAGGATGCCCCTGCCTACCATGCCCGCTTGTTACAGAAGCTGATGGAAGAGGTGCCCTTGGGACAGAGTATCCCTCGCAGGAGGAAGTAGTCGGGGGGTGGGGGGCAAGGATCCTCATGAGTGTCTCAAGGCCGAACCTCCTCAGGAACGCTCCAGCACCAATAAAGAGGCATCTTCTTGCCCAGGAAAAACAAAAACAAAAACAAAACAAAAAAACACTGCCAGGTAAGCCACTGAAGCCATCAGAAATGCCGGCCAAGCCTAGAGACAGGAGAATTTTGAAAACATGGTGGAAAAGGTAGATTATGAGTACCAGTCATGGCCTCAGCAAACCCAAAGGGGACTATAGTTGGTCTGACTCCTTTTGTGAGTATCCTCAGAAATGATAACCAACCCGAATTCTAGAGAAGCTGTGACCCAAGGGAGAAACTTTAAAAAAGTACATATTCTGGTGATTCTCATCTCCAAAGATTAAGATAAAAAATCCTCAAACATTTATAAAAGTAAAAATACAGGTAACCTTAAAAGGAATAAAAATCTGACCACCAGTAGACTTCTCATTAGCAACATGAGGTGCTGGAAATTAAAATACTATGCCTCAAAGTTTTTAAGGGAAATTATTCTAAGCCTAGATTTTTTTTTTTTATTTATGATAGTCACACAGAGAGAGGGAGAGAGGCAGAGACACAGGCAGAGGGAGAAGCAGGCTCCATGCACCGGGAACCCGACGTGGGATTCGATCCCGGGTCTCCAGGATCAGGCCCTGGGCGAAAGGCAGGCGCTAAACCGCTGAGCCACCCAGGGATCCCTAAGCCTAGAATTCTATATCCAATATCAAGTATAATGTTAATATTTTCTTTTTTCTAATTTTTATTTATTTATGATAGCCACAGAGAGAGAGAGAGGCAGAGACACAGGCAGAGGGAGAAGCAGGCTCCATGCACCGGGAGCCCGACGTGGGATTAGATCCCGGGTCTCCAGGATCGCGCCCTGGGCCAAAGGCAGGTGCCAAACCGCTGTGCCACCCAGGAATCCCTCAAGTATAATGTTAAAAGTAAAATATTAAAGGTCATAAAATTCATCACCAATGCATCATCTCTGAAAAAATACATAATTTGAGGATGAGCTATAATAAAATTAATCAAGAAATGTGAACACTTGGTATATGATAAGCAGTGGTATTATGGCTAATTACTATCGCTTCAAAACAAAGCACCCCAATTTAGAGGAGTAAAGGAACAATTTTATTGTGTTCAAGGATTTTGTGGGTCAGAAATTTGGATAGGACACAGCAAAGATTGCTTGTCTCTGATATTCAATATCTGCAGTCTCAGCAAAAGACTCAAAGGCTGGACTCAACAGGTGAAAGCTGGAATCATCGGGGGACAGACGTAATTGATACTGGTAGACTGGGACCTCAGTAAGGTGGTCAGCCAAGACATCTACTTATGGACTCCCTATGTCGTCTCTCCACATGAGCTACTGTAGTTCCAAGAATGAACCCACCAAGAAGGTATTGCAGAAAGGAATGGCCTTTTGATGCTCTGGGCTCAAAAGTCACATAGCATCACTTCCACTGTACTCTACTGACCAAGACATTCACAAAGGCACGCCCAGATTCAGGGAGATGGGGTGTCATTGTAAGAAGAGCTTGGCAGATAGGAGGTTCTGTTGTGGCCAACTTTGGAAAATAAAATCTGTCACAGCAGTGAACAAGGAAATTAATAACATCATAGTCAAGTCTAAGTAACTGCCAGCATTACCACCAACAATGCACAAGTGTTCATTTTTCTCCACATCCTCACTAATGCTTGTTGTTTCTTGGGTTTTTTATGTTAGCCGTTCTGACAAGTGTGAAGTGATATCTCATTGTGGTTCTGATTTGCATTTGCCTGATGATTGGTGATGCTGAGCATCTTTTCATGTGTCTGTTGGTCATCCATATGTCTAATTTGGAGAAATGTCTGTTTGTGCCCATTTCTTAATTAGATTATTTGTGGTTTTGGTGTTATTTATTTATTTTGGATACTAATCTTTAATTGGATATGTCATTTGCAAATATCTTTTCTCATTCAGTAGGTTGATCATATAATCATGGTTTTATTTCTGGGCTTTCTATTTTGTTCCATTGATCTATGTATCTGCTGTTGTGACACTACCATACTGTTTTGATTATTATAGCTTTGTAATATAGCTTGAAATCTGGAATTGTGATAAATTCCACTTTTGTTTTCTTTTTCCAGATTGTTTTAGCTATTTGGAGTCTTTTGTGGTTCCATACAAATTTTAGGGTTGTTTATTCTAGTGTGTGAGCAAGAATTGGTATTTTGATAAGGAGTGCATGAAATCTGTAGATGGCTTTGGGTAGTATGGAAATTATGAGTATTTATTTTTTCAGTCCATGAGCATAGAATATTTTTCCATTTGCTTGCATCACCTTCAAGTTTTTTTTATTAGTGTTTTATAGTTTTCAGAGTATAGGTCTTTCACCTTTTAGGTTAAGTTTATTCCTAGATATTTTATTATTTTTGATGCAATTGTAAATGGAATTGTTTTTCTTAATTTTTCTTTCTACTGCTTCATTATTAGTATATATAAATGCAGTGGACTTCTGTACATTGATTTTTTGTATCCTGCAATTTCACAGAATTCATTTATCAGTTCTAGTAGTCTTTTGGTGGAATCTTTGGGACTTACTATATATAATATCGTGTCATTTGTAAATAGTGGAAGTTTTACTTCTTCCTTACCAACTTGAATTCCTTTTCTTCCTGATTGCTGTGGCTAGGACTTATTTCTGTAGCCAGTACTACATTGAATAAAAGTGTGGATAGTGGACATCCTTGTCTTATTCCTGACTTTAGGAGAAAAGCTTTGTTTTTCACCATTGAGTACGATGTTGGCTATGGGTTTTTCATAGAAGGCCTTTATTATGTTGAGTTTTGTTCCCCCTAAACCTATTTTGTTGAGGGTTTTTATCATGAACTTGTCATACTCTCTCTTGTATCTCTCTCAAGTGCTCTTTTTCTTCATCTATTGACATGATCATAGGGCTTTATTCTTTCTCTTACTGATGTTAGGTATCCCGTTGATTAATTTAGTATGCTTATATTTTAAAGGGAGAAAGAGAAAGAAATGGAGAGAAGTTGAAAATTAAAGGAATATGTGTTATATTTTGTTAAGTGAAATCTTACAAAAAGAGAGTAGGCATGTCAATGGTAATAACAGTCAAAAGACATTTTAAGGTGAAAAGCATCACATAGGTGAGACAGATATTTTATAGTAAAAAATTACAATTCCCAAAGAAAATATAATAGTTGCAAACCTTTATGACCAGACCAGCATAAACAATGATATTTATAAAGCTAAAACTCTTGGAAATATGAGAGAAATTGACAAACCACAATCTTTTTTTAACTTATTTAAATTCAATTAGTTAACATATAGTTTATCTTTAGTTTCAAATGTAGAGTTCAGTTATTCATGTTATATATAACATTCAGTGCTCATTACATCACCACCACAATCCTCATGAGAGATTTTAAAAAACTCTTTAAGAAATTAAGATACTAAACAGACAAAAAGATAAGATTAAATCATGCAGTATTTAAATAAGACAATTACTTAAATACCTATCTTATACTTTTGATATTAATTATCTGTGACTAATTCAATTAACTATATAGCTGTATTGCTAATTGAATTGCCCCCAGTAAAGAGATTGCACATTGTTTTCACATACCTGTGGAATATTTATTTTAACTGACTTTATATTAGGCCAAAGGAAATAAAATGTCAATTTTCAAAGAGCAAGGATCATACTGGTCACATTCCCTGAAATGATTCAGTAAAACTAGATATCATACCTCATTTGGAAACTAAAACCTTTCTAAATGAATCTTGGTCAAAAGTTGATGTCACAAACTAATTATAAATAAATGAAAGTGAGAGTGCAGAAGATACAAATCTTAAGATATGGCCAAAGCCATATTCAATGACAGCATTAATTGTAATTGCACTTATTAAAATACAAGAAAAACAAAAAATAGAGTAAGGATTCAACTCAAGGGGTAAGTATATATAAAGAAAGACAAACTAGTAAATTAATAAAAATAAAGCATAAATTAATGCAGCAGAAATCATAAAATTATTTTAAAGAGTAATAATTCATAACAAAGTATGTTTTATAGTAGGAATGCAAGGATATGGCAACATTAGGAAACTTACTGATGTAATATACTACATTAAAAAGATGAAGACATGATACCTCAAGAAAAGCATTCTAATTTCTTATGTTAAATATTTTATTATCTAGGAAAATATTTAAATTTCCTTAATTTGGGTAGCCCAGGTCGCTCAGCAGTTTAGCATCGCCTTCAGCCCAGGGCCTGATCCTGGAGACCCAGGATCCAGTCCTGCGTCGGGCTCCCTGCATGGAGCCTGCTTCTCCCTCTGCCTCTCTCTCTCTCTCTCTTTCTTTCTCTTTCTCTCTGTGTCTCATGAATAAATAAATAAAATATTAAAAAGATAAATTTCCTTAACTTGATAAAAGGTAGCTTCCAAAGCCCACATTAAATATCATCCTTCAAGTGGAAGTCAGTCAAAGCAAGAATAGAAATATCCCTATTAAGCTGGACACAAGAGGACTACTGTCTTGACCATCTAACATTATTCTGAAAAACACAAGAAAATGAAAAAATTTATATTTATATAACATATATACTTTATATATATATATATTTCAGTATAATAACCAATTAGAAAAAGATGAGTTTTTGTAGCCTGTGGTTTTCAAGGAATTGGTCTGTTTCTCCGAAGTTGAAGTTAACGTTAGTTGAAATTGAGTGTAACTTTGTGAAGTTAAGATATTAGTATAATTCATTATCCCCTTTAATGACTAAAGGATCTGTAAAGATAATTCCTATTTCATTTCTGATATTGGTGATTTGTGCCTTTTCTCTTTTTATCTTTATCATTCTTGGTAAAGATTGGTCAATTTTATTGATTTTTTTTTTAAAGAATCAGTTTCATTGATTTTCTCTATTGTTTATCTGTTTTTGATTCCTTTAGTTTCTGCTCTTTATTATTTTGTTCTCCTTTCTTTGGGTTGATTCCCTCCCTCACAAATTCTAGCCACTCTAACAGTCCATAACTCCAATTTCTGCATCCTCAGCTGAGTGAGATCACTGCTTTTATTTGAGTCCTACCTAGCTGTATTGCAGTAGAAAAGGGCCTTTAGATAGAATGCTGGGGTACTCTTTGGACTCATCTTGTGAGTTTCCCTTTCAACTACCACAGTTCTGTATATTGTTCAGAGTCTTAAAACAGTTGCTCCTTATATTTTGTCCAGTTTTATAATAATTTTAACAGGAGAGCAAGACTAGTACCAGTTATTCTGTCATGGTCAGAAATGGAGGTCCTTTGTGTGCCTTAAGTCTTGACATTTATTGGCAGCTGGCTATGCTAATTAGACATCCAGCAACATGAAGCGGAGCCCAGCTTTATAACCTCCAACCAACCTTAGGGAAAGGATAAAGTTTGATTTGAATTTCATGTTAAAAGCAACATTTTGACTATTCAAAGCTCCAATAAAAATACAATTAATAAAAACTTAAAAAAATAGTAAAACCTTCTGAACTAAAATATTTATTACCATGAATGTGATACTGAGCTTATTAGTCAATATCCTCTAGAGAAATAGAACCAAAAAGAGATTTTTAAAAATTTCTATTAATTATACTATATATTATGTTAATATATTACATATATTATGGTTTATTGTAAGAAAGTGGCTCACACAATTATAGAGGCTGAAAAGTCCCATTATATTTCCTAGAGACCCCAGAAAGCTGATGGTATAATTCAATCTGAGTTCAAAGCCCCAAGAAACAGGGGAACCAATGATGTAGATTCCAGTTTAGGTCTAAAGGTCTGATAAGATAGAGGGATGGTGAATGGGGGAATGGGTAATTGGGTGACAGGCATTGAGGAGGGCATGTAATATGGTGAGCACTGGGTGTTATACACAACTGATCAATTATTGAACTTTACATCTGAAACTAATGAGGTACTATATGTTGGCTAATTGAATTTAAAAACAAACAAACAAAAACAAACAAATGCCTGAGAACCAGGAGTGCTGAGAGGTGGAGAAAGATCAATGTTTCAGCTCAAACCATCAGGCAGGAAGGCCTAAATTCATCCTTTCTCCACCTTTTTTTTCTATTTACGCCCTCAATAAGTTAGATGATGCTCACCTACATTGGGAAGTATAAACTGCTTTACTGAGTTCAATTCAAATGTTAATTTCATCTGGATACAAACATGCACACTCAGAGATAATATTCAGCCAAATATCCAGGAATTTCATGAGCCAGTCAAGTTGACATGTAAAATTATCCATCACATTTGATTAATTCTTTTTTATTTAAAATCTTGAACAGGGCAGCCCCGGTGGCACAGCGGTTTGGCGCAGCCTGCAGCCCACGGTGTGATCCTGCAGACCCGGGATCGAGTCCCATGTCGGGCTCCCTGTGTGGAGCCTGCTTCTCCCTCTGCCTGTGTCTCTGCCTCTCTCTGTGTGTGTGTCTCTATGAATAAATAAATAAATAAAATCTTTAAAAAAATAAAATAAAATCTTGAACAAAGTTTATCATCTCATTTATGTCAAATTCAAGAGAATATTTATTTTAGGAATACAAGGGGCTTTAAATCAGAAAATCCATTAACAATAACTTACTACATTAACAAATCAGAAAATTATACGGTTATCTCAATAGGTGAAGAAAAAGCATTCAGTACAATTCATCTTATATACATGACAACACATCCCTTAACAATGAGCAAACTAGGAATAAAAAGCTTGATTAAAGGTATTTACTTTAAAAGCTACCACAAATATTATGCTTAATGGTAACACTCTTAAGGCATTCTTGCTAAAATCACATTGAACACAACAATGTCAACCATTCCTGCTTTCATTCAACATTTTATTCACTTGTATCTCCTGTTCTGATCTCAAGGCAACCCTAAATCTGGAGATGGAAATTTTCATGGTCATAAAGAGCACCAAGAGAAGCCCTCCAGTTCAGGATCAAAGAAAAGGAAAGGAATCTCCTAGCAATTAAAGCGGTGGCAGCCATGATTCACATATAATTGAAACTCTGAAAGAAGAGCCTTCCTATCCACTCAGAAGAGGTATAGTTCCAAGAAGGTAGGGCAAAGTCCTCTTCCCTTTATTTCTTTCCCTCTCCCCTACTGGTTGGCCCTGCTCATGGAGTAGTTTCAGAAAGTGAGTGTGAAAACTAGGTAAATAGAATTCCAGATTTCTAGCTTGAGAAGTAGAGCAGGGGAAACAAGAAAGTACCAGGAAGATTTCAGAGTGGGAGGAGCTTGGAAAACAACATTATTAAGTTTAAACTCACTCCCAAGCTTTACATGCTCTGATTTTACACAGCCTACCAAAGATATTAACAATGAACTAACAGAGATACCATTGCCTATATCCCAGATTGCCACTGGGTGATGCACATGTGGGACAAATCCAAATAGGACTGTGAAATCTTTTTAAATGGAACTAATACAGGGACACATGGGTGGTTCAGTGTTTGAGCATCTGCTTTTGACTCAGGGCATGATCCTGGAGTCCTGGGATTGAGTCCCACATCAGGCTTCCTGCATGGAACCTGCTTCTCCTTCTGCCTATGTCTCTGCCACTCTCTGTGTGTCTCATGAATAAATAAATAAAATCTATAAACAAACAAACAAACAAACAAACAAAATGGAACTAATATTAAGACCACATGCCATAGAAGACAACTCAGAATACACAGCCTAAGCCAAATCAGGTTGATTGTCTGCTAAAACAAAAACATCAATATTCTCCATAGTTATAGGCAAGACCTAATATGGTATAACACAACATTCAAAATGTCCAAACATAATCCAAAATTGCATTGCATATGAAGAACCAGAACAATCTCAAATCACATGGGAAAAGACAACAAACAGGTGCCTACAGTGAGATGTTGGAACTCACAAAATACAAAAATGTTCCAACATAAACATTGGATTTATTTGACAAAGACTTTGATAATGATCCCACCAGTAAAGCCAAAGACTCTTAAAATGAATCAACAGATATAAAGCCTCAGCCAAAAATTATATATATACATATATATATATATAAATTATATATAAATATATACGTATAAAATACTCTATATAAGATCTCCAAAGTAGGAATTTTGGAATTAAGATACACAGTGAGTGAAATTTTAAAATTCATTAGATATGTTCAAAAGCATAATGGAGGTGACAGGAAAGAATATGTGAACTTCAAGGTAAATCAACACAATCCAATTTGAACAACAGAAAAAATTTGCTGATTTTAAAAATTCATGGAGTCAAGAAACCTATGGGACAAAAATAAAAGGTCTAGCAGTTTTGTTAACTAAATCCTAAGAGAAGTTATAGTGTGCATTGCAGAAAAAATATTTAAAGAAATGATGGATAGAAACTTCCCAAGTGAAAGAAAGAAAGAAAGAAGAAAGAAAGAAAGAAAGAAAGAAAGAAAGAAAGAAAGAAAGAAAAGCACATAAATCTACAGATTCAGGAAACTTAGAGAGCCCCAAACAGTGAAAACTCAAAGAAATCAATGCACAGCTGCATCATAATTGCATAATTGAACTTTTTTTTTATTGAGGTAGAATTGATATACAACATATAAGTTTCAAATGTACAACATTATAATTTGATATATGCCTATACAAAGTGATGCCTATACAAAATTCTTTACAAAGTGATCACCTCTGAAAGTTGAGTTACCATCCATCACCACACATTTGACCTCCTTTGCCTTTTTTACCCAACCCCCAATCTCCTTCCCTTCTGGCAACCACCAATTCGTTTTTATGTGTTTAGTTTAGTTTAGTTAGTTTTGTTTTTCAGATACCATGTATGAGAAAAATCATACCTTACCTTTCTCCTATTTAATTTCACTAAAATTTTACTGTCGTGGTCCATCTATGTTGTCACAAATGGCAAGATTTCACTCTTTTTTATGTCTGAATAGTATTCCACTGTATATATGTACCACATCTTCTCTATCTATATATCCAACAAAGGATATTTATATTGTTTTCATATACTGGCTATTGTAAATAATGCTGCAATGAACATCAAGGCACATATATCTTTTCAAATAGTGTTCTCATATTCTTTAGATAAATACCCAGAAGTGGAATAGCTGAATTTAATGGTAGTTCTATTCTTAACTTTTTGAGGAGTCTCCATACTGTCTTCCATAATGACTGCACCAATTTACTGCACTCCCACCAACAGTATGCAAAGGATTCCCTTTTCTTTACATTTTCTCCAACACTTTTATTTCTTTTCTTTTTTTATAAATTTATTTTGTATTGGTGTTCAATTAGCCAACATATAGAATAACACCCAGTGCTCATCCCGTCAAGTGCCCTCCTCAGTGCCCATCACCCATTCACCCCCACCCCCCGCCCACCTCCCCTTCCACCACCCCTAGTTCGTTTCCCAGAGTTAGGAGTCTTCATGTTCTGTCTCCCTTTCTGATATTTCCCACTCATTTTTTCTCCTTTCCCCTTTATTCCCTTTCACTATTTTTTATATTCCCCAAATGAATGAGACCATATAATGTTTGTCTTTCTCCGATTGACTTATTTCACTCAGCATAATACCCTCCAGTTCCATCCACGTTGAAGCAAATGATGGGTATTTGTCATTTCTAATGGCTGAATAATATTCCATTGTATACATAAACCACATCTTCTTTATCCATTCATCTTTCGATGGACACCGAGGCTCCTTCCACAGTTTGGCTATTGTGGACATTGCTGCTAGAAACAGCGGGGTGCAGGTGTCCCGGTGTTTCATTGCATCTGTATCTTTGGGGTAAATCCCCAGCAGTGCAATTGCTGGGTCCTAGGGCAGATCTATTTTTAACTCTTTGAGGAAGTCCACACAGTTTTCCAGAGTGGCTGCACCAGTTCACATTCCCACCAACAGTGTAGGAGGGTTCCCCTTTCTCCACATCCTCTCCAACATTTGTTGTTTCCTGCCTTGTTAATTTTCCCCATTCTCACTGGTGTGAGGTGGTGTCTCATTGTGGTTTTGATTTGTATTTCCCTGATGGCACAACACTTTTATTTCTTGTATTTTTTATGGCAGCCAGTCTAAGTGGAGTGAGGTCATATCTCATGGTTTAGATTTGCATTTCCCTAATAATTAATGATGCTTAATACCTTTACATGTGCCCGTAAACTGTCTGTGTGTCTTCTTTGGAAAATGACTAGGCAGGTCCTCTGCTCATCTTTCAGTTGAGTTGCTTGCTTATTGTTCCTAAATTGTATGAATTCTTTGTATATTTTGGAAATTAATCCCTTGTTGGATATGTGATTTGCAAATATCTTCTCCCTTTCAGTAGATTGACTTTTCAGTTTGGTGATGGTTTATTCACTGAGCAAAAGCTTTTAGTCTGATGTAGTACCATTTATTTTTATTTCCTTTGATTTAGAATAAAATTCACAAAAAGATCACCAAGAACAATGTTAAGGAGGTTAGCACTTTAGTACTTATGTTTTCTTCTAGGAATTTTATGCTTTCAGGCATTATATTCAAGGCTTCTATCTATTTTGAGTTTATGTTTGTGCATGGTGTAATTAATAGTCTAGGTTCATTCTACATGTGACTGTCCAGTCTTCCCACCACCATTGGGAAGATGGTTAATCATTGGATTAACCATTGGATAATCATTGAAGAGATTATCCTTTCTCCATTGGATGTTCTTGCCTCCTTTGTCACAAATTAATTAACCATATATGTGTGGGTTTATTTCTGGTATTTCAATTCTACTCCATCAGTCTGTATGTCTCTTTTTATGCCAGTACCATACTGTTTTGATTAATATAACCTTGTAATATAGTTTGAAGTTAGAGAGCATGTTATCTGAAGCTCTCTCCTTTCTAAGATTGCTTTGGCTATTTGGGGTCTTTACAGGTTCCATATCAATTGTAGAATTATTTGTTTGAATTGGAAAAATGTAATTGATATTTGATAGGGATTGAATTGAATCTGTATATTGCTTTGGCTAGCATGGACATTCTAATAAAATTGATTCTTCCAATCCATGAGCACTAAATAACTTTCCATTTATTGGTATTTTCAATTTCCTTCATCAGTGTATAGATCTTATAGTTTTCAGTGTATAGGTCATTCACTATCTTGCTAAGTTAATTCCTAGATATTTTACTGTTTTGATTCTATTGTAAATGGTATTGCTTTCCCAATTTCTCTTTTTGATAGTTTATCAGTATATAGAAATGCCACTCATTTCTATAGATTGATTTTGTATCCTGAAACTTTACTGAATTTATGTATTAGTTATGACTGTTTTTTGGTGGTCTTTAGGGTTTTTTATAATATTATGTCATCTGCAAATAATGACTGCTTTACTTCTTCCTTTCTGATTTGGGTGTCTTTTATTCATTTTTTTTTTGACTAATTGCTATGACTACAATTTCCTTTTTTTAAAAAAGATTTTATTTATTTATTCATGAGAGACAGAGAGAGAGAGAGAGAGAGAGAGAGGCAGAGACACAGGCAGAGGGAGAAGCAGGCTCCCTGCGGGGACCCTGATATGGGACTCGATCCCAGGTCTCCAGGATCACTCCCTGAGTGGAAGGCAGGTGCTAAACTGCTGAGCCACCCAGGGATCCCCAGTTTCCAATATTATATTGAATAAAAGTGGTAATACTGACCATCCTTGTCTTGTTATCTATTTTAAAGGAAAATATTTTAACTTTTCACCATTATAATGCTAGCTGTGGGTCTGTCATATATAACTTTTATTATATTATATTAACTTTATACCCACTTTCTTGAGAGTTTTTTTTTTATCATAAATGGATGTTGATTTTTTTCAGAAGCTTTTCCTGCATCTATTAAGATGATCATATGATTTTTATTATTCATTTTTAAATGTGGTGCATCACATTGACTTGTAGATATTGAGCCATCCTTGCATCCCTGAAATAAGTATCATTTGATTATAGTGTATGATCCTTTTAATGTATTGTTGGATTTTACTTGCTAATATTTTGTTGAGGATTATGTTCATCAGATTATTAGCCTACAATTTTATTTTCTTGTGTCATTCTTGTCTGGTTTAGGTATTGGGGTAGTGCTAGCCTCATAAAATGAATTTAGAAGCATTTTCCCCTCTTCAGTTTTTTGGAACAGTTTGTGAAGGATATATATTAATTCTTCTTTGAATGTTTGATAGAAGTCACTAGTGAAGCCATCTGGTTCTTTTGTTTGTTGGGAGGTAGTAGTCTTATATGATCCTTTGTATTTCTGTGGTATCAGTTGTAATGTCTTTCTGATTTTGTTTATTTGAGCATACTCCTTTCCTTCAGGAACCTAGCTAAAGATTTGTCAAGTTTATTTATTTTTTCAAAGAAACAGCTCTTAGTTTCATTGATATTTTGTATTGTCCATTTCTATTTTATTTATTCTACTCTGACTTTTATTATTTCATTTCTATACTATCTTTGAGCTTTGTTTGTTTTCCTTTTTCTAGTTCACTTAAGTGTAAACTTAGATTGTTTATTTGAGATATTTTTTATTTCCTGGGGTAGGCCTGTATTGCTATGAACTTCCCTCTTAGAACTGTTTTTGATTTATCCCATAGATTTTAGTATGTTGTATTTCTGTTTCCATTTGTCTCTCTGTTTTTTTATTCCTTCAATTTCTTCAATGATCCATTGGTTATTCAGGAGTATGTTGTTTAATCTCCACATTTTTGGTGTTTTTTCTAGTTTTCTTTTTATAATTGATTCTTAGTTTCATAATAGTTATCAGAGAAGATGTTTAATATGACTTCAGTATTCTTGAATTAATTGAGACTTGTTTTGTAGCCTAACATATGATTTTTTTTTCCTGAAGAACACTCCATATTTCCTTGATAAGAATGTGTATTCTGCTGCTTTGGGATGGAAAGCTCTAAATACATAGGTTAATTCCATCTGGTCTAATATAATCCCAGAACTCTGGGATCATGACCTGAGCCAAAGGCAGATGCTTAACTAACTGAGCCACCCAGGTGCCCCATAAGAGGGCTGTTTTAATTCTCTACTATTATTGCATTGTTGTCAATTTCCCCCTTTAAATCTGTTATGTTTGCTTTATATATTTTGGCACTCCTATGTAGTTTGTATATATATTTCTCTTTTTTTTGGTATTTTTTTATTGGAGTTAGATTTGCCAACATATAGTATAACAGTGCTCATCCTGTCAAGTGCCCCACTCAGTGCCTGTCACCCAGTCACCCCAGCTGCTCGCCCACCTCCCCTTCCACTACCCCTTGTTCATTTCCCAGAGTTAGGAGTCTCTCATGTGTATATATATTTCTAAATGTTCTATCTTCTTGCTGAATTAAGCCCTTTATCATTATCTAATATCCTCCTTTGCCTTTTATTACCATATTTATTTTAAAGTCTATTTTTTTTTTTTTTGGTGCAGTCCGTTAAGTGTCCAACTCTTGTTTCTGCTCAGGTCATGATCTTGGCATTGTGAGATCAAGCCCTCTGTTGGGCTCTATACTGAGTATGGAGTCCTCCCTTTCCCTCTGCATCTGCCCCTCTCCCTGCTCACACACTTTATTTATTAAAATAAATAAATAAAATATTTAAAAAATGAAGTCTGTTTTGTCTGATATGAGTATAGCTACACAAATTATATTTTTATTTCCATTTGTTTGTAATATCTTTCTTCATCTCTTTATTTGCAGTCTATGTGCATCCTTACTTCAGAAGTGTCTCTTATAGGCAGCATATAGACCAGTCTTATTTTTATCTACTCAGCCATTCTGTCTTTTGATTGGAGAGTTTACATTTAAAGTAAGTATTGATAAGTATGTACTTATTGGCATTTTGTTAATTGTTTTCTGGTTCTTTTGTGGTTTCTTTCTGTTCCTTTCTTCTCATTATTTTTCTCTTGTGGTTTGATGACTTTCTTTAGAGTTGTGTTTAGATTTCTTTCTCGTTTTCTTTTGTGTATTTACTGAGTTTTTGTTCTGTAGTTACCATGAGATTCATATATAGTATCCTATGTATATATAGCAATCTGTTTGAAGCTAATGACAACTTAAATACATACCAAAATTTTACTTTCTTACTCCTCCTCCTTATGTTTTATATTTTTGATGTCATATTTTTACATTTTTTATTTTATATATCCCTTAACTAATTACTATAGTTTTAATTAACTTTACTAATTCTGCCTTTTTATATCTGATTTTTTTTTTAAAGATTTTATTTATTCATGAGAGACACACAGAGAGAGAGAGAGGCAGAGACATAGGCAGAGGGAGGAGCAGGCTTCACGCAGGGAGCCTGATGTGGGACTTGATCCTGGGACCCCAGGATCATGCCCTGGGCCAAAGGCAGGCACTAAACCACTGAGCCACCCAGGCGTCCCTATATCTGATTTTAGATGACTTGGTATGCTACCTTTACTCTATAGTTACCTTTTCCAGTGATATTTTTCTTTTTTCTTTTTTCTTTTTTTGGTTATTAATTACTGCCATTCTTTTCAGCTTTAAGAAGTCCCTTTAACATTTTCCATAAGACCACTTTAGTGGTGATGAACTCATTAAGCTTTTGCTTATCTAGAAAGCTTCTATCTCTCTGTCACATGTAAGATAGAGAATTCTTGGTTAGAAGTATTTTCCTTTCAGATTTTCAAATATGTTATGCCACTCTCATTGGCCTGTAGTTATTTGCTGTTTTTTTTTAAAGAATTTATTTATTTATTTATTTATTCATTCATTCATTCATTCATTCATTCATTCATTCATTTATCTATTTAGGAGAGCAAGAGAGAGCATGAGCAGGGGAAGAAACAAAGTGAGAGGGAGGAGCAGAATCCCCACTGAACAAGGTGCCAGATGAGATACTCAATCCCCAGACCCTGGAATCATGACCTAAGCTAAAGGCAGATCCTCAACTGACTGAGCCACCCAAGTGCTCCTGGCCTGTAGTTTCTGCTGAGAAATTTGCTGATAGACTTCTAGGATTTCCTTTGTATATAAGAACTTATTTTTTTCTTACTGGTTTTAAGATTCTTCTTTATCTTTAACTTTCATCCCATTAATTAAAATGTTTCTTGGTGGGGCCTCTTTAGGTTCATTTTATTTGGACTCTGGGCTTCCTGGACCCGGATGTCTGTTTCCTTTCCCAAATTAAGGAAATTTTCATCCATTATTGCTTCAAATGAGTTTTTCTAGCCCTTTCTCTCTTTTTTCCTCCTGAAACCCCCATAATGTGAATGTTATTCTGATTGATGATTGATGATTGATGTTCCCTTAGGGAATCTTCACTTTTTAAATTATTTTCTATTCTTCTCTGTCTGGGTGATTTCTATTGCTCTGTCTTCCAGCTTGCAAATCTATTTTTCAGCTTCATCCACTTGTCGGTTGAAACTCTGCAGTGTTTTTTTTTTTTTTTTTTTCCAGTTTGGTTATTGTATTCTTCAGCTATGTAAGTTCTGTTTGGTACTTTATGAAATTTTCTATCTCTTTATTGAAGATTTCACTGTGTTCACCCATTCTCATAAGTTCAGTGAGCATTATAAGGATGCTCTTATTTGAACTCTTATTCAAATACACTGCTTATATCCATTTCATTAATATATTTTTCTGAGGTTTTGCCTTTTTTTAAAAATTTAAATTCAATTAGCCAACATGTAGTACATCATTAGTTTCAGATGTAGAGTTCAATAATTCATCAGTTGCATATAAAATCCAATGCTCATCACATCATGTGCCCTCCTTAATGACCATCACCCAATTACTCCATCTGGATCCACCCATCCTCCCCTCCAGCACTTTGTTTCCCATAGTTAAGGGTGTATCATGGTTTTTCTCCCTGTCTTATTTCTTTCCATTTTGTTTTCCTTCCCTTCCCTTATGATCTTCTGCACTGTTTTTTTTTATATATTCCTCATATGAGTGAAACCATATGATAATTGTCTTTCACTGATTAGATTATTTCACCCAGCATAATACCCTCCAATTCCATCCATGTTGATGTAAATGATAAAATATCATCCTTTCTGATGGTTAAGTAACATTCCATTTATATATATATATATATATATATATATATATATATATCTCACAACTTCTTTATCTATTTATCAGTCAATAGACATCAAGGCTCTTTCCAAGTTTGGCTATTGTAGACATTACTGCTATAAACATTGGGGTATGTGTGCCTCTTTGGATCATTACATTTGTATCTGTAGGGTAAAAACCTGGTACTGCAATTACTGGGTTGTAGGGTAGCCCTACTTTAATTTTTTGAGTAAACCCCATACTGTTTTCCAGAGTGACTGTACCAGCTTGCATTCCCACTACCAGTGTAAGAGGATTCATTTTTCTTCTCATCCACACCAACATTTGTTGTTTCCTGTTGTATTAATTTTAGCCATTCTGACTGCTGTGAGGCAGTATCTCATTGTGGTTCTGATTTGTATTTCCCTGATATGAGTGATGTGGAGAATTTTTTTTTCATGTGTCTGGTGACATCACAATGCTGGACTTCAAGTTGTACTACAAAGCTGTAATCATCAAGACAGTATGGTACTATTACAAAAACAGACAGATCAATGGAACAGAATAGGGAACCCAGAAATGGACCCTCAGTTCTATGATCAAATAATCTTTGACAAAGCAAGAAAGAATATCCACTGGAAAAAGGATAGGCTCTTCAATAAATTATACTGGGATAATCAGACATCCATATGAAGAATGAAACTGAACCATTCTCTTATGCCATATACAAAGATAAATTAAAAATGGATGAAAGACCTAAATGTAAAACTGGAATCCATCACAATCTTAGAGAAGAAGCACAGGCAGTAACCTCTTCGACCTCAGTCACAGCACTTTGTGCTAGACACGTCTCCAAAGACAAGGGAAGCAAAGGCAAAAAAATGAAGTATCAGGACTTCATCAAGATAAAAAGCTTTTGCACAGCAAAAAGAATTAACAAAACTAAAAGGCAGCCTATGGAATGGAAGAAGATATTTGCAAATGACATATCAGATAAAGGGGTAGTATCAAAATCTATAAAGAACTTATCAAACTCAACACCCAAAAAAAGTCAAGAAATAAGGAGACGACATGGATATTTCTCCAAAGAAGGCTACAAATGGCCAACAGACACTTAAAGGATATCTTTTAATATTTCTTATAAGGCTGGTTAGTGATCACAATTCTTTTAGTTTTGTCCTGGAAGCATTTTATCTCTCTTTCTATTTTGAAAGATAACCTTGCTGGATAAAGTTTTCTTGGCTGCGTATTTTTCTCATTTGGCATCCTGAATATATCATGCAAGTCCTTTCTGGCCTACCAGGTCTCTGTGGGTAGGTCTGCTGTTTATGCCCTAATATTTTTACCCTTGTAGGTTATGGACTTCTTGTCTCAAGCTGCTTTCAGGATTTCCTCTTTGTGTTTGAGACTTACAAGTTTCACTATATATGTCACTGTATTTACCTATATTTTATTGATTTTGAGGGAGATTCTCTGTGCCTCTTTGACTTGAATGCCTGTCAAAGGCATTCTTCCCCAGATTAGGGAAGTTCTCCACTATAATTTGCTCCAACATACCTTCTGTTCCTCTCTCTCTTTCCTCTTTTTTTGGTATCCCAATTATTCTAATATTGTTTCACTTATGGTATCACTTATCTCACAAATTCTCTCCTTGTGATCCAGTAATCTGTTTCTCAGCTACTTTATTCTCCATCATTTTGTCTTCTATATTACTAATTGTCTCTTTTGCCTCATTTTTCCTAACAGTTTAGGGCCTCTATTTTTTATTGCTTCTCACTAATAACCTTTTTGATTTTGACTTGATTAGATTTTAATTCTTTGATTTCTCCAGAAAGGGATTATCTAGTGTCTTCTATGCTTTTTTCAAGCCTGGCTAGTATCTTTATAATTGTTATCCTGAACTCTAGTTCTGACATCTTACTTATATCCATACTGATTAGGTCGCTGGTGGTCAGCACTGCCTCTTTTTCTCTTTTTTTAAGGTGAGTTTTTCCATCTTGTCATTCTGTACAGATAATAGATGAATGAGAGAACAAAATACTAAAAAGGCAACAATAATCCCAGAGGAACATATACTAAGCAAATAAGAAGAGACTCAAAACTGAAAAAAATTTTTTTTTGAAAAAAAGTATAATCAGACAGGCAAACAGAACAGAGAAATACACTGGATCCTGTGTGTATTTTGGTCTGTTTGTTAGAAAACTAGATCCCAAAATTGTAAAGAAAGACTTACATATGTACAAGAATAAAATTAAATACAATGGAATTATTGAATGCAAATGTAAAAATAAAAATTAGAGCAAAAAGAAGTAATATAAACAGAGAGGTGAACAGAACAGAGCAATACACTGTATCCTGAGTGTATTTTGGTCAATTTGTTAGAAGAAATACATCCCAAAATTATAAGGAAAGAAAATTTTATATATATACAAAAATACAATTAAATACATTGAAAGGATAGACTGTAACTGTAAATATGAAAATTTAAAAAGACTTTAACAAAAGAAAAAGAAGAAGAAAGAAAAAAAAGAGACTACAATCAGACAGTTGAAGAGAACAGAGCCATACACTAGATTATGGGTGTATTTTGGTTTGTTTTTTAGAAGAAACTGCATCCCAAAATTGTAAAGAAGGAAAGAATATATATATATATATATATACAAAAATAAAATTTAAAATAATGAAAGGATAGAATGCAACTGTAAAAATGAAAATAAAAAAATATATATTTTAAAAAGAGTTGATAAGAGAAGAAATTGGTTGAAAGGGGAAAGAGAAAACCATGTGGGGGGAAAGCCATGCATTCTATTGAGCACTGGATGTCATATACTACTGATGAATCACTAAATTCTACCTCTAAAACTTAAAAGAAAAAAAAAGACAAGGCTCAGAACTGCACAATGTCACTTCTGCCATATTCTACTGGATGAAGCAAACCACAAGATCATCTGATTCAGAGAGGGGAAATAGATTCTGCTTGAGGTGAGGAGTGTCATGCTTGCACAGGGAGGGAAGGAATTGATGGGAGCCATTCTTGGCTCCATCTGCTACCCCACTCACTATAGGGGAGTAGAAAGGGTTCTATATAGTCCTAGAGTTTGAAGCTGCTACTACTTTGATTAAATATGAGGATTAGGCCAGTTCTAAACCTTAGGGAGAAAAGCTCTCTCTGCCTTGATTGCTTCTCCCTCTTGCTTCTACGTGGAACCATATGTCTTCACCTTGGAATGGTCAATGGACCTCAGCCCAGAAAGAGGGAAAAAGACAGACTAGAACTACAGTTGGTAAAAGAAGCCCTCCTAGTAGTCCTGCCTAGACCACAAGGAGACAACTTTGATATTGAAGCCAAACCTCCATTTAAAGGATTCATTTGACATGTCCTCTAAGATCTCAGAGACCCATGGAGGAGAGACTGTGCCAGAATAGGATTCTGGGGTTTGGAGATTCTGTATCTCAGCCAAATGCCACTATGACCTCCACACAACTGGACATCTGGAATGGATGCTTTTGTGGGTCAGTTTCTACTCTTTGAGATGGTTTGGATAGGGTAAGATGGAACATGGTGTCACTAGGTAGCCAGAGGAGAGAATGATAGGGAGCTTTCATCCCTCTGACCCAGAGCAAATGTCTATGTGATGGACCATTTCAAACACTGCGCTCAGGACAATTTCTTTGGACCTTAACTGGGTCTCCCCTTAGCTGTTTTGCCCCCCACTGGATCTTTGACAACATCTACAGATTTTTATGCTTGTCACAATGGGGAAGATGCTACTGTGTCTAGTGTGTAGAGGATGCTGCTAAGCATTCCTACAGTGCACAAAACAGCACTCTAACAAAGGATTCCCTAGTCCAAACTACCAGCAGTGCTGATTCTGGAAAGCCCTGATCTGGATGGCTTTCAACTTCCCTTTTACCCTGACATAGTTGTGAAGGGGCTACTTAGAAATGGCAGGAAGGACCACGAATTAGAAGTGTGTTTACATTTAGTCAAACAACCAAAAAGGCTCATAGACACAACTTGGTTACTGCCTCATCTCCAAGGATAGTTTCTTGTTTGTTTCCATTTTATGATCTCTTCAGTCTGTACACATTGTTTCTGAGGAGCTATGAATGCACATAAGTGGGAAACTAATGCAATAGTTTTTTTTTTAATCTTTTTTTTTTTTTTACCACTGTTTCCCCTACCCTTTCACCATCTTCCCTCACTTGATTAAAGGATCTGGTTCTCTGAAAATCACAGGCAAGGCTGGGGCCACATTAATGATTGATTTTTTACTTCTCTCTGAGCAAGTTATGGGATTTGACTTTGAGCAGTAGCTTTTCACATGGATAAGGCAACAGTATCCTTCCAGCACCATTTTGAGTTCCAAGAATTGTTGGTGGATGGTTTCTTTTTTCTTTTTGTTGTTCTGCCATTAGCACAGTAATAGCAATCATATCATTTCCATCCATTCAGACCTCTTATGGGGGATGACATCTGTGAATGGGACTGGAACTTCTGCTGGTGATATCTTTGTAATTTTTTTGGCTCTGCAACAGTAGCAGCACTACCTGCTCATTTTTTTTTTTTTTGAGCTACCCAGGTGCCCCTGAAATGATCTTTATTGAAAAAATATAAAATTGTATGAATAGGAAAAAGATCTGATTAGTAATCCCAGAAAACATATAGGTGTAGAAAAAAGAAAAAAAATGAAAGTAAAAGAATAAACTCTAGAATGACCAACGTTAAGGAATTAATAAACTGGAAAAAAGAACTGAGAATTTTACCCAGGATGCAGTACAAAGAGAAAAAGTGAAAAGGTTGTTCATATCGAGTGTTCTTTGAGAATCACTGTTTCATAAAATTGTAATGGATTCTAGTAAAAGATAATAGAGTAATATTGGAACAAAGTGGTCAAAGACATAATAGCTGAGAAATTTTAATATAAATAAAAATTGACACAGAGGATACTAAAATATGATTTACAAATCTAACAAAACTTAGGAAAGGAAGAAAAAGGAACCAGGAGAAATCTTTGATGAAACAAAAATACAAAATACGGTTTGTCAGTATAACTTGAAATACACTATAATGACAATAAATGTAATAGATTAAATCGCTTTAATAAATATCAGAAATTATCAGTGTGGATATAAAAAATTAGTTATATGCTGCTTACAGGGGACACTGCTACACACACAACCTAAAACAGAAAATATAAAAAGGAAAAAAAAAGAAATACACTAAGCATATATGAACCAAAAAAAAGCTAGTGCAACAGTCTGTGAAAGTAGAATATGAAGTTGAAGCATTAATGTGAATAAAGCACATAAGCTATAATTCATTAAAAGGCAATAGAAGCCAAAGGCAGACAGATCCTCAATCGCTGAGTCACCCAGAGGTCCCTAAACTACAGAAATTCTTTTCATTCAGCAATTTTATCTGTGATTCCTCTGTATTGTTGATCTGGTTCACTCAGCCCAAGTGGCTGAACAGTAGTATTCCGTTATATGATGATACATGTATGTGTGTACACATCTAGTCAAACTTTCTAGAGGTTTACCTAGTTTATTAGCTTTCAAAGAAATTGATTTTAAAAATCATCTCCATAAATGTTTTTCCTAGGTTTATTAATTTGTGTTTTGTTTTTATAATTCTGTTGCTTCAACTTTCTTACTGTTTTGGTTTCTTCATCTAGCTTCTTGGATTAAACGCTAACTCATTGTAGTAAATATATTTAAGACTATTCATAACTTCTAAGTACTGCTTTAGCTATACCTCACAAATTTATTTTTCATAGTTTAGTTTATTGATAAAACCATTACAGTTTATGATTTTCCTTGTGAAGCCTTTTTAAAACTAGCTGCTCATTAACACACCCCTAGTAATGAGGTCTCACTGACACTTCTGTGGAGTTTGATTTGTCAGAGGGCAGCAAACCGTGGCCTGGAGAATGTGAGCTGAGCCTTGTCTTTCCACTGACATAACAGTACTGGCATTTTCCTGGCTGAGGGAGTATGTGGCTCTCCCCAAGCCAGCACTGTATTTGCATCATTCATCTGCATTATTCCAAACTGTGCCCAGCACTGCTTAAATACATTAGGTTATATTCATTCTTCATAATACCATACAGATATACTTCATAATATCATACATTAAATAAGATAAAGTATAGCTATACCAGTAAGGTAGTAAAATAACCAAGATATATTAAGTGCCACAAAAGATTGTATAATAACATGCATAAATCATCTCACTTAAAAGTATCCCCTATCATTAATATATTTACATAGGCATATAGAACATCTGGAGGAACGTAGTAAAAACTGTTGACAGTGATTATCCTAAGGCTAGTAAGAGGTGGGGGAAGTTTTACAGAGGTTTCCCAGAAAGGAAACTATGTTTTATAGTGAGCATGTTTGTGGTGGACAAGTGCTAATTGCCTGACAGGTATCCATTTCACCTTTTCCTGGTACGTGCCTCCAGCTCTCTCCTCTCTCCCTCCCTCTCCTCCTTACTGCCCTTCTTCTTCCCTGACTCTTTCTGTCTTCCCATTTAAAGTACCAAAAGGCCTTCCAATAGTTTCACATGACAGATGGTATTATCATCTCATCTAAAAGCTATTGTTATGTGACATAACAAAAATACAGATGGTCAATACTTGGTGAAGCAAAAACAAAGTAAAAACAATAGAATAGCTCAGCTAGAAGAGATCTGGTGCTAGAAGGGTCAAAGGAGAAGGAGAAAGAGAATATTCAGCAGGCTCCACACCCAGCACAGAGCCCAGTGCTGGGCTTGATCTCACAACTCAGATCATGACCCAAGCTGAAATCAAGAGTTAAATTATTTTTTAATTTTTATTTATTTATGATAGTCACAGAGAGAGAGACAGAGAGAGAGAGAGAGAGGCAGAGACACAGGCAGAGGGAGAAGCAGGCTCCATGCACCGGGAGCCCGACGTGGGATTGGATCCCGGGTCTCCAGGATCACGCCCTGGGCCAAAGGCAGGCACTAAACCGCTGCGCCACCCAGGGTTCCCTGAAATCAAGAGTTAGATGCTGAACCAACTGAGGCACCCAGGCAACCCCAAAAGAGACTTTTTGATTCTAACACAATCCCCTGATATGGAAGATACTACACTCTCAATTAAATATCTTCATGTAGTTCTGGTAACACAAAGTACATTGAAAAACTGAGCAATTATCAGTCTGATCCAGAAAGGGCTCATATATCAGCCTATCCAGAAAAATCAACAAAGAGGCCTGCTTTCAGGCTATTATAGAAAGCTCTTACCTGGGCTTGAGGCTCTGCTCCATCAGGTTTTAGCCACAAAATCTCTATGGAGCCTTAAATCATGTCTGAATAGCAAACCCAAGGTGACCGCCGATGTAATTCTGAACTTTGCAAAAACAGGACCCAGCAGAACTGCACCGCCCTCCTCCCACTCCCACTCCCAGTACCTCACTATGACCCACAAAACTGCATCTTTATCAGGAGATATATATACATTGGTCATCCAGAGAAAAAAGGGAAATCTTAATAAAACTATTGTTTTGTTTTGTTTTGTTTTTTTTCAGAAATTGTCTTTTTCCCCTGCATTCAGTTAATCATTTTCTGTTCCAACAGCATTTACTTCAGTGGCCACAGCCCCACAGTGTGTGTTCTTCTCTTGGCTTCTAGGGAGCTTGATATTTTCCTTCTGCCTCTAAGGCTACTGCTTCTCAATCTTATCCCTGGTTCCTCTTTGCCTAGCCCACTCTGAAACCTTGGTATGATTACAGACTTGTCCATGCCCTCTTGTTCCCTAACATCCTCTCCAGTGACTTCCAAGTCACTTCCTTTTAAGACCTGTCTTCTGAACTTAACTTACTATATCCAAATAAATGGTGTCCCTAAGCAGCCTGGTGTAGTAAAAGAGCACTAGGGTGGGACCCAGAAGGCCCAGATGTGAGCCCCAGATCCCCTAATATTCATCTGTGAGATTAAAGGAAAGGAAAAGCCCACTGCCCTCTTTGAATATCCAAATCACCGTCTATAAGATTGTACTACTTCACAGGCCTGTGTGAGCACTAACTGTGACAATGTATGGCCAGGTCATTTGTAAATCAAAAGAACTAGGCTTAGGACTTGAAGGGGCTGATTATGTCTGGTTCCAGTGGCCCCTTGATGAGGGAAGTCAGTCAAGAACTGACTGAAAGTGAGAGTTATCACTGATGGGCTATCCAAGCCCCTCTTCCAGATGATTCCAAAAACATCTTGAAACAAATGCTGATGTGAAAGAAAATACTTATGCAAAGAAGGTATTTTAAAGCCCTTTGAAGCCAATATTCCAAAAAGGTTTTTGGTGAAAGAAACAAATACCTTTTGGGAGAGTTTCAGGTGTGTTGGAGCTTGGCATTATAATGTCTGTACTGAATGATGTTTCAGGGAATCTTGTGGGTTGTAGAACTTTGATGTTTACAAGTGTCTTAGGAGGCAGGGCAAGGTGGCAGAAGAGTAGGGTCCCCAAGTCACCTGTCCCCACCAACTTACCTAGATAACTTTCAAATCATCCTGAAAACCTATGAATTCGGTCTGAGATGTAAAGAGAGAACAGCTGGAATGCTACAGTGAGAAGAGTTCACGCTTCTATCAAGGTAGGAAGATGGAAAAAAGAAAATAAAGAAATAAAAAAGCATCCAAGGGGGAGGGGCCCTGCGAGGAGCCGGGCTGAGGCCGGGTGGCGAGAGCCCCCAGGACAGGAAAGCCCCGTCCCGGAGAAGCAGGAGCTTCACCAATCTTCCCGGACAGAGGGCGCTTGCAGGGAGCTTGGGCAGGGCCCCAGGAGGGGCAGTGGAGCCCCCAGGCTCCCAAGGGCACTAACAGAGCAACTGCCTCCGGGGGACAGCACGCCACACACCGCGGCCTAGTTCCCTAAAGGGCTGCAGCGCGTGCCTGGCTGGGCCCAGGAAGGAGCTCAGGTGGCGGCTCCAGGCAGAGTGGGCTGCGCGGCCACCTGAGTGCAATCCCAGCGGCGCAGGTCCTGGAACTCAGGGAGCCAGGGGACACAGCCCAGGATCCGGCGCTCCCCCTGGGACAGGCGGAGGCCGGGAGGACACAGGACAGCAAGGACGCTCCTGCCACCAGGGGGCCCTGTGCAGATCAGCACCCTGACCCCGGAGCAACCAGGCCCCTGCGGACTGGGAGCTGCAGTAATTACTGCAGGAGCTGACTCCAGAGTTGGAGAGCTGGCTCCCGCCACTGTTGTTGTTCCTCCTGGTGTCACCTTGTACCTGGGACTGAGCAGGGGCCTCACAGGATAAACAGCTCCCACTGAGCGGTGCACCTGGCAGGGGGCTGGGCAGCTCCCCTAGGTGCACACACCTGAGAATCAGCACAGCAGTCCCCTCCCCCAGAAGACCAGCTAGAAGGGCAGGGGAAAAGAAAGTTTTTAATCAAGCAGCACTGGAAAGTTCCAGGGGAAGTCGAGGGATTTACAGTATATAGAATCAGAGGATACCCCCCTTGTTTTTTGTTTTGTTTGTCCTCCCCCCTCTTTTCCTTTTTTCTCTCTTTTTCTCCTTTTTCCAGTACAACTTGTTTTTAGCCA
The DNA here is from genome assembly GCF_011100685.1 of Canis lupus familiaris. Taxonomy (NCBI): domain Eukaryota; kingdom Metazoa; phylum Chordata; class Mammalia; order Carnivora; family Canidae; genus Canis; species Canis lupus. Next base: position 12,057,298 of record NC_049235.1, read on the forward strand.
CTCTGCACGGAGCAAAATGACTAGAAGGAAAAACTCACCACAAAAGAAAGAATCAGAAACAGTCCTCTCTCCCACAGAGTTACAAAATTTGGATTACAATTCAGTGTCAGAAAGCCAATTCAGAAGCACAATTATAAAGCTACTGGTGGCTCTAGAAAAAAGCATAAAGGACTCAAGAGACTTCATGACTGCAGAATTCAGATCTAATCAGGCAGAAATTAAAAATCAATTAAATGAGATGCAATCCAAAGTGGAGGTCCTAATGACAAGGGTTAACGAGATAGAAGAAAGAGTGAGTGACACAGAAGACAAGTTGATGGCAAGGAAGGAAACTCAGGAAAAAAGAGAAAAACAATTAAAAGATTATGAGGATAGGATAAGGGAAATAAATGACAGCCTCAGAAGGAAAAATCTACTTTTAATGGGGATTCCCGAGGGAGTTGACAGGGACAGAGGTCCAGAAACTGTATTTGAACAAATCATAGCTGAGAACTTCCCTAACTTGGGAAGGGAAACAGGCATTCAGATCCAAGAGATAGAGAGATTCCCCCCCCCCAAAAATCAATAAAAACTGCTCAACATCTCGACATTTAATAGTGAAACTTGGAAATTCCAAAGATAAAGAGAAGATCCTTAAAGCAGCAAGAGACAAGAAATCCATAACCTTTATGGGGAGAAGTATTAGGGTAACAGCAGACCTCTCCACAGAGACCTGGCAGGCCAGAAAGGGCTGGCAGGATATATTCAGGGTCCTAAATGAGAAGAACATGAAGCCAAGAATACTTTATCCAGCAAGGCTGTCATTCAGAATAGAAGGAGAGATAAAGAGCTTCCAAGATAGGCAGAAACTGAAAGAATATGTGACCACCAAACCAGCTCTGCAAGAAATATTAAGGGGGACCCTGTAAAAGAAAGAGGAAGTCCGAGGAAACAATCCAGAAAAACAGGGACTGAATAGGTACCATGATGACACTAAATTCATATCTTTCAATAGTAACTTTGAATGTGAATGGGCTTAATGACCCCATCAAAAGGCGCAGGGTTACAGACTGCATAAAAAAGCAAGACCCATCTATTTGCTGTCTACAAGAGACTCATTTTAGACATAAGGACACCAACAACCTGAAAATAAAAGGTTGGAGGACCATTTACCATTCAATGGTCCTCTTTTGCTCCTCAAAAGAAAGCAGGGGTAGCCATCCTTATATCAGATAAATTAAAGTTTATCCAAAGACTGTAGTAAGAGATGAAGAGGGACACTATCTCATACTTAAAGGATCTATCCAACAAGAGGACCTAACAATCATGAATATTTATGCCCCGAATGTGGGAGCTGCCAAGTATATCAATCAAATAACCAAAGTTAAGACGTACTTAGATAATAATACATTTATACTTGGTGACTTGAATGTAGCACTTTCTACAATAGACAGGTCTTATAAGCACAACAACTCCAAAGAAACAAGAGCTTTAAGTGATACACTGGACCAGATGGATTTCACAGATATTTACAGAACTTTACATCCAAACGCAACTGAATACACATTCTTCTCAAGTGCACATGGAACATTCTCCAGAATAGATCACATACTGGGTCACAAATCAGCTCTTAACCAATACCAAAAGATTGGGATCATCCCCTGCATATTTTCAGACCACAATGCTTTGAAACTAGAACTAAATCACAAGAAGAAGTTTGGAAGGATTTCAAACACGTGGAGGTTAAGGACCATCCTGCTAAAAGATGAAAGGGTCAACCAGGAAATTAGAGAAGAATTTAAAAGATCCATGGAAACTAATGAGAATGAAGATACAACCATTCAAAATCTTTGGGATACAGCAAAAGCAGTCCCGAGGGGGAAATACATCGCAATAAAAGCACCCATCCAAAAACTGGAAAGAACTCAAATACAAAAGCACCTAAAGGAGCTGGAGAAAAAACAGCAAATAGATCCTACACCCAGCAGAAGAAGAGAGTTAATAAAGATGTGAGCAGAACTCAATGAAATCGAGACCAGAAGAACTGTGGAACAGATCAACAAAACCAGGATTTGGTTCTTTGAAAGAATTAATAAGATAGATAAACCATTAGCCAGCCTTATTAAAAAGAAGAGAGAAAAGACTCAAATTAATAAAATCATGAATGAGAAAGGAGAGATCACCACCAATACCAAGGAAATACAAATGATTTTAAAAACTTATTATGAGTAGCTATCATAAATTAGGCAATCTAGAAGAAATGGACATATTTCTGGAAAACCACAAACTACAAAAACTGGAACATGAAGAAATAGAAAACCTGAACAGGCCAATAACCAGGGAGGAAATTGAAGCAGTCATCAAAAACCTCCCAAGACACAAGAGTCCAGGGCCAGATGGCTTCCCAGGGGAATTCTATCAAACGTTTAAAGAAGAAACCATACCTATTCTCCTAAAGCTGTTTGGAAAGATAGAAAGAGATGGAGTACTTCCAAACTCGTTCTATGAGGGCAGCATCACCTTAATTCCAAAGCCAGACAAAGACCCCACCAAAAAGGAGAATTATAGACCAATATCCCTGATGAACACAGATGCAAAAATTCTCAACAAGATACTAGCCAATAGGATCCAACAATACATTAAGAAGATTATTCACCATGACCACATGGGATTTATTCCCAGGATGTAAAGCTGGTTCAATGCTGGTAAAGCAATCAATGTGATTGATCATATCAGCAAGAGAAAAAACAAGAACCATATGATCCTCTCAATAGATGCAGAGAAAGCAGTTGACAAAATACAGAATCCATTCCTGATCAAAATGCTTGAGAGTGCAGGGAGAGAGGGAACATTCCTCAGCATCTTAAAAGCCATCTATGAAAGCCCATAGCAAATATTCTCCATGGGGAAACACTGGGAGCCTTTTGCCTAAGATCAGGAACAAGACAGGGATGTCCACTCTCACCACTGCTCTTCAACATAGTACTGGAAGTCCTAGCCTCAGCAATCGGACAACAAAAAGAAATAAAAGGCATTCAAATTGGCAAAGAAGAAGTCAAACTCTCACTCTTTGCAGTTGACATGATACTGTACTTAGAAAACCCCAAAGACTCCACCCCAAGAGTTCTAGCAAGAACTCATACAGCAATTCGGCAGTGTGGCAGGATACAAAATCAATGCCCAGAAATCAGTGGCATTTCTATACACTAACAATGAGACTGAAGAAAGAGAAATGAAGGAGTCAATCCCATTTAGAATTGCACCCAAAACATAAGATACCTAGGAATAAACCTAACCAAAGAGGTAAAGGATCTATACCCTAAAAACTACAGAACACTTCTGAAAGAAATTGAGGAAGACACAAAGAAATGGAAAAATATTCCATGCTCATGGATTGGCAGAATTAATATTGTGAAAATGTCAATGTTACCCAGGGCAATTTACACATTCAATGCAATCCCTATCAAAATACCATGGACTTTCTTCAGAGAGTTGGAACAAATCATCTTAAGATTTGTGTGGAATCAGAAAACACCCTGAATAGCCGGACGCATATTAAAAAAGAAAACCATAGCTGGGGGCATCACAATGCCAGATTTCAGGTTGTACTACAAAGCTGTGGTCATCAAGACAGTGGCACAAAAACAGACACATAGATCAATGGAACAGAATAGAGAACCCAGAAGTGGACCCTCAACTTTATGGTCAACTAATATTCGACAAAGCAGGAAAGACTATCCATTGGAAGAAAGACAGTGTCTTCAATAAATGGTGCTGGGAAAATTGGACATCCACATGCAGAAGAAGGAAACTAGACCACTCTCTTTCACCATACACAAAGATAAACTCAAAATGGATGAAATATCTAAATATGAGACAAGAATCCATCAAAATCCTAGAGGAGAACACAGGCAACACCCTTTTTGAACTTGGCCACAGCAACTTCTTGCAAGATACATCCATGAGGCAAGAGAAACAAAAGCAAAAATGAATATTTGGGACTTCATCAAGATAAGAAGCTTCTGCACAGCAAAAGAAACAGTCAACATAACTAAAAAGACAACCTACAGAATGGGAGAAGATATTTGCAAATGATGTATCAGATAAAGGGCTAGTTTCCAAGATCTATAAAGAACTTCTTAAACTCAACACCAAAGAAACAATCCAATCATGAAATGGACAAAAGACATGAAGAGAAATCTCACAGAGGAAGACATAGACATGGCCAACAAGCACGTGAGAAAATGCTCCGCATCACTGGCCATCAGGGAAATACAAATCAAAACCACAATGAGATACCACCTCACACCAGTGAGAATGGGGAAAATTAACAGGACAGGAAACAACAAATGTTGGAGAGGATGTGGAGAAAGGGGAACCCTCTTGCACTTGTGGTGGGAATGTGAACTGGTGCAGCCACTCTGGAAAACTGTGTGGAGGTTCCTCAAAGAGTTAAAAATAGACCTGCCATATGACCCAGCAATTACACTGCTGGGGATTTACCCCAAAGACACAGATGCAGTGAAACGCCGGGACACCTGCACCCCGATGTTTCTAGCAGCAATGTCCACAATAGCCAAACTGTGGAAGGAGCCTCGGTGTCCATCGAAAGATGAATGGATAAAGAAGCTGTGGTCTATGTATACAATGGCATATTACTCAGCCATTAGAAACGACAAATACCCACTATTTACTTCGACGTGGAGGGACCTGGAGGGTATTATGCTGAGTGAAATAAGTCAATCGGAGAAGGACAAATATTATATGTTCTCATTCATTTGGGGAATATAAAAAATAGTGAAAGGAATAAAGGGAAAGGAGAGAAAATGAGTGAAAATATCGGTGAGGGTGACAAAACATGAGAGACACCTAACTCTGGGAAATGAACAAGGGGTAGTGGAAGGGGAGGTGGGTGGGTGGTTGGGGTGACTGGGTGATGGTCAATGAGGGGGGCACTTGGCGGGATGAGCACTGGGTGTTATGCTATATGTTGGCAAATTGAACTCCAAAAAAAATTTTTAAAAAAGTCTTACAGAAACCCCCTAAAATAAAAGGATAAGGGAACTAAAGGGACCCCAGGTCTCTGGGCCCCTCTTGCTTGCCATTTCCTCATGCCTTTAACCCTGGGAATTTCTAGGGAATTATTTGTTTAGACAAAAACAGTCTGCAAACCATTGATCTAGCTCATCACTTATTTTGATGGATAAGAGAACTGAGAAAAGAGAAGAAAAGTGTGTCTAGAGCAAAATAAAACAGTGGACTTATGTAAAACAGCCTGTATCTTGGGACTGACAAGCCACACAGACATCTTATAGGTTATTAACTATTGGGTTCCAAGCGTGTCAGTTACCTGTTGACTTCTGACAGGATTGATGCCCATCTGTGACCCCAAATTTGCTAAGTCCTCATGTGACACTATTTGTTCCAATGGCTTAGGATAATCAGAGGACCCCCCAAGATGATGGATAGAACCCAAGTTCTTTAATCAAAAACAAAATAGGGAGCCTAGAAATTTACATATGGGTTAGTTCAAAAAAATAGGAATCCCAAAGAACCCACAGCCTTACCAGAGTGCCAGAGCTATAATGAATGACTCCAACTGCTTCTTACATCCTTGATTTTTTTAAAAAGATTTTTTATCTATTCATTTGAAAGACAGACAGAGAAAGCACAGGCAGGGACAGAAGGAAAGGGAGAAGTAGACTCCCCACTGAGCAGGGAGCCTGACATTGGGCTCCATCACAGGATCCTGAGAAAATGACTTAAGCCAAATGTTTACTCATCTGAGCCACCCAGGTGCCCCTTCTTACATCCTTGAATCATTCAATTCAAATTCAAGATTCTCAGGTTATGAGTTATTCCTATGCTGCCAGAGAAACTTGACCAGCAATCCCACCAAAGAAGAAGCCAGGTATCGGTAACAAAATTTAGGGGAGTGGACGCCAGGCAGCCAAACACACAGCAACAATCCAACACATCTATCTTCTTCATATTTGTATTGTTCATAGCAGCTTGTGCATGGTAGGAGCCTCCTGTTCCTCTCCAGTGCTTGTCCTTAACGTCTTGCTCTTCCCTGTGGTTAGAGAACCCCAGCAAACCATTCTTCCATTAATAACAGGTCTTTACATGTGGACAGCAGTTTATAGCGTCAAGTACCTTCATATAGGTGTCGCTGGTATGACACAGGCAAGACAGGGAAAATAATCCTGCTACAGAAGAGGAAACAGGGTATATTAGTTTCCTCTTGCTGCTGTAACAAATTACTACAAACATAATGGTTTAAAACAATGCGGATTTGTTCTCTTACAGTTCTAGACATCAAAAGTCTACATTTGGGTCTTATGGGGCTAACCTCAAGATGTCAGGGACAGTTCCTTGCAGAGGCTTGAGGAAAAAATCCATTTTCTACCTTTTCCACCTTCCAGACGCTACCTGCATTTCTTAGCTCATGGTCTCTTCCTTCATCATCAAGGCCAACAGTATAGTATCTTCAAATATTGCTCTGTTTTCATATTACCTCACTTTCCCTCTGATTTTGCCCCTTTTGGCTCCCTCTTACCAGGACTCATATGATTATACCAGGCTCACCTAGAAAATCCAGGATAATCTTCCCATCTCAAGGTCCTAAACTTAATTACATGTGTAAAGTCCTTTTTACCATGTAATGTACCATCTTCACAGGTTCTGGGGACTAGGTTGTGTTCATTACAGGGGATAGGGAGGCATTATTCTTCTCACCACAGAAAGAAATAAACTAATATTTATTAACTAGCTACTAGATGTGAGATACTGGGCCTGTGCTTTACACAGATAGCCACAGACCCTACCAGATGAGCCATTATTAATCTCATTTTAAAAAATGAGAAAATTGAGGCTTGGATGATTTAAATAACTAAGTTACACAACTAATAAGTGACAAACTTGAACTCACATCTGAGACTAAAGTTGGAGCCCTCTGCTTTGCTCCTTCTGGGTAAGCAATTGGGTATAACTAATCCCAAGGGGTTCCAAGAAACTGAAATTTTCAAGACATAAGGGAACAAATTTCAAATTATAAGCATGCCAGTAATAAATTCTCAGTCTTTGCATTCTATAACATGCTGTGTGGTCATGGACTGCAGTGTGCTCACAGACTCTGCCAGAAAATGCTTCTGTTCTGTCGTTACTGGTTTCCACTTCACACAAAGGCCTCTTAAATCAAATCAAACTTGCTACAAAATTAGGCAGGGGGAGGGGGTCTGTCCTTTCTTTGTCTTCAGTGCTTTGAAGGTGTGCCCTCTCTCCTAACTGGCCTAAGAGGCCAAAGTTCCTGAAACCATTACTTCAGCTCGCTGCCTTCACCTCTGTCAGCTTTAAGGCAATTCTTCTTTCTTTCTCCTCTGTCTTCTTTAAAGCAATTAATGCAGACAAATGATCTTACAGCCGCATTGTTTTCCTCTGCCCTCTGCTTCAGGGTAATCTGAGGGACTAAGGGATCTGCTGTTCCAAAGACAGGGATCCAACTAGAGGAGAAGGCAGAGCAAACAGAGTGGTCAGCAGAGCCTGGGATGAGTGCCTGAGCACCTGGCCCTCTCCTCAGCATCCTTGAGGGTTCCTCTCAAGTGGCCCTTACTCAGAAGGCCTTTCCTGGATTTCCAATTCAAAAGAAAGTCACCTCTTTATGGACTTGAGGTAAGCAGAAATACTTAAACAGGGCACAAATGATATGAACCATAAAAGACAAATTTGATGAATTGGTCCATGTTAAAAATAAAAACTTCTATTTATCAAAAAAGGCCATAAAGGCCAAAAAGCCCCCAAAATGCATAAAGGCCAGAGTCAGAGTGGAGTCATATATTCACAATACATATAGTGACAAAAGCTCCATGACCAGAATGTATAAGCTGGGGATGATAATAACCTCCCCACTCACCTCAAATTCCATAATGAATGTGGATGTGTTCAGAAACTACAAATTGCTTCATCAATATAAGGAATGACAGGGGCACCTGGGTGGCTCAGTAGGTTGAGCATCTAATCCAGGTTTTGGCTCAGGTCATGATATCGGGATCAGGATCCTGGGAGCCAGGCCCAAATCAGACTGTCTCTCCTTTCCCTCTATCCCTCCACCTCGTGCTTTCTCTCTCTCCAATAAATTAATAAATCTCTAAAAAATTATATATATTTGGCACCTGATATTCTTCACCCCAAATATATATATACACACACACACACACACACATATATATAATTTATATATAAATATATATAACTATCTCTCTATATAAATATATATATAATATATATATTTTTATATATATATTATATATATAAAATGACATATTTGGGTCTTTTTGGTGAAGATTCCTAAGGGATAAGATTAAGGGATAATCTTTATCTAACCTAATCTAATCATATCACTCTCCTGCTTAACACCCTGTTATGTCCCCAACCTATCAGATGCCATCTAGGATCCTTAGCATGTCCTTTAAGATCCTTAATCATCAGCCCCTGCTGCCATGTCTCCACCCCCATTCTCACCATGGCCCCATCAATGCTAAACTCCAGCCACCCAGACATTTGCTATGTCCTTAGGCACATCACAGTCCTTAACATCCTTGCACATTTTACAAGCTCTTACCTCTATTCAGAATGTTTTTTCTTCCATTTCTACCCTAGCAAGCTACTACATTCAGTCTAAGACTACAGGGGTATATCGACTCTGTTGCCATGAGATGCTGGGGGACTTTAGTCCCACTGCCCCACGTAACCACAAGAATAGAGCAGCCCCAGAGTGTATTTGTGACACAAGCCCTTCCCTGGATTAACCCACAAACATTTGAAAAGAGCAGTCGCTTTCCCTTCAAAGTTGCCAAACTGGAAGGATGTGAGCTGAGTGCTAAGAGCAGTCATGACACACAACAATGCCAGTCTACAGTATTAAGCCAGCACAGAGGGGAAAGCAGAGGGAAAACAAACAGGGAGGTAGAGAGAGCCAGATGACTCTGGAAGGGGACTTGGTTCCAGCCCACTTGAGGCTCTTCAGTTCTGTGAGGCTAGCCATCCCCTTCTTTTGCTTGAACTAGATTGAATTGGGTTTCTGGCCAGCTAACCACAATATATTCTCCGTAGTTCCTTTCCCTGGGAGAAAATGTATTTCATTAGACTTAAATATATGAATTGCTTCTTCTCCCTCACCTCTCTGGCCTGGGCTGCCAGTAAAACAGGGATTCTCTTTCCTGGCCTCACATTAAAAACTCCTGGGCCATCTGAAAAATACCCATGCCTAGGCTTCATCCCACCCTTGTCAGAATCTCTAGAAGTGAGGCCTGGGCATCAGTATTTTTTAAGTCACCCAGGAGATGTTAAGGGGCAGCCAGGATTGAGAGCTGCACAGCCTAAGGAGTATACACCAAACAGAAAATCAACCTCACCTTTTCATCTTGGTGATGGGTGAAAAGAACATCAAGTCAACAGAAAAAAAACAAGGAAGACTGGTGGGGAAACTTCAGGTGACATTGTGTGTGAGGGGATTTATTAGAATAATCTCAGCAGACAAGCACATGTTATCAAGGCAAGACAATGCAACACAACCCCAAATCCTGACTTTTACAGTAGACAGACATGAGTCCAAGTTCAAGCTCTGCCACTTATTAGAGAAGTGACCTTGAGCAAGTCATTTCAGTTCCTTCAGTTTCCTTATCTATCCTCTCCATCTACCAGCATCAGATTAAGTCGTTCTTACAGTTTAGCTGGTGAGGGAAATATGAATTCTGTTTGAGTAAACCCATAAGGGATCCACCAGCTCAAACATTATAATGGTTTCTCCCATTTGCCACATCAATTGTAATGACTCTTAAATGGCCATGATTTCCTTCATCTCCTCCATTTAGGGCTGTCTCCAGGCATCAGAAAAGCTCTGCCTTCATCTGCCTCACCAGCCATTCCATCCACCCAATGTTTCTGAGGCTCTAAAGATTCAGGTGAGATGCCCTGAACGTCTCCACCTTAACCAGACACAGCCTTACTGCTTATAGCAGGTATGGCATCAACCATCCTTTGCACTTCAAAGTTTCCTGTAAGGCATTACCTGAAAGGTTTCCTTTTAAATACCAGCACACTTCTCAACTACACTGGCCAGAGATTTCATTTTCATGTAGCTTCATGCTAATAGCTTCCAAGAGAATAAATGAAGGAGACCTCACAGTTGGCTGAAAAAAGTTTGTTCAAAAGGAGATCATATAAATTGGTGTAGTATTTAGTTGTGGATATCTGGTGGAGAAATCTGTCTTGGAAGTCGTGAGAAAAAGAAAGAGGTGGATACTCAAGGATTTTGAACTTAGGGACAGAGTAGAGATAAGTAAGCTTTGTATATTCAAAGTTGACACATTCACAACACACACATACACACTGCAAGTTTAACTAAAGGTCATAGATGAAGATTGCTAAACAAACAAAAAACAGCCTAAAACAAGTCTTTCTTAAAGACCTGTATTAGTTGTATCTAACTAATGTAACAAACCTCAAGACTTCAATAACTTTTTTTTTGGAAGATTTTATTTATGTATATGACAGAGAAAGAGAGAGAGAGAGAACACAAGCAGGGGAAGCAGCAGGCAGAGGGAGAGGGAGAAGCAGCCCCCCACCCCCACTCCAAGCAGGGAGCCCAACGTGGGGCTCCTTCCCAGGACCCTGGAATCATGACCTGAGCTGAAGGTAGACACTTAGCCAACGGAGCCACCTAGTGCCCTAGGATTTTAATAACTCAACACAATAAAAGACAGTATTCTTGCTCAGATAAAAGCCTAATATATGCTCTCAATCAGGCCACTCTCCTGGATGGCTCTTCTCTACCCATGTTCCTTCCTTCTGTGGTTCTTCCCTGATCCAGGCCCTCTGATTCTAGTATATGAACCCAGTGGATTGAGAAAGAAAGAGAAAGTATGGAGGGTGGAGGTTCCGTGTGTGGCATCTAAAAGGGCCCACATTCTATAGACTGCATCTAACTGCATGAGAAATCAATTTGTGCCCCTGGGCTTTATGAACACATAAGTCACTGCCACAAAAAACATTTGAATTATCAATATTTACCTTCTTATTTTATATCTGACTTTTATTACTATGTTCATAAATATGTTGAACATCTGCTCTGGACCAGGCATATTCAACCACAGTATCTAGAGGAAGTGTTAAGTGCATGGTAAGGAGAAACAGCACAGCAATTAGGAGCCTAGGCTCTGGAGTCAGAATCCATAGTCCAAATTCTGTACCCATCTCTTTTTAGCCAAGTAACATCTTGAGTGATCAGTTCAATCTCTCTGTACCCCTATTTCTTATGGGTTAAATGGGGGTAATGGTACTTCTAGCATAGACTGTGGTAAGACTCAAACAAGAGGATACATATAGAATATAAGCCCTGCCTGGAAATTCAACACTCCCTCCTCCTCCTCTAGGGCTAATGGATCCCCACAAAGATCTTTGCAGGTTTGTTTCACCATTAAAGAGAAGGAAAGGATACTTCCTCCCAGATATCAGCCTGGAGAAAGCCAGACCAGGCCAACCTGAGACCAAAATGCAGAGGCTACATGGAGGGGCCTTGTGTAGGTCATAGATCTAGCAGGTTACCTTAGGCAAATCCCAAATTCATAGGCCTAGGAGCTAACCCATCAGAAGCTCTGTCACCAATACCTCTAAAAGTAGTCTCTAACCTCATCCTTGTCACCCTGCCCAAGCTGCTTGGCCCCTGCATTTTCTACAGCTTTTCTCCCTGTGCCAGGACCAAGCAGTCTGAGAGTATTCAGACTCACCATAGGTTAGTTCTGCCCAGATAGGGCAGCCACATGGCAGGCTTTCTCCTCAAGAACTCACAGCCTGGGAAAAAGAAATTGTAACCATTGTCTGGACTGCTGGGCCCAGGAAACTCTGTAGTTTGAAGTTGTAGGAAGCTGTACAGATAGACACAGTCCTCCTGTGTCCTTCCTCCTTTCACCAGGGATCCATGCTACCGGCATAACAAAAGGATAGCGTTACCAAAAGGAACAACCTTGTATGTATAGAATGCTTTATATTTTTTCAAAACATTTACACTAGCACAAAGTCTTTATTCCCTTCAAAGGTGTAAAAGGCAGGGGAATTTATTCAACATCGGATTGCATTTCACTTTCATCGACAGAGTGGCAGTGACTTATTCAAGGTGTTCAGATTTGTGGTATTCTGGAAGAGGGAGGATCTGGATCCATTCAAATCTGTCATCTTCTGAATCCAGGGAATCCCTAAAAGCCTTGTCATGTACCCAAAACTTTCCAGGAATTGCTGTAAGGAACCAATTACAGTTGTAGACTGCAAACTTCCCAGAAGGGAGTACAAGGGAGGTTGGCACATAGCTTATTCATCTCCAGAGCAGGAGCCTCATTTCATGTTCCATTAGAAGGGAAGGGCTACAGGCCACTGTTTCCCCTCCCATAGTTTTCTCTGTTTATCAAACACATAATAGAATCATCTTTAAAGGGACACCTGGGTAGCTCAGCAGTTGAGCATCTGCCCTTGGCTCAAGGCATGATCCCAGGATCTGGGATGGAGTCCCACATCGGGCTCCTTGTAAGGAGTCTGTTTCTCCCTCTGCCTATGTCCCTGTCTCTCTCTCTCTGTCTCTCAAGAAAAAAAATAAATCTTAAAAATATCCCTAAAAAATTCCAAAAACCCCAAAAAACATCCAAGAAAATAATAATTAGATATGAGTACTGGGCTGAGTCTAAATGAATTATGTGGGTCTCATTGACATCTCACAAGATGAAGTTAAATGTCTCAAAAAAAAAAAAGAAGATATAGAAAAGAGAAAGAAAGAAAGAAAGAAAGAGAAAGAAAGAAAGAAAGAAAGAAAGAAAGAAAGAAAGAAAGAAAGAAAGAAAGAAAGAAAGACAGTCAGTCTTAGGTGTCTTTGCTCTTCTACCAGCAGCCAAATATGATGAGTAAGTAAAGAAATAATGCAATTCAAGTTGCACCTGCTCTCAGAATTCCCTCTCCTTCTGTGCAAAACAGATTACATTGGCTTTTTTTTTTTCTAAATCGATGCACTGGCTGTAATGAGGTTATGAAGTAATTATTAATGCTGATGATTTTTGGAAGCCTGACTTCCAGGCTTGGTGAAATTGGGGCATTTCCTGTCATGAAGGGCAGCTCCTTGCAAGAACCCCAAACCCACTGCAAGAATCCAAATCAATTGGTAAGAGAGTAGTGAAAGGGCGAGTCTCACTAATTTCCTCTTCATTGAGAGAAAGTTCTGGGGAGAGCTGGTGAAATAGATGGGCCATAGACAAAAGACCCCTAACTGTCAAGCCTTAGTGTACAAGTGTCTCTGAAACTCAGAAGAAGCAATCTCTCTCAACAATCCTTTAAGTTAAATCTCTGTAAAGCCCTTTAAAATATACAAAGCAATCTCACAGTTTGTTTTGAAAACAGTTCAGGCAAAATAAAACAGTATATTTTTACTCTAGTCCCAATGTCTTACGGTAACCTCAACACAAATGTCAGATCAAGCTTAAAATGAACCGTTACTTGATCTGTTTCCTTTTGTCACTCTTTTTTTAAATGTTTTTTTTTAATTTTTATTTATTTATGATAGTCACAGAGAGAGAAAGAGAGAGAGAGGCAGAGACATAGGCAGAGGGAGAAGCAGGCTCCACGCACCAGGAGCCTGACGTGGGATTCAATCCCAGGTCTCCAGGGTCGCACCCTGGGCCAAAGGCAGGCGCTAAACCGCTGCGCCACCCAGGGATCCCCTTTTGTCACTCTTTTAAATAATATTTGATCATCCTGTGGGGTGAGAAAAAAGAAACAGGTACTTGGCTACCTCTTGTGGTACATATAGGTATATAGTTAACCACTTAGTTGGGAGTAACCTGACACAACCTCTTTTGAGGGCTATTTGGCAAACACCAACATTTTTTTAATGCATTAACCCTTTGATCTGGCATTTACACTTAAAGAAATCTATAATCCAGATATTATTGCGGATATTCAGCAAAAAAAGTGTATACAAGGATATTTATTGTAGCATCTATCTCTACAGTAGCAAAAGACTAGAAGCATCCTAAATACTCATTATTAGAGGTGTTAAATAAATCATGGTGCACCCAAACGATAACATATTTTGCAGCTATTAAAACAATGAGACTGCTTTATATGTATGCATTTAGAACAAACTCCAGGTTGTGCAATGAAATTAAAGGCAAAGTAAAGGATGCTGCCACTTATTGGGGAAGGGGTGGAAGGGAAAAGAGACTTATATACATATATGCCTGTAGATTAGAGATAACTTCTGAAAAGACTCATAATAAACCACTTCCTGTGGCTCCCCTTGGAGAAAGTTGAGAGATTGGGGACTTCGTAGAATAAGATTTGCTTTTAAGTCTATACCCATAGATATAGTTTGAGCTGCCTATTGTAAAAACAAATTTAAATGAGTAAGATAAATAGAATTGATTTTTTCTTGGTAAATACTAATACATGTTCACTATAGAGAAATAATAAAATACAGTTAGAAGAAAAGAAAAAATTAGTCAAAGATATCCTTTAATATCCTTCCAGGAGTTACTTCAACAACAATTCCAGGAATCATTTCATATCCCGGTAATAACATACTTACATCATAGTTTTATTAGGAGGATTAAATAAGTAAGCACATATAGTGTTATTTCTGCTCTACACTGTTCCAAGTGATATAAAATAAACATACATATTTATAAACATATAAGAGGAAATGGTTTTGTAATTTTTATCATTTAAAACATTGCAAACAACTTTTAATATTAGTAAATATTCACTTAAAGCACTATTTTGCATTCCTACCAACAATAAATAAGAGTTCTCATTGCATCAACCCTTACTAGCATTTGGTATTATGTTGTCAGTGTTCTGGGTTTTGACAGACCTATGAGAATGGTCGCTGTTTTAATTTACAATTCCTTATTAACACATGATGCTATACATCCTTTCTTTTTTTTAAATTTTTTATTTATTTATGATAGTCACAGAGAGAGAGAGAGGCAGAGACATAGGCAGAGGGAGAAGCAGGCTCCATGCACCCGGAGCCCGACGTGGGATTCGATCCAGGGTCTCCAGGATCGCGCCCTGGGCCAAAGGCAGGCGCCAAACCGCTGCGCCACCCAGGGTTCCCTATACATCCTTTCATATACTTACTTGCCATCTGTATATCTTTTTTGGTGATGTGCCTGTTTAGGTCTTTGGCTCATTTTTTAAACAGGTTGTTGAGTTTCTTACTGTTGAGGTTAAGAATCCTTTGATATTTTGGACAACAGTCCTTTATCAGATGTGCCTTGCAAATATTTTCTCCTTGTCTGTGGTTTGTGTTCTCGTTGTCTTAACATTGTCACACAGAAAAAGGAGTTTTAATTTTTTTTAAAGGATGTATTTATTTGAGAGAGAGAGAGAGAGAGAGAGAGAACAGGGGGAGGGGCAGAGGGAGAGGGTAGATCTCAAACAGACTCCTCACTGAGTGCAGAGGCCAAAAGGGGGCTTGATCTCATGACCCTGGGTTCATGACCAGCCAAAATCAATAGTTGGACACTTAACCAACTGAACACCTCAGGTGCTCTAGAAGTTTTTAATTTTAATTCCAGCTAACTTATCAATCATTTCTTTCATGGATCATGTCTTTGGTTTTGTATCTAAAAATTCATTGCCATATCCAAGATCACCTAGATTTTTTCCTATGTAATCTTCTAGGAATTTTATAGTTTTTGCATTTTACATTGAGGTTTGTGATTCATTTTGAGTAATTCTTATAAAGGGAATAAGAACTCTGAAGATTCTATTTTTTTTTTTTTTGGCATAGTCCAGTTGTTCCAGTACTATTCATTGAAAATACTAGCTTTATTACTATGTATTGCCTTTGCTCCTCTGTCAAAGATCAGTAGTCTATAAGTCTTTATCTGGCCCCTCTATTCTGATCCATTGATTTCTCTATTCTTTCACCAAAACCACAATGTCTTGGTCGTGTAACTTTATAATAAGTTTTATTGTCAGTCATCTAACTTTGTTCTTCTTCAATGTTGTATTGACTATTCCATGTCTGTTGCCTTTCCACATAAGCTTTAGATTCATTTTGTCAATAGCTTAAAATAACTTTCTGGAGTTTGAATCTATAGATCAAGTTGGGAAGAATTAACATCTTAACAATATTGAGTTTTAAAATACATGAACATGAAATATCTTTCCATTTTTTTACTTCTTTGATCCCTTTCATCAGACTTTTGTACTTTTCCTCATATAAGTCCTGTACATATTCTGTTAAATTTATATCTAAATGTGTCCTTTTTGGAAGTGCTAATATAAATAATAATGTGTTCTTAATTTCAAATTTCATTTGTTCATTGCTGGTATAGGAAAGCAACTAATTTTTTTATACTAACCTTGTATTCTTTTTTAAAACTAATTAACTTATATATTTATTTTACATTTTTAAAATTTAAATTCAATTTGCTAACATACAATAAAACACTCAGGGTTCATCAAGTGTCCTCCTCAGTGCCCATCACTCAGTTATCCCATCCCCCCATCCACAACCCTTTGTTTGTTTCCCAGAATTAGGAGTCTCTAATGGTTTATCTCCCTCTCTAATTTTTTCCCTTCCTTTCCTTTATAATCCCTTTCACTACTTCTTATATTCCACATATGGGTGAAACCATATGATGATTGTCCTTCTCCGACTGACTTATTTCACTCAGCATAATACCCTCCAGTTCCATCCAAGTTGAAGAAAATTGTGGGTATTTGTCTCTTCTGATGGCTAATATTCCATTGAATATATACACCACATCTTCTTTATCCATTAATCTGTTGAAGGACATTGTGGCTCCTTCCACAGTTTGGATATTGTGGACATTGCTGTTATGAACACTGGGGTGCAGGTGTACCAGTGTTTCACTACATCAGTATTTTGGGAATAAATACCCAGTAGTGCAATTGCAGGGTAATAGGGTAGCTCTATTTTTAACTATTTGAGGACTCTCCACACAGTTTTCCAGAGGGGCTGTACCAGCTTGCATTCCCACCAACAGTGCAGGAGGGTCCCCTTTCTCCACATCCTCTCCAACATTTGTTGTTTCCTGTCCTGTTAATTTTCACTGTTCTCACTGGTGTGAGGTGGTATCTCATTGTGGATTTGATTTGCATTTCCCTGATGGCAAGTGATGTGGAGCATTTTATCATGTGCTTGTTGGTCATGTCTATGTCTTCCTCTGTGAAATTTCTGTTCAGGTCTTTTGCCCATTTCATGATTGGATGGTTTTGTTTCTTTGCTGTTGAGTTTAATAAGTTCTTGGATACTAGCCCTTTATCTGATATGTCATTTGCAAATAACTTCTCCCATTCTGTCGATTGTCTTTTAGTTTTGTTGACTGTTTCTTTTGCTGTGCAGAAGCTTTTTATCTTGATTAAGCGCCAATAGTTCATTTTTGCTTTTGTTTCCCTTGCCTTCATGGATGTATCTTGCAAGAAGTTGCTGTGACCAAGTTCAAAAAAGGTGTTGCCTGTGTTCTCCTCTAGAATTTTGATGGATTTTTATCTGATATTTAGATCTTTTATCTATTTTGAGTTTATCTTTGTGTATGGTGTAAGAGAATGGTCTAGTTTCATTCTGCACGTGACAGTCCAATTTTCCCAGCACCATTTATTGAAGAGACTGTCTTTTTTCCACTGGATATTCTTTTTTTCTTTGTCGAATATTAGTTGACTATAGAGTTGAGGGCCCATTTCTGGGTTCTCTTTTCTGTTCCATTGATCTATGTATCTGTTTTTGTGTCAGTACCACACTGTCTTGATGGTCATAGCATTGTAATACAGCTTGAAATCTGGCTTTGTGATGCCTCTGGCATTGGTTTTCTTTTCTTTTCTTTTTTTTAATTTATTTATTCATGAGAGACAGAGACACAGGCAGAGGGAGAGCAGGCTCCATGCAGGGAGCCCAATGTGGGATTCGATCCTGGGACTCCAGGATCATGTGCTGAGCCAAAGGCAGATGCTTAACCGCTGGGTCACCCAGGCATCCTAGGTTTTCTTTTCCAATATTCCTCTGGCTATACAGCATCTTTTCCGATTCCACAGAAACCTTAAGATTATTTGTTCCAACTCTCTGAAGAAAGTCCATGGTATTTTGATAAGGATTGCATTGAACGTGTAAATTGCCCTGGGTAGCATAGACATTTTCAAATATTTACTCTTCCAATCCATGAGCATGGAATGTTTTTCCATCTCTTTGTGTCTTCCTCAATTGCTTTCAGAAGTGTTCTGTAGTTTTAGGGAATAGATCCTTTACTTCTTTGGTTAGTTTTATTCCTAGGTATCTTATGGTTTTGGGTGCAATTGTAAATGGGATTGACTCCTTAATTTCTCTTTCTTCAGTCTCATTGTCGGTGTATAGAAATGCCACTGATTTCTGTGCATTAATTTTGTATTGTGCCACATTGGTAAATTGTCACATGAGTTCTAGCAATCTTGGGGGGGAGTCCTTTGGGTTTTCTATACACAGTATCATGTCATCTGCGAAGAGGGAGAGTTTGACTTCTTTGCCAATTTGAATGCCTTTTACTTCTTTTTTTTGTCTGATTCCTGAGGCTAGGACTTCTAGTACTATGTTGAATAACAGGGGTGAGAGTGGACATCCCTGTTGTTCCTGATCTTAGGGGAAAGGCTTTCAGTTTTTCTCCATTGATAATGATATTCGTTGTGGGCTTTTCATAAATGGTTTTTAAGATATTGATGAGTGCTTCCTCTATCCCTACACCTTGAAGAGTTTTAATCCTACTGAGAGGATCACATCGTTCTTGTTTATTCTCTTATTGTTGTGATCTATCCCATTCATTGTTTTACGAGTGTTGAACCACCCTTGCATCCCGGGGATAATGCTCATGGTGAATAATCCTCCTAACATACTGTTGGATCCTATTGTCTAGTATCTTGGTGTGAATTTTTGCATCATCTTCATCAGGGATATTGGTCTATAATTCTCCTTTTTGGTGAGATCTTTGTCTGGTTTTGGAATCAAGTTAATGCTGGCCTCATAAAAAGAGTGTGGATGTATTCCCTCCCTTTCTATCCCTTGAAACAGCTATAGTAGAATAGGTATTATTTCTCCTTTAAACGTTTGAAAGAATTCCCATGGGAAGCCATCTGGCCCTGGACTTTGTGTCTTGGGAGGTTTTTGATGACTGCTTCAATTTCCTCACTGGTTATTGGCCTGTTAAGGTTTTCTATTTCTTCCTGTTCCAGTTTTGGTGATTTGTGGGTTTCCAGTAATGCATCCGTTTCTTCTAGATTGCCCAATTTATTGGCATATAGCTGCTCATAATACATTTTTAAAATTGGTCATATTTCCTTGGTATTGGTTGTGATCTTTCCTCTTTTATTCATGAGTTTATTAATTTTAGCCTTTTTTTCTTTTTAATAAGGCTGTGTAATGGTTTATCTATCTTATTAATTTTTTTTCAAAGAACCAGCTCCTGGTTTTGTGGATCTGTTCTACAGTTCTTCTGGTCTCTATTTCATTGAGTTCTGCTCAAATCTTTATTATGTCTCTTCCCTTGCTTGGTTAAGGCTTTATTTGCTGTCATTTCTCCATTTCCTTTAGGTGTGAGGTTAACTTGTGTATTTGAGTTTTTTCCAGTTTTTTGAGGGATGCTTATATTGCGATATATTTCCCTCTTAGGACTACTTTTGCTGTATCCCAAAGATTCTTAATGGTTGTATTTTCATTTTCATTTTAATTAGTTTCTATAAATCTTTTTAATTCCTCTCTAATTTCCTGGTTGACCCATTCATCTTTTAGTAGGATGCTCTTTAGTAGTTTGTTCCAATTTTTTTCTTATGATTGGGTTGTAGTTTCAAAGCCTTGTGGTCTGAAAATATGCAGGGGACAATCCCATTCTTTTTGTATTGGTTGAGACCTGATTTGTGACTCAGTATGTGGTCTATTCTGGAGAAAGTTCCAGGTGCACTTGAGAAGAATGTGTATTCAGTTGCATTTGGATGGAATGTTCTGTTTATATCTGTGAAATCTATTTGGTCTAGTGCATCATTCAAGGCCCTGTTTTTTTGTTGATGTTCTGCTTAGAAGATCTGTTATTAGCTGAAAATGTCGGGTTTAATTCTCCTACTATTAGTGTAGTATTATCTAAGTATCTCTTTACTTTGGTTATTAATTGATTGATATACTTGGCAGCTTCTACATTAAGGGTGTAAATATTCATGATTGTTAGGTCTTCCTGTTGGATAGACCCTTTAGGTATGATATAGTGTCCCTCTTCATCTCTTACTACAGTCTTTGGGATAAACTTTAATATATCTGATATGAGGATTGTTACCCCAGCTTTCTTTGGGGACCATTTGAATGGTAAATTGTTCTCCATCCCTTCATTTTTAGGCTGGAAGTGTCCTTAGGTCTAAAATGAGTCTCTTGTAGACAGCATATAGGTGGATCTTGCTTTTTTATCCAAAACCCTGCATATTTTGATGGGATCATTATATCCATTCATGTTCAGAGTAACTATTGAAAGATATGAATTCAGTGCCATCATATTACCTATACAGTCCCTGTTTTTCTGGATTGTTTCTTTGGGCTCCCTCTTTCTTTTACAGGGTCCCCCTTAATATTTCTTGCAGAGCTGGTTTGGTGGTCCATATTCTTTCAGTTTCTGTCTATCTTGGAAGCTCTTTATCTCTCCTATTCTGAATGACAGCCTTGCTGGATAAAGTATTCTTGGGTGTATGTTCTTCTCATTTAGTACCCTGAGTACATCCTGCTGGCCCTTTCTGGCCTGCCAGGTCTCTGTGGAGAGGTCTGCTGTTAATATGATATTTCTCCACATGTAAATTAAAAATCTCTTGTCTCACACTGCTTTAAGAATTTTCTCTTTATCTTTAAAATTTACAAAGTTCACTACTAAATGCAGAGGTTGAACAGTTTTTATTGATTTTTTTCAGGGGTCCTCTCTATCTCTTGGATCTGAATGCCTGTTTCCTTCCCCAGATTAGGGAAGTTCTCAGCTATGATTTGTTTAAATATACTTTGTGGTCCCCTCTCTCTCAGCCTCTTCTGGAATCCCAATTAGACGTATATTCTTCCTTCTCAAGCTATCATTTATTTCCCTAAGCCTTTCTTTGTGGGCTCATAATTGTTTTTCTCTTGTTTCCTCAGCTTTATTCCTTATTATCAACTTGTCTTCTATGTCACTCACTCTCACTTCCACCTCATTAAACCTACCAGTTAGATCATCCAGTTTGGATTGCATCTCAGTTAAAGTATTTTTAATTTTGGCCTGATTAGATCTCAATTCTGCAGTAATGAAGTCTCTAGAGTCCTTTATGCATTTTTCCAGAGCCAACAGTAACTTTATTTATTTTTTTTATGTCTTATTAAATATTTATTGTTTTCTGCAGACTGACCTTGGAGAAACTCTCAAGCCAGGAGAGGTCTTGTTAGTGTTCAAGTTGCTGAGATGTTAGGTCAAAAAGCTACAGAAAAGAAATCACTGAGTGAAAGGGGGAAAAAAAATCAATGACTTGCCTTGCCACCAATTCCAAGAGTTGAGGTGTTGCACCTCAGGCCATGGTGACAAGAGTTGAGAAAACCAGAGACTGAGACAGTGAAGATTTTACTGGGGGAAGAGAACTTGGGTGTGGGGGAGGGGGTGGTGAAATCAGGGAAATGATAAAGGCTTTTGGAAGCCCAGGGGGAGTGGTCCTGGGAACCCGAAAACAAGGTGATCCAGCTTATTCTGATGAGGCAGGGTGAGGCATGTCAAGGACCTGGGAGGCAGGTGGACAACTGTTAAGGAAACCCCAGGTGAAGAAGAGTCTGGGATGGGGTACAGAAGTCCATGGAGAAGGTGGGTGGATCCCAGGGTCTGGCGCATCAAAAGTTGGGCTTGTGCTTCTTGAGCTCCACCATAAGGTGATGAATGTTGATAAGCTCCCCCTGGGCAGGGAGAGCTCGGAGCTGGGGCTGAGAGAGTACCCGGTGGAAGCGATGATAGAGCTGGATCAGCTGGGTCAAAGCTCCCTGGATGATACTGGTTCCATTTCTGAAGTTGGTGAAACCCCGCATTACATCCTGACTCAGAGACTCCACTGATGATTTCCAGGAACTACCAAAGCCACGGATCAGTTGAGTAACCCGGGCTTCTTCCCGTCGAAGTCGCTCAGCCTGTCCACGTTCAATTAAAGCCTCGGCTTCCTTCACAAATGCCACCAGACCCCCAAAAGGGGGAGACAACAACTCTTCAATGAATTCCTGTGTCCGAGCATTGAGCAGCTGCTGGAAACTCTCAACCTCTTTGCTGTCATCTGCAGCCCGCTCCATTAGCACGCCCAGCATCATGTCATAGTTGTTGATCAAAAGCACAAGTTGCTCCTTCCTTGAGGAGAACTCAGCTGCCACTTGGAGGACAAAATTCTCCACCTCCACCTGTAGCTGTCCTGGCAGCTGCATTGTCCGTTCATTGGGAACTGTCTGATTGATGCTGACAAGAGCAGACGAGAACTCTGCATATCGGGCGTGATATAGTGGGGCCAAGTATCCAGCCCCCCTAGGCGCTGAGGGTCAGTGCTTCGGACACTCTGGACATTCATCTCCAGGATCAGCTCAAACCGTGGCCACAGCAAGGCAAACGCTTGCTCCCAGTACCTGTCCAGGGCAGGAACATCCCTCTTCACTGCAATGTTACGGAACCAGAGGACGATGTGGATACAGAGCAAAACAGCAATGGCATCGTAGCAGTCTGTGAGATAGGACTCCAGGTGTTTCAGGGTCATGCCAAGGGTGCGACCCATGACAGCATGGAAGAGATCATGTGCAGCCGAGCCGGATACAACAAAGAATTCACAGATGAAACGATATTCACGGCAAGAATTGTCTAGGAGGGTGTAGTGCTGGCTGCAGAAGAGGGCCTCAAATGGATACCTCTGTTCTCCCCGCTGGGCAGTGTGGGGCACCAGGATGGGGGGCTCCATTTCAGTGGGGGAGATGACAGACCTACGGGTCCCCAGGGTGAAGATGGTGTTCCTGCTGCGGAGGGAAGGCTTTGAGAAGAATCCTTTCTTTGCTGTGTCTTCCACACCCATTAGATCATCCTTCTCGGCAACTTCCCCATACTGCACTTTCATGAGCCGCCCTAGGTAAGAGCGATAGTAAGACAGGTAGATCTTGCTCAGCGTTTCCACATACTCATCCCTGATCTCCTTTGCCACTGCCCGTTCATTGCCCAGCAGAAACTGGTAGAAGAACCTGTACTTGAGCAGGGCCGTCTGGGGGATCTGATAGTTGGACATTGGTTTTCTGAAGGAATAAATCTTCTGAAGGATGAACTCTTGGATCTTCGTCACCGCCTTCACCCGTAGCCCGTCAAGTATGCCTCTGACATCAGCACAAACCGCTGTGCCTCTAGCCTCCTGCTCTTGGACTGCAGCCGCCTTGGCATCCAGTTCCTGCAGCTGCTCCAGGAACCTGGGCTCTGTCACTGGTGCCTCCAGAATGGCCATGATCAGAGCAGAGGGCACTATCAGACCATCGACAAGTTCCCCAAGTTTTCCCCGAACTGCCTGGCGGTTTCGAAGCCGAATATTCATGGCTCCTGACTGTTCCTGCAGTGTCCGGATCTCAGAGCTAATAGAGCTGAGGTCACTCTGAAAAGCTCCCAACATCTGCTCCATGCGCTCAAGAACAGCATCGCAGGCTGTGATCTGGTTGTGGAGAGACGCTATGTTCTCACTCTCCTGGATATAATCTCGAATGGATTTCTGCTCAATCTGCTGTAGCTCCAGCTCAACCTGCTTTGAATAGTGACGGAGATCCACACCCGTTTTAAGAGCTTCCTTTACTAACTCATCCTCCAGATGTGCCTGAATGTGAACATCCACTTCATCCAGAATAAATTCATCAGAGGAAATGTCCAATTCTCCAAGTGGCAATGGCTCCTGAAGACCAGGGCCACCCCCATGTAAAGAGAGGCCGCACCGGAAGTTGTGGTAAAGAAGAGAGATTCTCATAGTTGAATTAGTTCTGGCACCAGCGGCTTCCGGAAGCACTTCTGCCCAACAGTAACTTTATAATTGTACTTCTGAATTGAATTTCTGACATCGTATTTAAATCCATATTATGTGACTCTGTGGCAAAGAGTATTGCTTCCAGCTCATTATTTTATAGTGAATTCTTCCTTCTAGTCATTTTGTTCAGTGCAGAGTGGCTGTATGAGTGAGCAGAGTCAAAAATATCAACCACGACCTATGTAAAATACAGCCTAGATGATTCCGAAGAGGTCAGAGGCCAGGAAATAAAAGAAAAAAGAGCAGAACAAAATCAAACAAATCAAACAAAGTGAAATACAAATTTTAAAACATAGTAGTAAAAATTTAAAAATAAAAACAAAAAAGAAGAAAAAGGAAAAAAAAGGGCAAAAAAAAGGAGCAATGATGGTGGTGAGGAAGTGGGGGTAGAGAGAGAATATAGTCTCCCTGATGGCACCTACAAGGTGATCCTCTTGGTTTTGAGTGTATTTTGTTCTGTATATTAGAAGATGCTCAATCCCAAACCAGCAAAGACCCAATATCAGCCACAAACCATAAACAGTATAAAAGAGGGGGACAGAATGGAAAGGAAGAGAGAATATAGTCTCACAGAATGAACCAACAAGGTTAGCTGGTTCCACTCTGTTCTGGGTGTATTTTGGTCGTGTTTTAGAAGGTACTAACTTCCACCACTGCAAAACAAAATAAGTCAGAAAAAAACAAAAAAACACAAACCAATATCTCATATATCTACCAAAATTAAATTGAACACGTTGAAGGGAATCCAGAAGTGAAAAAGATATCGAAGACATGTGATTGTAGAAATATGAAAGTCAAAAAGGAAAAAGCTTAAAAATGAAGAGTTTGTAAAATATTGTAGTTAAGATGGGAAAAGAGAATAAATGTTGGAAATATTTAACTTGATACAAAAATGATTTGTAATGGAAAAAAAAAATGAAAAGAAAAAAAAAGACCTTCTAGTCTACAGACTATTTTCCCTCAGTCCTGAAACTTTCCAGTCAGTGCTGCTTGTTCAGCAGCACTTGCTTTTCCCTTGTTCTTCCAGCAGTTCTTCTGGGGGTGGGGATTGGTGCACTGATTCTCAGGTGTCTGTGCCTGGGCAGAAGTGCCCCACCCATTGCCAGGTGCTGGGCTCAGTATGAGCTGTTTATCCTGTGAGGCCTTTGCTCCCTAGAGGCCCTATCTCTCCCAGGTGCAAGGTGAAAAGAAGAGAAAAAAAAATGGTGGCAGCCAGATTTCCAGCTCTGGAGTCGAGTTCACTGCAAGTAACTAACTGCAGTCTCCAAGTCCACAACGGCCTAGATGCTCCTGGGGGCAGGTGTGGGTGCACTGATCTGCACAACTTGCCGGGTTCCCAGCAGCAGGAGAGTTCTTTCTTTTCCATGCCCTCCCTGCTTTCACTTGTCTCAGAGGGAATGGAGGATCTCAGGCTTTGTCCTCTTTGGCGCCCTCGGATCCAAGATCCTGTGCTGCTGGACCCGCACTCCCGGGGACTGCCTCTCCCTAAGAGAACTGTTGACAGCTGCTTCCATGCATTGCCAGGTTCTAGGGTAAAGGGAGCTCCAAGGCTGGACATGTAACCAGCTGGCTGCTCCCTTTACAGCCCATGGTTAGATGATATTGTATGGGAACTTTACATGTGAATAGGGCCACATGTTTATTTCTTAGTAATGCACTATAAATGGATGTGATGGAAGTAATGTGTGATTTATGTAGGTTGAACAGTTAAGCGCTCTTTGATTCTCCTTCCCTCTACCCACTGCCCCCTAACTCCTCTGTCCAGATGCTATAAAAACCCAGTGAATAACTTTTCTTATAGGAATATTACAGAAATAGAACCCACATTTATGAATAACTCTGTGGAAAATAGCTCCTCCTATTCCTATTTATACTGTAATATTATTTGACTTAGAAGTAACGTTAGTGATGTTATGCCTCTAAGAATGGTAAATTGCTTATTTAACAATTCTGAAAGAGCAACTTTAAGCGGTTGCTATTGGTGGGTATTGAGTGGTGAAGAAACCTCTATCAATGGCTAGAAATGTGGTGATCCAAGTTATGCAACCAAAACCTCTGGGTAAAACTGTCACAGACAATAACCTGGAAAGCAGAGCATAGGTATTTAGCCTGCATCCCTACTCATTGCCTCCTGGAATCTTCCTTGGATGATGTATTACAAGATAGAGATCAGAAAATCTTGGGCCAGTTTGTAAGCAGAGATAAAAAGGGCTAGAGAAAGTCCATATATTTTAAACTCTTTTGACTTTTAAAAGCCCATTGCTTTTCTCCAAACAAAAATAATAGATGTGAATTATAAACAAGGTCTTTGAGAGGGATAATAAGGGAAAGGAGGGGAACTTAGTGGGAAAAATTAGAGAGGGAGACACATCAGAAACTCATAACTCTGGGAAACAAACAAAGGGTTTCAGAAGGGGAGGTGGATGGGTGGTTAGGGTAACTGGGTGATGGGCATTGAGGAGGGCACTTGATGGGATGAGCACTGGGTGTTATACTATATGTTGGCAAATTGAATTTAAATTAAAAAAAATATAAAAAAAGAACGACCTGAGATCTGTGAGATTCCCCAGTTGAGCTGTGTGACCTGGCCTTGAGGTAAACATCAGATTGAAGTAATCCCTTTGCTTCAGGTAAGCCCAGACTTGGTGGAGGGAAAGCCATGGGAAGAAAAAAAGACATAAAATAAGTCATATTTGAAATATATGTCTAAAAAAGAGCTTTGGGCATGACTCCTGGCACTTAGAGCTAACTGGGAACAAATAGATGAGAAGCATAAAAGATTTTTAAGAGAATTAAAATGCCAAAGAAACACTGAGTTTGGAATAAAAAAGAAAATCCTGTGGTTGTTGAAAGAGTCTTAAGACTCACAATAAATCCTGCAGAGACAGTGAAGAAATTAGATCCTCAGTGATTTGGCAAACTTGAAATGCTTTGTGAGTACTTATAATGAGATTTTCTACAGGCTTAGAAATAGTTTCCCTATTTGCTATGAATGCATTCCCCATTAAAATGATCTAGACCTAGCAAATGAAGAGATGTGTTGTAAATTTCTTTTAGAACCCCACCCCCATACACATGCAAAAAATAAATAAAAGTTTTACTTTTTTCTCCAAAAATAGGCCCTCAACTCTATGGTCAACTAATATTCGACAAAGCAGAAAAGAATATCCACCAGAAAAAGGACAGTCTTTTCAATAAATGGTGCTGGGAAAATTGGACAGCCACGTGCAGAAGAATGAAACAAGATCTCTTACACCATACACAAGATAAACTCAAAATGGATGAAAGATCTAAATGTGAGACAAGATTCCATCAGAATCCTAGAGGAGAACACAGGCAACACCCTTTTTGAACTTGGCCACAGCAACTTCTTCTAAGATACGTCCATGAAGGCAAGGGAAACAAAAGCAAAAATGAATATTTGGGACTTAATCAAGATAAAAAGCTTCTGCACAGCAAAAGAAACAGTCAAAAAAACTAAAAGACAACCTACAGAATGGGAGAAGTTATTTGCAAATGACATATCAGATAAAGGGCTAGTATCCAAGATCTATAAAGAACTTATTAAACTCAACAGCAAAGAAACAAACCATCCAATCATGAAATGGGCAAAAGACCTGAACAGAAATCTCACAGAGGAAGACAGACATGGCCAACATGCACATGAGAAAATGCTCCACATCACTTGCCATCAGGGAAATGCAAATCAAATCCACAATGAGATATCACCTCATCCCAGCGAGAATGGGGAAAATTAACAAGACAGAAAACAACAAATGTTGGAGAGGATGTGGAGAAAAGGGAACCTTCTTATACTGTTGGTGGGAATGTGAACTGGTGCAGCCACTATGGAAAACTGGAGGTTCCTCAAAGAGTTAAAAATAGAGCTATACCACAATCCAGCAATTGCACTACTGGGGATTTACCCCAAAGATATGGATATGGTGAAATGCTGGGATACCTGCACCCCAATGTTTATAGCAGCAATGTCCACAGTAGCCAAACTGTGGAAGGAGCCTCGGTGTCCATCGAAAGATGAATGGATAAAGAAGATGTGGTCTATGTATACAATGGAATATTACTCAGCCATCAGAAAGGACGAATACCCATCATTTGCTTTGACGTGGATAGAACTGGAGTGAGTAAGTGAAGTAAGTCAATCAGAGAAAGACAATTATTATATGGTTTCACTCATACAGAGAATATAAGAAATACTGAAAAAGATTATAGGGAAAAGGCGGGAAAATGAGTGGGAAAAATTAGAGAGGATGACAAAACATGAGAGATTCCCAACTCTGGGAAATGAACAAGGGGAAGTAGAAGAGGAGGTGGGCGGGGCCTGGGGTAACCGGTGATGGGGACTGAGGAGAGCACTAGATGGGATGAGCACTGGGTGTTATACTATATGTTGGCAAATCGAACTTCAATAAGAAAAAAATATATATATATAAAGTAAAAAATGAAAACCAAATATTTTATATTCCCAAATGAAACAATTAATTAAATTAGACATTATTTATTCATGTTAGGCTTTGATAATTAACTTTAAAAAATATCCTCGGGATCCCTGGGTGGCGCAGCGGTTTGGCACCTGCCTTTGGCCCAGGGCGTGATTCTGGAGACCCAGGATCGAATCCCACATCGGGCTCCCGGTGCATGGAGCCTGCTTCTCCCTCTGCCTATGTCTCTGCCTCTCTCTCTCTCTCTGTGTGATTATCATAAATAAATAAAAATTAAAAAAAAAAATATCCTCATGGTTCTTGATGTTTTAACAGTGGTATTGAATATGTGAATTGTATTGCCATTTGCCTAAACTAGTTTCTAAAAGTAATGAGATATAAATAGTAAATTCATGATAAATTTACTGTGAAAATCTGTTTCAGATCACAATGCCTCCTAAGCCTCCTGATTTGTTGCCTAAATTATATGAAGTGAGTGCAGGGGTATGTGTTGAGGGAAACTTACTGGCAGAACCAAGATCAGTGTATTAGAAAATCTTTTACTGAAGGAAAGGTGTTTTATGCTGTGCTTTGTTAGAGGAATAAATTTTTGAGGGCTGAATATTTCCCAACCTTAGGGAACTCCACTTGTTTTGTTTTAAAGGTTTTATTTATTTGACAGAGAGTGTGGGCACAAACAGGGGGAGTGGGAGTGGAAGTGGGAGTGGGAGAGGGAGATGCAGGCTCCCCACTAAACAGGGAACCCAATAGGAAGCTTGAACCCAGGACCCTGCGATCATGACTTGAGCTGAAAGCAGATGCTTAACTTGACTGAGCCACCCAGGTGCCCCCAGTTACTTGTGTTTATGTTAGTAACTATCTATGGTGTTTAGATCACATAACATAAAAATCATATTAAATATGGATTGTAGTCAAGACTCAGATTTTGTTTTCACATATGCATTTAAAATTTTTATCTTGAGATAGTGAGGAAATGTGAAGAAAATGGCATACCAAGAACATAGTGTGAGTGACAAATACAATGCTATGACATATTCAGAAGTTAAATATTTAAAGAATTAAATATTCACAAATGACTCCTGAGGATGTAGATAGAAGTGCTGTGATTTAATTTGAGGAGAACATAACAGGTTGAGGATTAAGACAAAAATAAGGCCATTAGAACAAAAATGTGTTCTATGAAAATAAGTTCTAGGGTTAAAACAAGTTGTCTAGTGGCCTAAAATAGAATTCAACAGGCTTTTTAAATGTTTCTGTTAATGTGCTAATATATATTGTGAGTCACAAATATTGTGTGGTAGAGACACTTGGGTGTAGACAGTGCAGAGTTTTCATACCTTTACAGCAAAGCTTTTATTTATTTATTTATTTATTTATTTATTTATTTATTTATTTATAATTTTATTTATTTATTTGAGAGACAGCATGAGAGAGCACAAGCAGAGAGAGCAGCAGAAGGAGAGGCAGAAGCAGACTCTCCCCTGAGCAGGGAGCCTGAAGTGGAACTCGAACCTAGGACCCTGAGATCATGACCTGAGCTGAAGGCAGATGCTTAACTGACAGACACCCAGGCGCCCCCAACAAAGTTTTTGTTAATAGAACTTTTTAAATTCCAGAGTTCCAGGTATTGCACTTAGGGAAATGATTGATTCTATAAAAACAGGTGGCAATTACAAGAAAGTCTATGTGGTACTACTATGGTGAAATAGTACTAACAGTGATAATCAAATATAATATGTTCCATTTGAAATTTATTCCTGACTTTGTAGTGACTGTATTGGCATGTATTAATTGAATTCCTCAATTTTAGTTTTCTTTTTCCGAGTGCTGTATTGTCTCACTCATTTTGACTTTGTGTACTTCTATTGAAAAGAAGGAGACCGGGAGGAGGGGCAAGACGGCGGAAGAGTAGGGTCCCCAAGTCACCTGTCACCACCAAATTCCCTAGATAACCTTCAAATCATCCTGAAAATCTACGAATTCGGCCTGAGATTTAAAGAGAGACCAGCTGGAATGCTACAGTGAGAAGAGTTCGCGCTTCTATCAGGTAGGAAGACCGGGAAAAAGAAATAAAGAAACAAAAGGCCTCCAAGAGGGAGGGGCCCCGCGAGGAGCCGGGCTGAGGCCGGGGCGAGTGTCCCCAGGACAGGAGAGCCCCGTCCCGGAGGAGCAGGAGCTGCACCGACCTTCCCGGGCGGAAAGGGGCTCGCGGGGAGTTGGAGCAGGACCCAGGAGGGCGGGGATGCCCTCGGGCTCCCCGGGACAGTAACAGCAACTGCGCCCCGGGAGAGTGCGCCGAGCTCCCTAAGGGCTGCAGCGTGGGCGGCGGGACCCGGAGCAGCTCGGGGGGGGGGGCTCGGGGGCGGCTCCGCGGAGGGGGTGCGGGGCGGGAGCGCGAATCCAACAGCGCAGGCCCCGGAGCACAGGGCGCCGGGACACAGCCCAGGACCGGCCTCCCCCGGGACAGGCAGAGGCTGGGAGGGCCCAGGACCCCAAGGACGCTCCTGCCCCGAGCTGAGCAGATCAGCGGCCCCGCCCGGAGCCTCCAGGCCCTGCAGACGGAGAGCTCTGGAGCTACTGCGGGGGCTGACTCCAGGGCTCCAGAGCTGGCCCCGCCACTGGGGCTGTTGCTCCTGCGGCCTCACGGGGTAAACAACCCGCACTGAGCCCTGCACCAGGCAGGAGCAGAGCAGCTCCCCCAAGTGCTAACACCTGAGAATCAGCACAACAGGCCCCTCCCCCAGAACACCAGCGAGACGGACAAGTTCCAGGGGAAGTCAAGGGACTTAAAGTACACAGAATCAGAAGATACTCCCCCGTGGTTCTTTTCTTTTTTTTTCTTTTCTTTTATTTTGTTGTTGTTTTGTTTTGTTTTGTTTTGCTTTTTTATTTGTTTCCTTCCCCAACCCCTTTTTTCCTTTCTTTTTCTTTTTCTTCTTTTTTCTTTTTTCTTCATTTTTTCTTTTTTATTTCTTTTTTCTTTTTTCTTTTTCTCTTTTCTTTCCTTCTTTCTCTCTCTTTTCCTCCTTTTCCCAATACAACTTGCTTTTGGCCACTCTGCACTGAGCAAAATGACTAGAAGGAAAACCTCACCTCAAAAGAAAGAATCAGAAACAGTCCTCTCTCCCACAGAGTTACAAAATCTGGATTACAATTCAATGTCAGAAAGCCAATTCAGAAGCACTATTGTACAGCTACTGGTGGCTCTAGAAAAAAGCATAAAGGACTCAAGAGACTTCATGACTGCAGAATTTAGATCCAATCAGGCAGAAATTAAAATCAATTGAATGAGATGCAATCCAAACTAGAAGTCCTAACGACGAGGGTTAACGAGGTGGAAGAACTGGTGAGTGACATAGAAGACGAGTTGATGGCAAAGAGGGAAACTGAGGAAAAAAGAGACAGACAATTAAAAGACCATGAAGACAGATTAAGGGAAATAAACGACAGCCTGAGGAAGAAAAACCTACGTTTAATTGGGAATCCCGGGGGCGCCGAAAGGGCCAGAGGGCCAGAATATGTATTTGAACAAATCATAGCTGAAAACTTTCCTAATCTGGGAAGGGAAACAGGCATTCAGATCCAGGAAATAGAGAGACCCCCCCCCTAAAATCAATAAAAACCGTTCAACACCTCGACATTTAATAGTGAAGCTTGCAAATTTGAAAGATAAAGAGAACATCCTTAAAGCAGCAAGAGACAAGAAACCCCTGACTTTTATGGGGAGGAATATTAGGGTAACAGCAGATCTCTCCACAGAGACCCGGCAGGCCAGAAAGGGCTGGCAGGATATATTCAGGGTCCTAAATGAGAAGAACATGCAACCAAGAATACTTTATCCAGCAAGGCTCTCATTCAAAATGGAATGAGAGATAAAGAGCTTCCAAGACAGGCAGCAACTGAAAGAATATGTGACCTCCAAACCAGCTCTGCAAGAAATTTTAAGGGGGAATCTTAAAATTCCCCTTTAAGAAAAAGTTCAGTGCAACAATCCACAAAAACAAGGACTGAATAGATATCATGATGACACTAAACTCATATCTTTCAATAGTAACTCTGAATGTGAATGGGCTTAATGACCCCATCAAAAGGCGCAGGGTTTCAGGCTGGATAAAAAAGCAGGACCCATCTATTTGCTGTGTACAAGAGACTCATTTTAGACAGAAGGACACCTACAACCTGAAAATAAAAGGTTGGAGAACCATTTACCATTCGAATGGTCCTCAAAAGAAAGCAGGGGTAGCCATCCTTATATCAGATAAACTAAAATTTACCCCAAAGACTGTAGTGAGAGATGAAGAGGGACACTATCTCATACTTAAAGGATCTATCCAACAAGAGGACTTAACAATCATGAATATTTATGCCCCGAATGTGGGAGCTGCCAAATATTTAAACCAATTAATAACCAAAGTGAAGAAATACTTAGATAATAATACACTTATACTTGGTGACTTCAATCTAGCTCTTTCTACCCTCGATAGGTCTTCTAAGCACAACATCTCCAAAGAAACGGGAGCTTTAAATGATACACTGGACCAGATGGATTTCACAGATATCTACAGAACTTTACATCCAAACTCAACTGAATACACATTCTTCTCAAGTGCACATGGAACTTTCTCCAGAATAGACCACATACTGGGTCACAAATCAGGTCTGAACAGATACCAAAAGATTGGGATCATCCCCTGCATATTCTCAGACCATAATGCCTTGAAATTAGAACTAAATCACAACAAGAAGTTTGGGAGGACCTCAAACACGTGGAGGTTAAGGACCATCCTGCTAAAAGATGAAAAGGTCAACCAGGAAATTAAGGAAGAATGAAAAAGATTCATGGAAACTAATGAGAATGAAGATACAACCATTCAAAATCTTTGGGATGCAGCGAAAGCAGTCCTAAGGGGGAAATACATCGCAATACAAGCATCCATTCAAAAACTGGAAAGAACTCAAATACAAAAGCTAACCTTACACATAAAGGAGCTAGAGAAAAAACAGCAAATAGATCCTACACCCAGCAGAAGAAGAGAGTTAATAAAGATTCGAGCAGAACTCAACGAAATCGAGACCAGAAGAACTGTGGAACAGATCAACAAAACCAGGATTTGGTTCTTTGAAAGAATTAATAAGATAGATAAACCATTAGCCAGCCTTATTAAAAAGAAGAGAGAAAAGACTCAAATTAATAAAATCATGAATGAGAAAGGAGAGATCACTACCAACACCAAGGAAATACAAACGATTTTAAAAACATATTATGAACAGCTATACGCCAATAAATTAGGCAATCTAGAAGAAATGGACGCATTCCTGGAAAGCCACAAACTACCAAAACTGGAACAGGAAGAAATAGAAAACCTGAACAGGCCAATAACCAGGGAGGAAATTGAAGCAGTCATCAAAAACCTCCCAAGACACAAGAGTCCAGGGCCAGATGGCTTCCCAGGGGAATTCTATCAAACGTTTAAAGAAGAAACCATACCTATTCTCCTAAAGCTGTTTGGAAATACAGAAAGAGATGGAGTACTTCCAAATTCGTTCTATGAGGCCAGCATCACCTTAATTCCAAAACCAGACAAAGACCCCACCAAAAAGGAGAATTACAGACCAATATCCCTGATGAACATGGATGCAAAAATTCTCAACAAGATACTAGCCAATAGGATCCAACAGCACATTAAGAAAATTATTCACCATGACCAAGTAGGATTTATCCCTGGGACACAAGGCTGGTTCAACACTCTTAAAACAATCAATGTGATTCATCATATCAGCCAGAGAAAAACCAAGAACCATTTGATCCTCTCATTAGATGCAGAGAAAGCATTTGACAAAATACAGCATCCATTCCCGATCAAAACTCTTCAGAGTGTAGGGATAGAGGGAACATTCCTCACCATCTTAAAAGCCATCTATGAAAAGCCCACAGCAAATATCATTCTCAATGGGGAAGCACTGGGAGCCTTTCCCCTAAGATCAGGAACAAGACAAGGATGTCCACTCTCACCACTGTTATTCAACATAGTACTGGAAGTCCTAGCCTCAGCAATCAGACAACAAAACGACATTAAAGGCATTCAAATTGGCAAAGAAGAAGTCAAACTCTCACTCTTTGCAGTTGACATGATACTCTACATAGAAAACCCCAAAGTCTCCACCCCAAGATTGCTAGAACTCATACAGCAATTTGGTAGCGTGGCAGGATACAAAATCAATGCCCAGAAATCAATGGCATTTCTATACACTAACAATGAGACTGAAGAAAGAGAAATTAAGGAGTCAATCCCATTTACAATTGCACCCAAAAGCATAAGATACCTAGGAATAAACCTAACCAAAGAGGTAAAGCTTCTATACCCTAAAAGCTGTTGAACACTTCTGAAAGAAATTGAGGAAGACACAAAGAGATGGAAAAATATTCCATGCTCATGGATTGGCAGAATTAATATTGTGAAAATGTCAGTGTTACTCAGGGCAATTTACATGTTTAATGCAATCCCTATCAAAATACCATGGACTTTCTTCAGAGAGTTAGAACAAATTATTTTAAGATTTGTGTAGAATCAGAAAAGACTCCGAATAGCCAGGGGAATTTTATTTTATTTATTTATTTTTAATTTTTTAAAAATTATTTATTTATGATAGGCAGACACTGAGAGAGAGAGGCAGAGACACAGGCAGTGGGAGAAGCAGGCTCCATGCACCGGGAGCCCGACATGGGATTCGATCCTGGGTCTCCAGGATGGCGCCCTCTGCCAAAGGTAGGTGCCAAACCACTGCGCCACCCAGGGATCCCAGCCAGGGGAATTTTAAAAAAGAAAACCATATCTGGGGGCATCACAATGCCAGATTTCAGGTTGGACTACAAAGCTGTGGTCATCAAGACAGTGTGGTACTGGCACAAAAACAGACACATAGATCAATGGAACAGAATAGAGAACCCAGAAGTGGACCCTGAACTTTATGGTCAACTAATATTCGATAAAGGAGGAAAGACTATCCACTGGAAGAAAGACAATTTCTTCAATAAATGGTGCTGGGAAAATTGGACATCCATTTGCAGAAGAATGAAACTAGACCACTCTCTTGCACCATACACAAAGATAAACTCAAAATGGATGAAAGATCTAAATGTGAGACAAGATTCCATCAAAATCCTAGAGGAGAACACAGGCAACACCCTTTTTGAACTCGGCCACAGTAACTTCTTGCAAGATACATCCACGAAGGCAAAAGAAACAAGAGCAAAAATGAACTATTGGGACTTCTTCAAGATAAGAAGCTTTTGCACAGCAAAGGATACAGTCAACAAAACTAAAAGACAACCTACAGAATGGGAGAAGATATTTGCAAATGACGTATCAGATAAAGGGCTAGTTTCCAAGATCTATAAAGAACTTATTAAACTCAACAGCAAAGAAACAAACAATCCAATCATGAAATGGGCAAAAGACATGAAGGGAAATCTCACGGAGGAAGACATAGACATGGCCAACACGCACATGAGAAAATGCTCTGCATCTCTTGCCATCAGGGAAATACAAATCAAAACCACAATGAGATACCACCTCACAGCAGTGAGAATGGGGAAAATTAACAAGGCAGGAAACCACAAATGTTGGAGAGGATGCGGAGAAAAGGGAACCCTCTTACACTGTCGGTGGGAATGTGAACTGGTGCAGCCACTCTGGAAAACCGTGTGGAGGTTCCTCAAAGAGTTAAAAATAGACCTGCCCTACGACCCAGCATTGCACTGTTGGGGATTTACCCCAAAGATACAGATGCAATGAAGCCCCGGGACACCTGCGCCCTGATGTTTCTAGCAGCAATGTCCACAATAGCCAAACTGTGGAAGGAGCCTAGGTGTCCAACGAAAGATGAATGGATAAAGAAGATGTGGTTTATGTATACAATGGAATATTACTCAGCCATTAAAAACGACAAATACCCACCATTTGCTTCAACGTGGATGGAACTGGAGGGTATTATGCTGAGTGAAGTAAGTCAACGGAGAAGGACAAACATTATATGTTCTCATTCATTTGGGGAATATAAATAATAGTGAAAGGAAATATAAGGGAAGGGAGAAGAAATGTGTGGGAAATATCAGAAAGGAGACAGAACATAGAGACTCCTAACTCTGGGAAATGAACTAGGGGTGGTGGAAGGGAAGGAGGGTGGGGGGGGGTGAATGCATGACGGGCACTGAGGGGGAGACTTGACGGGATGAGCACTGGGTGTTATTCTGTATGTT
Organism: Canis lupus familiaris; assembly: GCF_011100685.1. Classification (NCBI taxonomy): domain Eukaryota; kingdom Metazoa; phylum Chordata; class Mammalia; order Carnivora; family Canidae; genus Canis; species Canis lupus. Next base: position 12,094,093 of record NC_049235.1, read on the forward strand.
GGTAAATTGAACACCAATAAAAAATTAATTTATTAAAAAAAAGAAAAAAATTAATTGATTAAAAAAAAAAGAAAAGAAAGAGACACCATAAGCAGTAAGTCAAGTACCCTATATTATAGCCATGCAGTTTTTGTAAAAAGTGAATGGTATGTCTTAACCTTATGTGGACGTAGAGCACAGAACAATGGCAGTGCCTTAGGGATAGTTCCATTTATGTTGAATGTATACTTACAATAATCTAATATGAACTGCAATACACATATCCAGACGTTGGCTATGCTGTTTATTTCCCTAGACAAATAAAGTGCTGGATATCAAAAGATAAACTCATAACATGAGGACAGTGAATTGGAAATATCAGAAATGGTGTTTTTGAATGAACATTTGACCAGTCCTCCTCTTCCAGTAATAAAGAGCTAGTCATTTAATCTTTATAGGTTTACATAATAAAGAAGTTATAAGTGATTTGCACTGAGATACTTGTGGTTCAAAAAATTGATTAAAATCTTTGCTTGAATCATTTTTGAAAAATAAATGACTACTACTTCCCAGATATGTTTGCTTGTGGCTTAAAACTACTTAAATGATCATTTTTATTTCATTATGATTCGCCTTGCCAAAAACATTGTGCTCTTATCACAGCTTAAAGATCTACCTTTCCACATTATTAATGTATAATTTACCCCAATTCATGTGTCTTTTGTGAAAATATTATCACAAAAGCATTGTAAATCCCTAATCATCAGAGGTTTCTCCATCTTGTTACAAAACTTTGATAGAACATTCTGGTAAGTAACTGGGGCAAGAGGAGGAAAAATGGGTTTAAGTCTCATGAACTGTGATCAGAATCAGAATTTATTTAAAATTTAAGGAGTAGGAGGTCGGTGGGGGAAAGGGCGATGGGCATTATGGAGGACATTTATGTAATGAGCACTGGGTCTTATACACAATTGATAAATCACTAAATTCTACCCTTGAAACTAAGAATACAGTGTATGTTAACTAAATTGAATTCAAACAAAAATTTAAAAAAGAAGAAAAACGAAAGTAAACAAAAATAAAATAAAATTTAAGGAGTTATTCCTGCCAGGTGCTAATAACCAATTTTGTAAGAATTGGTTCCAAAAATATAGTACTGAATTAAAAATTAATATACATTTACTCTCTGGGCATTTTGTTTCCATTTTATTTTAATTGATTCTTTGAACTTTGTTGATTTAGATGGTGTCCTACCTTTTATAAAGTGTTCTACCGCCATCTAGTGTCAGCAAATAGAAATTTCACCATTTTAGTTCATAGATTTTTCGATTTATAAAATAATATTGAAAGTTTGTATGATTTTGATAATATAAGATATATAAAACATTTTCAGTGTCGATCCTTGAAGGAGGCAATAGTGGCTTTGTGAGAAATATAAACAAATTATACAAAATGGCACCTAATATTACTAGAAGTAATGCATTATATTTAATACTTAATAGGAATATTTATTGAGACATTTTATTTCTAAGTTACAAAAGAGGCAAATGATTGGCCATCTAATTTTTTAAATTTAAATTCCAATTAGTTAACCGGATTTACTCATTGAGGTTCTCCCCTCGTGACGACAATTTTAACAATATTTTCTGTGTAATCTATAGAAAGAAAAAATAGCTTAATATTTCTTCCAGCAACATCTAGAACATGAGCAACATCTGTTTGTTAGTGAGGGTCTCAGCTCATACTCTAGGATGTGGCATCTGTCACCTTTTTTTTAGGTAAACTTAATCTCTTTTTTTTCTTTTAAGTTTCATGTTTTTATTTAAATTCCAGTTAGTTACCACACAGTGTAATCCTGGTTTCAAGTATAGAATTTAATTATTAAACACTTCTATACAATCCCCTGCCTCCTTAACCCCCACCACTCATCCTGCCATTTCCTCTGGTAACCATCTGAAGTGAATATATTGTATTAAGGTCTAAGGATATGTCCTTATTTCATTAACCCTTTGATTCTTAAGACAAATTAATAGCCACAAAAAATTGTCAAAATATCCAGTTATTACTAGTTATTTGAACCCACCTGGTTCAAATTTTAACACAATGATTAAAGGAGTCACACAAAAACTCAGTTCTATGCTAATCACATTTCATAACAATGGCACATTTTGGATATGATCCTATGAGGAGTGAGATTAGCAGGTATTTTTAGAGCTGATTGTAATGTTCTGAGTTTCTAAAACTTGATCTTTGATCATTTACCACTTGTACAGGTGTAGATCATCTACCACTTTGTACATCTACCACTTTACAGGACAGTGCTGAAGTGTTTAAGTACTATCTATAGTCTCATTCTACTTAAATTCACACTTCTTGTTTCTCAGGTCTTTCCTGAAATCCAGCCTCACGTATCAAATTGCCTACCCTGTATTTCCACTTGAACACTAATGGGTATTTCATGATACACATGTTCAAAAACAGTAAATGAAATTTCCCCCAAATCTGCCCCACCTGTATTTTCCATTTCTGTTGCTGGTAATTCATACTTTATTTTCCAAAATCCCCAAATCTTCACTACTCTCTTGTGTCACACCCCACACTCACTGGCAACTTTCAAATGTAACTTGAAAAAAAAAAAGTAACTTGAATCTGATGACCTCACACCATGTCTACAGCTACCGTGTTGGCCTTAACCACCTGCAACAGACTCCTGGCTGGTGTCCCTCTTTTAATCCTTTCCCATCCATTCCCTCCTCCACAGTCTTAGCTCAATAAAGCACTGGAGTAATCATTTCAAAACATAGGTTTAATCATATTACTCAACTTCTTAAAACTTCCAGTGACTCTCATATCACCTTTCAGAAAGGCCAAAATGTTTACAATGGCCTACAGATCTGGCCTCCACATTGCCTCTCAGATATTATTTACTAATGTACTCCCTTATTCAATCTTTTCCAAGCCCTCTGTCCACCTTTTTACTTTTATTGTACACACTGTGGATACTTCCACCACTGTACTCCCTGCTTCATTTACCCCAGCTGCCCTGGACCCAGCCACGCATGGTTCTTTCCTTCTTGTCCTTCTGTCAGAATAATTAGACATCATCTTAAACAGAGATTTTCTGTAGCAATCTATTTATAACATCCTTGTTCCACTCTTCATGTCCCTTACTTTCTGTTTTATCTTCCATGGTACTTATCACTACTGAACATACCATTTATTATGACTCTGCTATTTGTTTGGTGACTGTCTCCATTGTCTAGAATATAAACTTTAGGAAAATACACAATATTTAACTCTTTCATTCACTGCTATATTCTCATACAAAGCACAGTAGCAGGCACTTCATAAATATCATGGCTGAATGAATGAAAGGATGGATACAATCAGTTTTCACCTCAAAAATGCTCTGGATTGACTTCAGTGCAAGAATTATATAGCTTTTGTACAAATTAAATCAAGCATATATATTTTTTAAAAATATTGAACGTTATGATCTGATGTTACAAATATTAAACCCAGTACTCTCTAGGAAGGCAAAGATCTCTGTGGATTAATTCACAACACACAAAAGCAGGACTGTCCTCCAGGCAGATACTGTGTTTCATTCAATACTTTTATTGTTTCTAACTGAATACCTGGCTTTCTACCAGCTAAATACACAGTATCTTCTTTCATATGTAAATCCTTTCAAGCTGTGCAATAGTAGTTCAAGATAGGATGCAGTATGGCAGGTTGCAGGGGAAGGTCAACTGGTAGATGTGATTGAGGAGCTGAAACATGTGCTTCTGTGTTGCTAAGGTGTCTTCAGCTTCTCTTAAACATTTCATGCAACAAGCTGAGGAAGCCTAAGAAAAAAGTGTGTGTGAGTATGGTGACTTTAATGTTCTTTCTCTCTTTCTCCCTCTCATTTTTGTGAGTAACAAGTCATGTGTAGCAACTACTTTTTTGACATAAAGGCAATAATAAAACATCAGAACTAATTATTAATAAAGAATCAAACATATAAGAGAGAGACTATCTCTTTGTATATTGATTGATATGAAAATAACTGATATCTTGACATTATTGACTCCCTCTTTAGCTATATGTATTTGTCTTTTATTATTCAATATTTTCTAAACTCTATGATTAAGTTACAACTTACATTTGAATTAATCAAGACAAAGGGAAAACACTCTATATTTAATGGTATTTAGTACATTCACCTTATAACCTTAAATTGACTCAAATAATTGCCAAAGCACAGCATCATCTTTTATTTGTGTGCTAAACAATATTTTGGATAATATAAATACAGTGCATCTATTCTTATTAATACTAAAGATACCTTAATTAAAACTTTGAAAAACACCCCCTTAATTTCTTCTCTGAGAACTAGATAATTTTATGTATTTACCAAAATAAATAAGATTTCGCTGGATATTTTTTTATGTGAGGGGAGTGCAATTTTTCAATGTATATAATTTGTTTTCCACTTTTATTAAGATATAGTTGCATGCAGCAATTGGTAAGTTTAAGGTGTATAGCATAATTCATAATTATTGTGAAATAATTACTACAATAAGTTTAGGTTAACATCCAGCATCTCCTATATATATAGCAAAAAAGAAGAAGAAAGAAAGAAAGAAAGAAAGAAAGAAAGAAAGAAAGAAAGAAAAGCAAAAGGAAAAAAAATATTTTTCTTTGTGATAAAAACTGTTAGGATCTACTCTCTTAAGAACATTCAGCTGATAATTGAGCCTGGGGGTCAGAAGAGGGATTTATGGGTTGGGTCATGAGGAAGTCTGGGGTTAATACTGGGGCGGGGGTCTGCGGGAGTCAGTAATTGGAGGCTTATGCGTTCTGATGGGATGTCTGTGGGATGAGTGTTGGGTCCGAGGCCGCCCCCAAGGTGAAGCCCCACCTCAGATGTTTTCTCAAACCTCCCATCACCCTGGATCCCTCGCGTCCTCAAGGAAGAAAACGTCCTTCGAATGTGAGAGCAAACAAATCTAAAGTTTGATGTCCAGAGAGGAGCATTGATGGTTTTCCTTCCAGGTTGATTTTGAACAAGCCTGGGATAACCCTATAGGAAACTATCTACCTTTCATGGGAATACTCACTTCTTGTGAATGAGTTCAGTCTTCTCTGTGTGACCCATCCTGGGACTGAGAAGAATTTACCAGACTGGTAAATGGCTCCTGGAGATATATCAGTCCTGATTCCTCACACCTCTGCTCTTTTGGAAGAAAAACAGAAAATGACCAAGTCTCATGGTCCATTGTCATTTGAGGATGTGGCTGTAGCTTTCACCAAGGAGGAGTGGCAGCAACTGGATCCTGCTCAGAGGACCCTATACAGAGATGTGATGCTGGAGAACTTCAGCCACCTGGTCTCATTGGGACATCCAGTTTCCAAACCAGATGTCATCTCAAAGTTGGAACAAGGAGAAGAGCCATGGATCATAAAGAGAGACATACCAAATTGGATCTATCCAGAGAGGGAGAATAGACTCGAAAATCCTCAATTGGATATGCTTGGAGGTGTTTCCTTCCATAAGGAGATATTGGAAAGTGTAACAAGAGATTGTTCATTGTACTCCATTTTTAAGGTCTGGCAGGATGATGACCAGGTGGAGAGAGATCAGGAAAATCAAAACAGACTTCTCAGGCAAGTCATGGCCATCAAACATAAAACAGTTGTTGAAGAGTCTGGCTATTCATTTAAGGCATTAGGAAAACTATTTCATGACTACACAGACCTAGATGCTTCAAAACAAAGACTGTGTAAATGTAACTCATTTGAAAAGAGCTTGGAACCTAATATAAAGTTATTTCATTGTACTAGGGGTTATGCAAGAAAAAACACTGATGAGAATTTTGGATGTGGGAGTACACTTATTTCTTCCTATTCTAAACATGAAAAAAATCAGAATGGGGTGAAACCCTGTGAAGGTAGTCAATGTGGAAAAATTATCAGCAATAAACAATCTCTTATTCAAAATGTGAATAATGAAACTGGAGAGAAGACCTGTGTATGCATTGAATGTGGAAAATCTTTTCTAAAAAAGTCACAACTCCTAATACATCAACGAATTCATACTGGAGAGAAACCATATGATTGTGGTACATGTGGGAAAGCCTTCAGTGAGAAGTCACATCTCATTGTACATCAGAGAACTCATACTGGGGAGAAACCTTATGAATGTTCTGAATGTGGAAAAGCTTTCTCTCAGAAATCATCCCTCATTATACATCAGAGAGTTTACTCTGGAGAAAAACCATATGAATGTAGTGACTGTGGGAAAGCCTTCTGTGAGAAGTCACCCCTCATTATACATCACAGAATTCACACTGGAGAGAAACCTTATGAATGTAATCAATGTGGGAAGGCCTTCTCCCAGAAGTCAAAGCTGGTTATACATCATAGAGCTCATACTGGAGAGAAGCCATATGAATGTACTGAATGTGGGAAAGCCTTCTGTGAGAAGTCCCACCTCATTATACATAAAAGAATTCACACTGGGGAGAAACCTTACAAATGTGCTCAGTGTGAGGAAGCCTTCAGCAGAAAGTCAGAACTCATTATACATCAGATAATTCATACTGGGGAGAAACCTTATGAATGTACTGAATGTGGGAAGACCTTCTCCCGGAAGTCACAGCTCATCATACATCAGAGAACGCATACTGGAGAGAAACCTTATAAATGCAGTGAATGTGGAAAAGCCTTCTGTCAGCAGTCACACCTCATTGGACATCAGAGAATTCACACAGGAGAAAAACCTTATGTATGTAGTGAATGTGGAAAAGTCTTCTCTCAGAAGTCCCACCTCCCAGGGCATCAGCGCATTCATACATGAGAGAAACCATATGTATGTGCTGAATGTGGAAAGGCCTTTTCCCAGAAGTCAGACCTTGTTGTACATCGGAGAATTCATACTGGGGAGAAACCCTATCGGTGTGCTGTATGTGGGAAAGCATTCATTCAGAAGTCACAACTCACTGTACATCAGAGAATTCATACAGTGGTAAAATCATAAGAATGGGCTAAGCCCAGAAAAGTCTAAGGTATCTGCACAAGCCTTAATAAATAATACAAAGCTCATGGGTTTCATTAGTTTGATGGCATCTTTACTGATAAAATTTCACAAGCAAAATAAAGTTCCTAATGTGTTTAATTTTTTTATCAGAGATAATACAGACATCTCAGTTATATAAAGAATGGGCATTTTCATTATGGGATGGATGTAAGACTTTTGAGATTTGAACTGAATGATAAATATAACAAGTTACAAATATAGCTTATTTTGAAATTAGATATTTATGATTATGTTACATAATAGGAATTGGACATGTGGTAATATTATTAACATTAGCTTAGCATAATTATGACTGTGTAGTAATTCCCCATAGAGGACATGAAGAAAGCTTGAGTCAAAAGATGCTACAACCTAGTAACTGTGCTTGGAAAGATATGTTTCTCCTAAAGGTACCTATGAAATTATTCTTTTAGATAGATGGAAAGCTGGATTGATAAGTTTCAACAAATGTAGTCTTTTTGTTAAAAAAAAAAAAGAACATTCATAGGTACCACATATCAACGCTAACTATAGTTCACCAAGTGTGCATTACATTGATGGATAATTTTAATAGAAAAAATGCATTGTTATATTTTATATTGACTGCCAATAAGTCAGTAGTCCAGTTTAAACTTACTAAGGTTTACAGTATCCTCAGGAATCATAAATGTGGCCAACATTCCATGATATCTCCCCATTGTCTATTATCTTCACAACATTAGTAATTTCAAATAAAGTGTAATGTACTAGGAATCATGGAGACTCTAAAGGAGGGGAAAGAATGGTGTAGAGAATGACAACTGTTTTTGAAAGACAGTGAGGAAATAACTTGGGAGAAGTATCCAAAATTATATTGATTTATTTCAATAGTCTTAAGTATTGAATCTATATTCCTTTAACTATATGCTCTAAATGGAAGCATACATGGAGAAATTATTCCTTTTTGGATTTTTTATGGCAAAATAGAACATATTAAATTTCTTATTTAACTACAGATAAATTAATATTTATGGTTGATTTCATTTACCTTTAACTTCTAATTCTTTTTTATTACAGTTATTTTTTAACAGAACTCAAAACAGTTAATAAAAACAGTTAAAAATAATAAAAAAGTTAATAAAAACACTTTTCCCTATAGTTTTATCTTCATTGTTAATTCTTCTTTATTATAATACATTTACTCAGGAAACTATTTCAGTGATGTAGAAGACAAACTGCCAACATTCATAGAATAATGTATTTTGTGTTACTCAGTAATCTACTCAGGGAGAATATTAATATATTAGCATCGTAAAAATATTAAAAATGGGAAACTAATAATAGAAATTCTAGATTTTAACTGATTTCAAAATTCACTAAGTATATGAAAAGAGGCTGTCAAAAGCAATTTCTACAGAATGACCAAAAATGAGCTGTAATGTTATAATGAGATAGTATAACTTCTTGTAGTAGAATAGGATTAAGAAATCACTGGAGGTTATTCTTTATCCCTCTCAAAAAAAAAAAAAAAAGAAAGAAAAAAAGAAAAAAGAAAACTAAGGAAATTGAAGCAAAACAAATTTTTAAAAAATACCTCATATGAATAGGGGTTAATGATTAGAAGTTTGACTATACAGTTTTATGAATGACATAAAATATAGTGAGGTTTTATAGGGATATGAAAATATCAAAACTTAATACTTTGAGGATGAATAATGATAATTTTTCCTTTTTTAGTTATATTTGCATTTATATATTTTTTATATTTTATTTATTTATTTTTTTAATAATAAATTTATTTTTTATTGGTGTTCAATTTGCCAACATACAGAATAGCACCCAGTACTCATCCCGTCAAGTGCCCCCCTCAGTGCCCGTCACCCAGTCACCCCCACTCCCCGCCCTCCTCCCCTTCCACCACCCCTAGTTCGTTTCCCAGAGTTAGGAGTCTTCATGTTCTGTCTCCCTTTTTGATATTTTTTATATTTTAAATGTTGTATCTATTTAGATATTTTAGATAACACAAAAAAAGAATTAAATATTGGAAACAAATATGACTTTAGTATTAAAATTATCTTTGTGTTAAGCAATATTCTTTTAATATATTCCATTCAATTCCTTATCTTTCCCATAATTTTGGTACATTCAAGAAAATAAACTCATAATTTTATATGGTATTACTTTTAGGTGATTCATACCAAATGTGATCTGATTTTTAGCAGAATAGTATTGTTATATGTGTTTCTTTGTACTTTCTATTCTCATCTCAAATTATTGCTTAAATGAGGTGTTAATCAAGTTTTCATGTGATTTTGTATGTTTATATAGCTAGTTTCCTAGCTAGCATATCACCTAGCAGATGATTTGATACATAGAAAGTATTTGGTTAGTATTTAGTAATTTAAGTTCAAAAAAAGGAAAAACAATATTTTGTAGAGAATAGGTCTAATGGTTTCAAAGTATAAGTGCCTTCTCAATTCTGTAAGTTATCACTATTCTTCATAGTAAGTAAAGGAGCAGTGAATTATCAAATATTAACTCCTCAGCACCAAGGACCAAGAATCACTTTAATTTGCCCCTTATAATAATGATGTTGAAAAATTTGTTTGACTGCTTTGTTTGATGCTAAATACTTAAGTAAACCTAGAATCTATATACACAGGAGGTTGTGATGGAAACAAAACTTACAGTTGAAAATCCTTTGATTTTACAGCTTTGGATTTCACTGTTTACAGAGCACATCTGTCATCAGCATTGGTCTATAAATGGAGCCATTTCCTATTGGTACTCTCACATTATGCCAGCTCTTATGCTTTAGAGGATTTTTGAAATCAAATTGTGAAGACTATGCTATTTCCTTTATTAATGTTCTATTCTTTGTGCTGTGCTAATTATTGTAGATGCTCTGGAATCCCTATGTTTTGGAACAGAAACTAAGATTCAAGGTGATTAAGTAGCTTGTTCAATGTCATAGAATTACTAATAATTACAGAAAATTAAGAAACAGAAAACAGAATTAACCAGCTTGTGGTTGGATAGTCTTAGATGTGATGGTCCTCAGGATCAATTTGATGGAATGAATGATGTCACAAAAGACCCAGTCACAGTCTTAAACTTTACTCTCTACGATATCTTAATTCTAAACCTAGCTTCCCTTTTGGTAAAATTATCATCATCAAAGCTCTCCAGGATTACTTACATACCTGACTAGAAAGGGAGAAAGAGGATCATTCCCCCAGTCACTAAACAAAAACATTCATTTTCACTCTGAGTCACCTTGGATCATATTAACTTTTAATTACCTTGATAAAGGGTTGGGGTTTTCAGATTATATTGGCAAAGGACTCTCTCTGAAGTTGTGATTATTGTCAATCTGCTTCAAACTTTATGTCTACAAATGGAAAAGAGATGTCCTCAAAGAAAAATCTGAAGGCTTTGGGAAATAGAGATCTGTGGGTGATTTGTATTTTTCTCTGTAGCTAGTAAATGATGACTGGATCTCCAATCTAATCTTGACCTATCTGTTCAATATAGATATATGGAGATAGATATAGATATAGATGATATAGATATAGATATAAATACAGATATATCTTCATTTTATGAACTAAATATACTAAGGAACTATCAAAAAAGTGTCTATGCCCCTGGAATTGAAGAACTTCTTAAAGAAAGGTACACATCTACTTAACCAGTTGTGAGCTTACTGGTACTTTCATGAATATACAAATGAATTTGATAATAAACACATCAGGTGCCTGGGTGGCTCATCTCGTTGAGTGGTAGACTCTTGATTTTGGCTCAGGTCATGATCTAAGGGTCTTGGGATTAAGCCCAGTTTGGTGAGACTACTTGAAGATTCTCTCTCTCTCTCTCTCTCAATTAAATATTTTTTAAAAAGATAATATCATTACTAATTTTTTCTGTTTTTATTCTTTATGGAATATCTTTTCATTGCATACAATATTAAATAGGAATAGAGATGAGGGAGCAAGACCTTGAAGCAGATCCAATATGTTTAATGGAAAAAAATGTGCTTTTAACATTTCTACTTATTAAGTAGTATGTAGGGAGGTCTGAAGTTTAAAGATTTTATTTATTTATTTATTTGAGAGGGAGAGACAGAGATAGTGACAGGGATAGCAAGAAAGAGCACAAGTGGGGAAGAGAGGGAGAAGCAGGCTCCCTGCTAATCAGGGGGCCTGACTAGGGACTGGATCCCAAGACTCTGAGATCATGACCTGAGCCAAAGGCAGAGCTTTAACTGACTGAGCTGCCCAGGCACTCCTGAAGGTCTGAAGTTTAAATTCACAATAATTTCAAATCAATAAGATTATTTTTAAAAAAAATATGATTTGGGGCTAAAATAGAATAGGCCCTGTCTGTCTCTCTTCCTTCTTTCTTCTCTGATGCTACACATACAGAGAAATATCTAGGATAGAAATAGGCATAGCTATGGTGTTAGTTTGGATCATAAATGTACCATTTTAAACATCAGAAAATTTTCCTAAATTAGAAGCAGACTATTGAGAAATTCCTACAAGAAATATCCACTCAGCTTCTGTTTAAGTAATTCTATGGAATCAAAGCACACTCAGATGAAGCAATCTGAAGAAAAAATTTAAAGCTATAACCCAACCAGTATAATATAAAGTATCAGGAAAGGGGAAGCCACTGAGAGTTATTAAACTGGAAATTGATGATACAATAGCATCTGAGAAGAATCCTACTAGCTGTTCAAGGTTAGAAGAACAAGAACCTAAAGAAAAGTAATCTACAAAGCTGTTGTAATGGTTCATATGTGAGTTGAAAAGTGTCTATATTTGAGTTGTTACTTCTAAAGAAGAAGGCAATGGATAAATTTATAAGACAACACTCAATATCATCTTCATAAAAAAACCAACTATTTAGAACATAAATCATGTTAAACTCCCCTGGCTCAAAAGCCTCTGGTCACAATCACCTTGATTGTCTACAAGGTTTAGTATGTCCTTGCTTCTGTCAAAAATTTCTAGCACTGTTACCTTTTCTCATATAATTCTATCTCTACTGAGTTTTGCTATTCAGGAGGACATCAGGAAGGTTTGGCACTTGCTGTTTCATCTTGTGAAAAATTTTAACAAATATACACATGACTTCTTCCTTCACTTCAAACAGATCTATGTTTTCATGCCACTTTCAAATACCCAGAGTCTACTCTACCAGAAAGAACAATTCCCATCACACTCTGTCATCTCACTTCACTTTATTTATTTTAGAACATTTATTACTACATGATTTTATTTTTGCTTACTGTCTTTTTTATTCATGGGAATGCAAGTTCTATGAATGCAGGAATCTCATTTGTATGTTCATTACTATGCATGGACTATGAATGAAGCTCAATAAACATTTGCTAAGTGAATAAATGACTATGTATAGCTATGTATCTATATCTCTATGTCCATATGCATTTGTATATCTAGCTATACTTTTCTATTTTACACTTTCATATAAGTAATCTCATTTAATCTTTGTAATCTTTTATGCAATTCTATTATTATTATACCGATTTTATAAGGAAGTTTAAAAATTTGCCTACATTCGTACTAAGTTCTGAATTTCAGACTTTTTGACACCAAAGTACTTTTTAAATTATATAGTCTGAATACTCTTGAGTACCCTTAAATTTATCTTGTTGTATATTTTTACCTGATTTTTAAAGCCTGCTGAGATTTTAAATTTGCTTAAGTGTATAGTTACATAAGAAAAAAACATTTCATTTGAAAATAAATACCACCATGATATTGCTATCAAAACATCATTTTAAATAGACTTCAATATTAATACTTTATACATTATATATAAAATAATGTTTTCTAAAATAATTTTATTTTTATACATTTTTATTTAAATATACTTAAAATTTAAGTCATTTAAATTTTATTTATTTATTCATAAGAGACACAGAGATAGGCAGAGACACAGGCAGAGAGAGAAGCAGGTTCCCCAAGGAAAGCCTGATGTGGGACTTGATCCCAGGACCCCAGGATCACACCCTGAGCCCAAGGCAGATGCTCAACTACTAAGCCACCCAGACATCCCTATATGCAGGGTTTTAGACTTCTGTTTCACTAAACATTATGTAATTTCCTCCTTTGGACTAAATGTTAAACAATTTATTTTCCTTGTTTCTTTTTGTTTTTTTAAAGATTTACTTGAGAGAGAGAGAGATAGAGAGAGAGAATACACACACATATATTCATGAGGGGGGAGGGACAGAGGAAGAGCATCTTCAAGCAGAATCCCCCTGAGCTCAGAGCCCCATGTTGAGCTTAAGCCTCTGTCCCTGAGATCATGACCTGATTGGAAACCAAGAGTCAGACGATTTAACAACTGAGCCATGCAGGTGCCCTTCTTTGTTTCCTATCTTATGTGAGCTGTCTTTATTACTTTTTCCTTTTTCTATTATGTTTGGCATTCTGCTTACTCTCTGTCAGTTGTTCCATCTGTATAAGCAACTCCTGCTTCATTTCCACCAAGTAACCCTTTTTTAACTACATTTATTCATTTATCAGTATATTTCACTCTCATGTTTCACATATGGAAACTGATACACACATAGTTGTAAGGATTTTTTTTTTTCATTTTTTGATTTTTGTTTGGTTTTGCTTTACATGATACGGTCATGTGATGCATACTCTACTTGCTTTTCTCACACAGCTCTACTTTGAAAATATTTCTCAATTGGTACAGCTCTAATTTATAATTTTAAAGGGCTGGAAAATATTTTATGGATGTAACTGATTTTATTTATCTTTTCCTTTAGTGATGGCTATTCTCCTTTCACTTATTTTCTTGTGTTTTTTCCTTGTTGTTTTATTATTCCTGCTTTTCCATCCATCCTTCCTTCCATTTTAATCTCTCTCCTTTTGTCTCTTTCATCAGTGAATAAGATATATGTCTTTATATTTGAGATTTTTTTTTTCATTTCTTTCCTATGGAGTTTCTATGGAATAAATTGTCAAATGGGTTTGGGAAAACATTTTTAAAAGTTAAATTTATAGCACATATATTTACATATTTAATCATTCTATTGTAAATTTAGACTTATTTTGCAAAGTAACACTGCAACAAATATTCTGATACATAATTCTTTCTATTCTTATATATAAATAAATCCATTGTTATTTCCATAAGATATATACTATGCTTGGAAATTATAAAAAGAGTATAAATTATTTCAAAGCTCTTGTTCCTTAATGCCAAGCTATTTTGTACACTCACCTACCACTGTTTTATCAGACCAACACCATCCAGCATTTATTCATTCAACAAATATATAATGTATAACTCTCATGTGCTAGATTTAATTACTTGCTTTTCAGTCTTTTCAAATGAGATAGTAAAAATTGGTATTTTATATTTGTTCTAACATTTATCACTGACTGGATTTTTTCAAGTTTACTGCCCTGTTCCTCTATGAATGCCTTACTTATATTCTACCTTTTATTAATCTATGCATTTAACAGATATTAATTGTGCAGCTATATTGGGGCAGCCTTCCTACTTAGCATGGGAATACAGGATCAATAAGACAAATCAATTTCATGATTTCACAGAGCATATATTCCCTGGGGTTGGAAGAGGCAGAAAAATGAATAAGTAGCCAAGTAAATATCTAAAGTAAGAGTTTGGGATATAAAAGCTTACAATGGCTATTTGGCACCCAAGTAAATTTCATTTACATAATTTACACTTCATAATTCAATGGAGAAGTCAACACTAAAAATGTTGGTTTTCCATTTGGGGTGTTAGTAAATTATAAAGTCTTGGCAGATTTGGGGGACATTGGGGCAGCCTGGGTGGCTCAGTGGTTTAGCGCATGCCTTCGGCCCAGGGCATGATCCTGGAGACCCGGGATGGGAGCCTGCGTGGAGCCTGCTTCTCCCTCTGCCTGTGTCTCTGCCTCTCTCATTCTCTCTTTCTCTCTCTCTCTCTGTATCTCTCATGAATAAATAAATAAAATCTTAAAAAAAAGATTTGGGGGACATTGGATTCTAAAAATGTATTTGATGCCGCCAACTATATTCTAAATTTTATCTATGTGTTTGAGCAGTTTCTTGAGCTACTGTTGCTGGCTGAAGTATGAGGTATATCTATCTATAACTGCTAAGTCTCTGTATTAAGGGTTCTCCTAATGGAAAAACCTAGGGCACAACTTTTATTCTCTTCTGCTGAGTAAGAGGGAGCCAAATATAGAGGTTTAAAACCCCAAATTTCTAAGTAAAACATTACCCATGCTGGGGATCATTGGAAGGGTGGCATCAGCCTGTAATGAGTCCTATGTTTGGTATCCTTGCTGGTCTTTTTGACCTCAACTCATTATGAATTTTTTTGTTACCTCCAAAGTAAACAAAGCTATATTTTGAAGCTGGACCTGATTAGAAATAAAGGCTTCCTCAAGATTTTTGATGAGTGACAAAAACCTATTGTTTAGACTTTCCTCCCTCATAGGATTATTCCTAGTAAGATATCATAGCATTTGGACTTATACCCCAAAGATTTATAAAGCTGTAACTGAGCACTTTACAGGACCCACCAGCAGAAATGAAGAAACAGCAATCCTAAGAATAGACAAAATAGAAGGCAAAGAAAACTCAGAGAAATATGGAGTATTAAGAGAGAATTCAATCACAAAATAAAACAAATATTTTATGTTTAAAATACCCACATTGAAAAAATTAGTAGATGAATAATGGGATTGCCATTATTTAGGTCTGTTTGTGGCCTGAACAATCAATGAAAGAAACATTTTTATACATAAGAAAAATTAAAAGTGTTGTAATCAAGAGAGAAAAGCAAGTGTCCTAGAAGACTAATGCAGAGGATAAAACATGGAACAAATGGAAGATAAAAATTAATTAAAGATAGTATTTCTATGAACTAAAGACTTGAATTCATAGAATGAAAACAGTCTCAAATTTTCAGAAGAAAGAGGAGAAAAGAACACCTAGATACACAATACAAAGATTCCTTACTTCAGTATGATAATATCTTACAATTTTTTTCAGATCTTTAAATTTTTAAGGTTTTCTTTTTAAAGATTTATTTATTTATTTGAGAGAGACTGAGAGAGCATGACCAGAGAAGCAGACTCCCAGCTGTGCAGGGAGCCCGATATGGGACTTGATCCCAGGACCCTGAGATCACAATCTGAGCTGGGGGCTCAGCTTAGCCCTTAACCGACTGAGCCACCCAGGCACACTCTTTCAGATCTTTTTAAATGAAGGGAATGAAACTCATTATTCTCATCTATGACACTAAAAATTAAAGACATTGAAATGACATGTAAAGACAACTACTAAATGAAAAGAGACCAAAATTTTTTACCTAACAAAGGCAACAGTTCCCTGTCATAAAAAAGAGAGTGGAAAAAGGCATACATAGAGTCATAGCATGTATGCCATTTAGGGTAAGAAGCATGAGTCTTAAGAAATATTTAGGCGAATTCCCTAAACAATAACAACAACAAAATGATCAGACCTCTTAGATTAGGAAGATAAAGAGAATAGGTTACCATGGGTAGCAATACATACCACTTAATCTACATAGATGACTAGGAGTGTTTAATTTGAGTTCTGAATTAGGATTCTTGAAATGGATGCTCTACTATTTGTCCTTACAAAGGTCAAATTTATAATTACTGGAAAATTTTAAAAGGTTTTAAGTATTAAACATTTAAAATTAGAGATGCATGCATAATTTCTAATGAAACTTTTAGAGATTTTGCAGTTTGTCTAATATTTAGTAAGAATACATTTATCAATTATTACTTTTATTTTTATATTTACCACATAATTCAACCAAGTAGTTGTACACTTATACAAAATAGACATAGAACAATCTATAGCCAAATATTTATTTCTCTTATTTCAAAAGAATCCCTAAATGTATATAAAATGTTTATCATTTCACTGTATGAAATTCCAAGTTCACGGGATCCCTGGGTGGCGCAGCGGTTTGGCGCCTGCCTTTGGCCCAGGGCGTGATCCTGGAGACCCGGGATCGAATCCCACATCGGGCTCCCGGTGCATGGAGCCTGCTTCTCCCTCTGCCTGTGTCTCTGCCTCTCTCTCTTTCTCTCTGTGTGACTATCATAAATAAATAAAAATTAAAAAAAAAAAAAAAAAAAAAAAGAAATTCCAAGTTCACAAATGAATAACAAAAACAAAATTATGACTGACTTGTTTTTATACTATTTTCATTTTTTTCAGATAAATGCAATTTATTTTTATTTAGGTATGATTGGTTTTATTTATTTATTTATTATTTATTTATTTATTTATTTATTTATTTATTTATTTATTTATTTTATTTTTTATTGGTGTTCAATTTACCAACATACAGAATAACCCCCAGTGCCCGCCACCCATTCACTCCCACCCCCCGCCCTCCTCCCCTTCTACCACCCCTAGTTCGTTTCCCAGAGTTAGCAGTCTTTACGTTCTGTCTCCCTTTCTGATATTTCCCACACATTTCTTCTCCCTTCCCTTATATTCCCTTCCACTATTATTTATATTCCCCAAATGAGTGAGAACATATAATGTTTGTCCTTTTCCGACTGACTTACTTCACTCAGCATAATACCCTCCAGTTCCATCCACGTTGAAGCAAATGGTGGGTATTTGTCATTTCTAATAGCTGAGTAATATTCTGTTGTATACATAAACCACATCTTCTTTATCCATTCATCTTTCGTTGGACACCGAGGCTCCTTCCACAGTTTGGCTATCGTGGCCATTGCTGCTAGAAACATCGGGGTGCAGGTGTCCCGGCGTGTCATTGCATCTGTATCTTTGGGGTAAATCCCCAACAGTGCAATTGCTGGGTCATAGGGCAGGACTATTTTTAACTCTTTGAGGAACCTCCACACAGTTTTCCAAAGTGGCTGCACCAGTTCACATTCCCACCAACAGTGTAAGAGGGTTCCCTTTTCTCCGTATCCTCTCCAACATTTGTGGTTTCCTGCCTTGTTAATTTTCCCCATTCTCACTGGTGTGAGGTGGTATCTCATTGTGGTTTTGATTTGTATTTCCCTGATGGCAAGTGATGCAGAGCATTTTCTCATATGCATGTTGGCCATGTCTATGTCTTCCTCTGTGAGATTTCTCTTCATGTCTTTTGCCCATTTCATGATTGGATTGTTTGTTTCTTTGGTGTTGAGTTTAATAAGTTCTTTATAGATCTTGGAAACTAGCCCTTTATCTGATACGTCATTTGCAAATATCCTCTCCCATTCTGTAGGTTGTCTTTTAGTTTTGTTGACTGTATCCTTTGCTGTGCAAAAGCTTCTTATCTTGATGAAGTCCCAATAGTTCATTTTTGCTTTTGTTTCTTTTGCCTTCGTGGATGTATCTTGCAAGAAGTTACTGTGGCCAAGTTCAGAAAGGGTGTTGCCTGTGTTCTTCTCTAGGATTTTGATGGAATCTTGTCTCACATTTAGATCTTTCATCCATTTTGAGTTTATCTTTGTGTACGGTGAAAGAGAGTGGTCTAGTTTCAATTGAGGTAAACATTAGAGGAAAATAAGCTTAAGCACTACTATTTTATTATTTAGGTGCCTTAGGAATTTGTGAGAGTTAGTGAACTATATTAAATAACAATATAATTTAATAATGTATTATTATCAGTTTTGAATTTATTATTTAAGAAGGGTATGTAGAATCCAAAGAGAGTTGCAATATTCATTAACATAATGTTTTATAAACAAGAACCTGAATAAACCACAAATTTGGCTGAAGAGAGGTCTTCAAAACCAATATTCTGCTCTGTATATCTATCAGGGAGGAGCTCTGGTGATTTTGAGATAGACCACACTACAAAAAGTTTTAATAGATATTCCAGTACTATGGTCATAGATAGAGACAGAAGTAAAAGGGGGGAAAAAAAAAAGGATTCTGAAAATTCTTCTAAAACCATGAAATAACAGATGACACAATTACCAATGTACAAATAATTTGCTGGAATAGATGAATGAGAAAATCAAAAATAGATGTGTTGCTGGTCTTCTAATAATGGAGAGAAATAGCAACAAGTATTAGTGACTTAATCCTTTGGAGAATGGAATTCAGAGGTCAAGAGATGAACTCAGTATGAAGACAGGGTAAAGAAAATTCTCAATCACAGCAGTAGGGATTCAAATGAAAGTAGGGGAAACAAACATCCCCTTGATATTTAGCAAGCTAATGGCTGCCTACATTGCCATTTATATTCCTGTGTTATAGCTGAACCTCCAATTAATCAAAGTTAAGTGAAACCATTAGAAAGAATGACAGCTGCAGGGATAAAAAGCAAGGAAATATTGAAAATAATCTGAAAGTAGGTGTCCCATCTTTTTACATTTCATCTGAAATTTTGACATACTACTGGCATATAGATAGAAGTAAGTGGGTGCGCTAGTAAAGAGAAATAGGGAAAGAAAGAAAAACATGAAAATAGCAATTTCAAAAAAAAACCCCACTTAATCATAGGTTGGTGATGTTCAGCATATTTCTACGTGTTTGTTAGCCATTTCTTTGGACAACACTTGGGGATCCATAGCCCCTGTTCCTCTATCAGACATAAGATGTGATACACCATACGTAAAGTTGACAGTGGCCAATTGTTTAATTATTGGGTTCTCTGCCCATTTTTAAAGATTGTTTGTTTGATGTTGTATTGTGTAAGTTCTTTGTATATTTGGAATTTTAACTCCTTTTCAGATTTGTCAAAATATTTTTTCCTATTCAGTAGGTTGCCTTATCATTTTGTTGATAGTTTCCTCACTGTACAGAAGCTTTTTATTTTGGTTTGGTTCCAATAGTTTCTTTTTGTTTTTGTTTCCCTAGCCTGAGGAGACATATCTAGAAAAATGTTTCTACAGTCAATGTCAAAAAAGTTACTGCCTGTGTTCTCTTCTAGGAGTTTTATGGTTTCAGGTTTTATATTTAGACCTGAAATTCTCTAATTCTCTAACTCATTTTGAGTTTATTTTCGCACTTGATGTAAGGAAGTGGCCTAGCCTTGTTGTTTTGCATGCAGCTGTTAAATTTCCACAGCACCATTTATTAAAGACATGGTCTTTCCCCCACTGTATATTCTTGCCTCCTTTGTCATAGATTAATTAATGATACAGGTGGTTTTATTTCTGAACTTTTTTATCCCGTTCAATTGATCACAGCATCTATTTCCATGCCAGTACCATACTACTTTGATTTCTACAGTTTTGTAGTATATCTTGAAATCTGGGATTGTGAAACCTTCAGTTTTGTTCTTCTTTCACACTATTGTTTGAGTTCTTTTGTGGTTTTATACAAATTTTAAGGTTATTTATTCTAGTTCTTTGAAAAATGTTGAAACTATTTGGATAGGGATTGCATTAAATCTGTAGATGGCTCTGGGCACTAATGTTAATTCCTCTAATCCCTGAGCATGGACTATCTTTCCATTTGTCAATGTCATCATCAATATCTTCGATCACTGTTTTACGGTTTTTAGAGCATTGGTCTTTCACTGTTTTGGTTAATTTTATTCCTAGATATTTATTCCCTTTGATAGAATTATAAATGGAATTATTTTTTAATTTCTCTTCCTGATACTCCATTATTATTGTATAGATATGCAGTTGATTTCTGTATATTAGTTTTGTATCCTGTAACTTTACTGAATTCATTTATTACTTTAAAAGGGGTTTTGGTGGAGTATTCAGGGTTTTTCTACATATGGTATTATGTCGTCTGCAAATAACAGGTAAAGACTTCCTCCTTACTAGTATGATGCCTTTTATTTCCTTTTCTTCTCAGAAATTTCAGAATTCCAGTACTATATTAAGTAAAAATGGCCAAAGTGGATATTCTCATTTTGTTCCTTATCTTAGATGAAAAGCTCTGAGTTTTTCATTGAGTATGATGTTAGCTGTGGGTATTTTACATAAGGGCTTTATTATGTCAAGATATTTTCCTTTAAACACACTTTGTTGAGAGTTTTATCCTGAATGCTGAGATTTTTCAAATACTTTTTCTTCATCGATTAAGATGATCATATAATCTTGATTCTCTATTTTGCTCATGTGATATATCATGTTTGATTTGTGAATATTGAACCATCCTTGCATCCTTATAATAAATCCCACTTGATTGTAATGAAATATCCCTTTAATGTATTATTAAATGTGGTTTATTAATATTTTGTTGAGGATTTTTGCATCCACGCTTCATCTGACATACTGGCATATAATTTTCTTTCTTTTCTTTTTTTGATAGTGTCTTTTTCTGTTGTTGGCATTAGGGTAATGCTGGTCTCATAAAATGTATTTGGAACCTTTCTTTCCTCTTCTATTTTTTGGAATATTTTGGGAATAATAGATATTAACTTGTCTTTAAACGGCTACTGTGGGGGATCCCTGGGTGGCTCAGGGGTTTGGCACCTGCCTTTGGCCCAGGGCACGATCCTGGAGTCCCTGGATCAAGTACCACATGGGGCTTCTGGCATGGAGCCTGCTTCTCCCTCCCCCTGTGTCTCTGCCTCTCTCTCTCTCTCTCTATCATAATAAAAAAAAATAAATAAATCTTTAAATGTCCAGTGTGAATCTTTCTGGTCCTGGACTTTTGTTTGTTGGTAGTTTTTTGACTACCAATTCAATTTTGATTGTTAGATTTCTCATTTTTTTTCCTGATTCATTTTTGGAAGATTAAGCAGGAAATATTCTCATTGTTTCAGCAGTAAAAACCGCTAAAGAAAATGCTGATCTAAATCCCAATAATAATAAATAATGCCATATTTGCTCTTACTCTGAACAGTAATTAAACAATTGCCACTGTCAACTTTACATATGTTGTACCACATCTTATGTCTAATAAAGAAACAGGGGCAATTCCCAAGTGTTTTTCAAGATGAAGGTATTAGCTCTCATCTGGTGCAGTAAAACTATATGAAAAGTGATCTGTGTGAGCCCACTTTCTTTGGTTTTATGTATGGAAATGTCAGAAGGAATACTGTGCTCTGTTGCAAATCATTGCAAAAGTGTTTGTGGACGTATTTGATAAATGGAGATATGCAGTGTCATTATTTGAATTAAAAGATTTTGATCCTCTATGGATTATTTATTGCTTTATTTAAGCTAGTTTTCAAAGGTAATATTTTAAAACTCAGACAGCCTAGAGCATTGTATAATTTACAAAGTGTGGGTAACATCTAAACTATCATACAAACCAGACATGTATGTAACAAACCATATAACTTAAACTGCTTGAACCCAAGTACATTCACTAGTATGGCAACTTCATCTATCCACAGGGCTCCTGGAAGGTAGAAGTCAGTACTGAGGTCAAGAAGTCCACGTACTAAGAGAAGTATCTCAGACAACTGTTTTAAAGCTAGTACAGGGATCCCTGGGTGGCGCTGCAGTTTAGCGCCTGCCTTTGGCCCAGGGCGTGATCCTGGAGACCCGAGATCGAATCCCACGTCGGGCTCCCGGTGCATGGAGCCTGCTTCTCCCTCTGCCTATGTCTCTGCCTCTCTCTCTCTCTATGACTCATAAATAAATAAAAAATTAAAAAAAAATAAAGCCTAGTACAGTTCTCAGCTGATTTTTTTTTTTTTTTTGCAAGTTTGATAAGGCAGTTTCCCAGCTCACAGAAGCTTATAAATAGTAAATAAGATGGATTGGGCAGAACTCAGTAGCTGCTGGTGGTAAACAGATCAAAGTGATATGGGGGAGATGTAGGATGATTAATGAAACAGTCTTGCTCTTTAGAAGCTCACTACTTAGATAAGGATACCTTTACTGTGAATGAAAGTAATTACTAAAATCAAAACACACAAAAAGGTCATTTTTCGGAAAGGCAAAAAGATTAATATTTTCAACATGTTTCAAAGAGTTTACATGCTCTTGAGACCTTTGTTCTTTTGCTGTTCATTATAACATTTGATAGTTTTAAAGATACCTTACCTCATTAAGATAAGACTAACATATTTATTCACAAATATTTAAGTAGACACATACTGGGAAAATCTATAAATGCTGGGTTATTTTTTAAAATAAAGATAAGCTTTTAAAAAATAAATTTATATCAGCAATAAAATTACCTTATATACAAGCCTATTCTGTAACAATGTTGGTTAGGAGTCTTTATGGTAATTTAAAAGAATTTTGGTACCTCCAAAGCTATGGCAAAAGATAATAGAAATTTTTATGAATCTATTACTGTACTTCTAATTATTTCAGTGTTATGGAAGATAAGCAAGAAAGACTATTATGCTTTGAAGTTATGAGAAACAGTCCTTAGGATTTAGCAAGTAGATTTAATTAGCTCATATACAGGGTAGCTTCGTTGAACTCATCAAAAATAGTTAACATTTACCTATTTGGTTATTGCGGACTATATGCTACTCTCAGCTCTCTTAATTGTTGTGGTAGTGAAGAAAAGCAGATAATATCAGGTAAAACTGTGCTTTCAGTAATCACTTTAGGCTTTTAGACTATTTAGATTTAAACTTCTTTACCTTTGTGTGTGCTTTGTTGCCCATAATCAATGAGATGAGGACAAACAGGCTTTTATTGGTCCCTTAATAAATAACCATGGACCTAATCATATAATAACTTATGCAAGAAAATAAAAGGGCTCTTAAGTCCTTCTACAAAAAGCACAAAGCAAGCAGAATATTTCAAAGAGATTTTGAAGGTAAGATTCAGGAAAATATTACTGAGATGAAAGTAATATGGAATAATCTATATTTTAGGAAAATCTAGCAACAGATTAAAACATAGGGAAAGGCTGCAGTTATTATAGTAGCAAGCACAGTTCACTTGTCCTGAAAATATGACCTGAAAAACAGCCTTGGCAGTAAAATAAAAAAGTAAGCATGAGAAACAACAGAATTTCTGATGTGGGAAAATTTGCTGATTAGATGAATCAAAAAGGTGGAGAGTAGCAGATGATTATCAAAGTTTATAGCCAGGTTTTCAACATTCTCAATAGGTGTTGCTGGTGTAGAATTACAGTGTAATTACAATGCTTAAAGTTTTACTGCTGTTATTGTGGTTTTTATAGTTGGTTAGGTTCCATTTAGTTGGGGAGAATACTGTTACTGGTCTTGAATGCTAATTTTGAACAAAAGCTCTGTATATTGTCTTCATCCTGATATGTGAGCACTCATCTCATAATTTTTTCTACCTGAATCTCTTTTTGCTTCTTGAAACACATAAAAGCATTTAAATTGTTCTCTTTGTTCTCTTAAATTTCCCTTGGTAAAAAAGAATTATCTTACTGCTGGTTTGGGATAGTCCATGTTTAAGCTATGAGTACCTGGAATCCTGCTACTGATTGGATGTGCTTCTGGATGAATGGGCTACTTATTGATATAAAATGTACTGTTCAACATTTGAAATGCCTTTGGTAGCATAGAGGGCTAGTTTGTTTATTGACTTATTGCTTGCACAAATCTTTAACTAGCCTGTCCTGCTTACGTGACCAGTGACTGTGAGAGACCACAGTGGGAGAACTGCTTGACTTCCCTGCAATCAAGATTCCTGTGATAAACTGAATAATAGCCCCCTAAAGATACCCACATGGTAATCCCTGAACACTAGTTATGTTACTTTATTTTTTTTTTATTTTTATTTTTATTTTTAATTTTTATTTATTTATGATAGTCACAGAGAGAGAGAGAGAGAGAGGCAGAGACATAGGCAGAGGGAAAGGCAGGCTCCATGCACTGGGAGCCCGACGTGGGATTCAATCCCGGGTCTCCAGGATCGTGCCCTAGGCCAAAGGCAGGCGCTAAACCGCTGCACCACCCAGGGATCCCCAGTTATGTTACTTTATATGGCAAAAAAGAAGAAAAGAAAAAAGGGATGCCTGGGTGACTCAGTGGTTGAGTGTTTGCCTTTGGCTCAGGGCATGATCCCAGAGTCCTGGGATCAAGTCCCACTTCGGGCTTCTTACATGGAGCCTGCTTCTCCCTCTGCCAATGTCTCTGTTTCTCTGTGTGTGTGTGTGTCTCTCATGAATAAATAAATAAAATCTTTAAAAAAAGAAAGAAAAAATTAGAAATGTGATTATGCTAAGTATCTTGAGATGGAGACATCATCTTGGACAACACAAATGAGTACAATCACATATATCCTTATAAGATGAAGGTAGAGGAATATTTGAGGACAAAAGAAGAGAAGGCCATGTGACCACAAAGACAAAGATTGGAGTGACACAGTCACTTTGGGCAACCTATTTATCCATTGGTAGCCAAGGAATGGCAGTCACCAGAAGCTGAAGGGGCAAGGACCAGATTATCTCTTAGAATGCTCCATAAGGAGCATAGCCCTTGCTGAAAACCTGACTTTGACCCACTGAAGCTGACTTCAGAATTTTGACTTTCAGAACTGTAAAATATCACATATTTTGTTGTTTCAAGGCACCAGGTCAGTAGTAATTTGTTGTAGCAGATACTTGAAACTAATACAGCTACCCACACACATCTAGATGGTTTGTAGTCTAGAGACAAAGTGCATTGTATGAGTGAGAAATGTTCCAGGGGAGTCAAGCTTCAAGTATTCTGGGCCTGTCACTTTGGACCTGTGCTTTCCTTCTATTCTGTACAGTGTCATTTGCCTTTCTTAGAACCTCATGCAGAGGTTCATGAGTTCTGTCAATTATATGACCTGTGTAATCTCTGCAGTTCACACTATGGTGTTTTTTGTAATTATTCCTGACTCAATAATTTAAGTAATGGCTGAGGCTTGTGGGAGGAAGAAAGAGAAGGGCAACAGGAGTGAGAAACCAGCATGGCCAAGATGGCTTCAGGGTGGTCCCTGCTGTGCAGACACTGAAAAGCATATGGATGCCACTTACCGGTAGTGATCCCAGGTCTGGGGAATGTCTACATTAACCACATTATAATGGACAGGAGGTCTTAGCTGCTTTTGTCTTTTGCAACAAAAATGTAAGGAACCTAGAGCTAGTCCAAGAATGCTGGAACCAGAGAATTACCACAGGTGATTCAGTGTATGTGTGGAAAGGCAATTCATTTCCAAAAGGGAGTTGGTAAATATTTGTTTCAATAAAAATGATTCCTGTTAGATGTGTAGTAAATAAAATAATTATCCAGGTCATAGGAGAAGAGATTTAGTTGTTTTTTGAAAGATGGAATCTTTATTAGTGATTCCTTTCTGTCCCCCTGTTGAAATGGATTTTGCATTGGAAGAATGAAGCTCTTGTCCCGTGTTAGATGCTGTCAAATGTTTGTCAGACTTGCTCAGGACCCTTACTTATATTCACCTCTTACAGAGGTGCAGAGAAAAGGAGTCAATTCTAGTCAGCTAAGCTATAGAAAAGTAGAAGTATGTAACACACAGCCTAAAACAACAACGGAAACCACCCAACTTTCTGTAGATATTAAAAAATATATTCCTTACAAGGCTATTGAAACCCTGTGACTGCAACCAATTTAGAACTACTTTTATGACACTGTGGTAGTTTCTCCTAATCCATCTCTCTTTTTTTTTTTCCAAAAGTGATAGTTGATGCTATGTTAAAATTGGCACCAGCTCCTTCTATGACTTTGTTTTGATATTAGTTGTCATCTCGTCAGTTCACCTTTATTTCCTTATCATAAACCTTTCAGTTGTTCTTTTTAACTAAAATTCCATAATTTAAATCCATTAAGAAGTTAAGTTTCCAAGATAGATTTATCTATCAAAATAATTAACAGACCAATTGTTTAGCCCTCAAAACATATTTTCCTGATGAAAAACTATATTGTGAGTGATAGTTACATTCTCAGCCTATTTAATCCATAATACAGCCTTATTTTCAGGCACGTTAAATAAAAGGCAAAAAAAATGTAACATCACTTTTTAAGTATCATAAAATGTATGGAAATATAGAATATATTAAAATAATTGAGAGAACATTTTTCTGACATTTTCTTTTCTTAACGCTTCATTAAAGTCTAATTGACGTACAAAACCTGCCCATATTTAATATGTAAAACTTCATAGCTGAATGCATACATAGTGAAGCAATCGCTATCGTCCATATAATAAAAATATCCCTCATCACCAAAAGTTTACTTGTATATGTATGTTGTAAGAGCACTTAACATGAGATCTAACCTCTTAACAATTTTTAAGTGCATGATAGTTGTTGACTGTACACCCTTTGCTGTACAGCACATCTCTAGAACTAATACATCTTGCATAACTGATACTTTATACCAAATGACTTTTCCCTGTGTGTAAGGACGAATCATGCCAAATTGCCTTGAGTGGGGCTGAAAAATGAAAAAAGGATTTGAATTATTCAGAAAAAAGGAAAAAAATAATAAAATGGGTAAAAATGTACCCACTGATGGTTGATTAAATATATTACGGAAAGGGAAAGAAAGTGAATCTAAAATTCTAAGGGATTACTGTAAGAGATCAAGTGGTCTAGTGTTTCGCCAACTCCTCAAACTAAAAGAACCACTAAAGAGTCATTTAATTTATGCTAGCCTTAAGGTTTTAAAATTCTGATCATAATAAAGATAAATCTACAATCCCTTAAGAGCTAGTTCTAAATAAAATAGTGTTCAGTAAAGGAGAAGATTATGATTCTAAGTGAAGGAAGGGCCAAGATCTCTTGGCACTCCTCCATCAGAGGACCAGGGGTACTCTGCATTGATAAGGTTAAAATGACTGGAGGATTTGTTGAATCCTGATACATGGTAAATGGCTATATCTAAACTTGCTAAAATAAAGCTAAAAAGCAATATTTCAATTAGCAGGATTTGGTAAAACAATTGTAGGCAGTTTGCATTATGAAAGCATGGTTCAAAATAGAAAATTATAATTAAAGCTTTATATGGTTCTTACCCCTACCTGAATGTTCTTTTAGAATAAATGTGATGCCTGCATGGTGAATTCTTCATGTGTGAAAATCATCCACGAAAAAAAATGTAATGCAAATTTACTTTTTGATTTTAATCATGCATGCTTGATGGAAATATCTAGGATTACCTAAGTCCACTCAAGTCTTTCATTTATAACAACATCAGTATCTGAGGGCACCAGACAATGTTGGTTTTAATTAAGAATCTGTAATATACAAGTATATTCATACCCATAAATCCCTTTTGTATCATCCCATATGATCTGTAAAAATAACTGATAGATCCTAGAGGCATATTGTAGATTGATGGTCTTAATAAAGTAATTCCTATGTCCCCTCAATAACACTGACCATGTTTGATTGGTACTAACAACTCAAACTGTGAGATATGCTACAGAACATTAATATTCTCTAATCATTTTGGCTAATGTTGTCTTTTCAATTTCTATTTTGAAAGAAAGCTTTGGCTAGTTGGGTCAGTTTGAATTTATGTAGTATGGAATTCAGTACACAAATACTACTTTCCCACAAGGATATTTAAATTATCTTGTTTACTACCTCAACTTGGCAAGAAGTGATTGAGATTTGATTGAACTGGAGAATATTTTTCTTCCCTTGATGATATAATGTTGATATCTCAGTCTGAAGACAAAGTTCAAAATTAAAGTGTGAATATTCAATAGTCCTATAACTAGATAGGATATCTGAATAATCCAAATAAAGTACAGAGCCAGAGAAACTGGAGAAATTCTTATGTACAACTTAGACAAAAGCTACAAGAGACAAAGATCTGTCTCTCAAACACCAGTAATAAGTTATTGTTCTTGCCAGTTCAAAAAGCAAAGCAAGAATATTAGAGATTAATTGAATCATCTGGTTTTTGGAGAATTCACAGACCACATTTTATTAATCTCTATTTCCAAATTTACCAGAGAATAAAAACTGAATTTGCATGCAGTGCAAAGGATAGAAGACTCTCAGAGTTCCAAAGAGCTGTAGCACAATGATGCTTTCTGGGTCCTTCTGATTCCCTATTCTCAAATGATACTGAAGTGCCTCTACAACATTGACATGCTGACTGGAACCCTTAGGAAAAGCCCCAAACATACAAGTAATAGCTCTTGAGATTCTGAAACTTACTTAACACAGCTTCCAGATAACACTGCTTTTGAAAGACAATTTTGGTCTACTCCTGAATATTAGTTGCAACTGATTCAATTAAGAAAGCCATAAGATTATCTTGAGAACTGAAATATCCATTGTTTCTTAATTTATGTCAGATCATCATTCCAACAGAGAAGGATATATAGCAGAAGAGGTTCCTTATTAAATTAAATGACATATTCAAGAATGTATGTCAGGGGACCACTGCAAGTATCCATTTCACACATGAATAGATGATTGCTATGCCATTGAGCCCACAACTCACCCCCTTCAAGAGTTTTCTAACCCCATAGCTGAATGGGCCAATCTCTATAATTAGTTTTTGGATGATGCCAAGTATTCATCAGGGTTTAAGGACAATAGCTCAAGAGTGGACAGTGGATCACAGGCACTCAGCCTGGAAAACAGCTGCTTTACAGTGCACCCACTGTCATGTGTCAATGGAAAGGATAGATCTGCTGACTAAGTAGAATTAACATTAGTAAGTTTGTGGCATCAAATAAACAAAATAATGACAATGTTAACATGGTATGGCTTTAATGATTTCTTGAGCAGTAGCCAGTGGACTGGCAATAAGATCTGAACGTAGGGCTTTGGTGGACTGGAAGATAAAAGGAACTTCAGATGGGGTGCTATGTTATGGAAGTTCTTATAAACTTGAAAGGAAAAATGAAATATGCCATATGAGAGCAAATCTTACTCCAGGATGTGGTCCTTTTCCCACATAGAATGTTTTTGTTCTAGCTGGATTCTGGAGTCTCAAAGAAGTATTAATAGAATCTTTCTACCCTGGCTTCACTAGACGCCAACATCCTCTAAGACTCTTTGACCTTTCTTGTCTTGGTTCTGTTCTCAAAACTCTATTCATCATTTTTTTTGTAAGCATCATATAGATTTCCCCCTGTGTACACAGAACTCAGCCTTGTCAGTACTACTACTTTCAAAAAAGATGATTTCAGTATTTTTCATAGCTTTTCTAGTTCTTCCATGTAGAAGATGTCACCAGGCCTATATCCTACCCTAGAGCAAAAATCTCTTTAAGCTGGGTTTAGCTTTTCAAATGATATTCTCTCTAGTTCTGATATTAAGATTTTCTAAGGTGATATTACTTCTCACTTGCTTGATTTATCATTCATTTTTTCCCCCACAGAGCTCACAAGTCTATTCTTTTTAAATCTCCTAATTTTTAACTTTTCACCACTGTTTTCACCTCTAAGACACAGTGTATCCTTATAGTTTTGTATTCTTAATAAGTTTACATTTGCAAGTGTGTAAACTTAATACATCCTTAGATTAAAATCATGCAGGGGAGCATCCATATTTATAGTCTAAGTTTAATTTAGCAATTTCGTAATTTCATCAAAAAAGTTACCATATTAATATTTTGTTCTAGACCAACGTCTGAAAAGAAAATGTTCATTTGATCTGGGAAAAACAATATAAAAATGTAATTATATATGTATATATAATATATTACATGTGTAATCATATATATGTGTATATATTATGTAATAATATGGCATCTGAATTTTATAGAATTTGCTTTTAGTGTATGTGTCATCTACTTGCCTATATATTCATGACTACTTATAACTACATATTTAGTAGTATTCTAAGGATCCTAATCTTTGTTTAAATGCTATTTTGATAAAATCATGTCTTTCTCATTTGTAATTTTCCACTTGCTTTCTTCTTCTTTATGCTGGTGGGAAGCTTTATGCTCATTGTCATAAGAGAGGAATGTTAGAACTGAAAAGAAGAAAGAGCTTATAGATGTCTTTGCATTTATTTTTAAAAACTTAAACTCTTAGGAGAAGAGAACTGTCAGGTACATAATGAACATGTTGAAAAAACAAAAGAAATATATATGTGTACATATATGTATACGGACATATATATGTTGAAGTGTAAATATATACACACATACACACACACATATATATATACACACAAGTGTAAATATATATATATTTATCTGGCAAAAAAATAAAGGTATTTCCTTAAAGACAAGAGAAAGCCCAGGAAGAGAGACCTGTCCAGGGTTGCTGTGCAAGTAGCAAAACCACTCTGAAACAAAGCTTCACAAAACATTCTAGCAGCCAGGGACTTAAGAACTCACTGAAATCTGCATGCATCATAGCTAGATGGTAGCCTCAAGAGAGCTACCTGACCAATCTGGATTAACAATCTGGAGATTCAGCAGTAATCTGTATGAACTGATGAAAGAAACACACAACCTCTCTTACTCACAGCTAAGCCTTGACAAGGCCTGAAACTGAAATAGAATCAATTCACAGGAAGCTCTTTTTCTTGTCAGAAATTAAAATGAGTTCTTGAAAGTAATATTTCTTCCACAATAACAGATATTCTATGTATTCAACAGTAAGATATGGATAAAACTTTCTACTCTTTAGATTTATTAGCTGTTCTTGCAGAATTCCTCCCCTTTAAAGAGAGTTAGTAGGAAAGAAGGCAGGCAAATTATCATTTGCTTTACACACACACACACACAAAAAAAAAAAGAGGGAAAGGAAGAAAGGAAGAGAAAGAACAAAAGAAAGAAAAGAAAGAAAGAAAGAAAGAAAGAAAGAAAGAAAGAAAGAAAGAGAAAGAAAGAAAGGAAGAAAGGAAAAGAAAGGAAGAAAGAAAGAAGAAAGAAAGAAAGAAAGAAAGAAAGAAAGAAAGAAAGAAAGAAAGAATTTCTTTAGTAGTTCTGATACACATTTGACCATTTGAAGAAATTTCTTTTGATAATTCAGTGAAAGGATTTGGTATTTCAGTAGTACTTTTTTGTCATGTAGTCAAGTTTTCATCCTCAAGAGGGCACTTTAATATCAGCTAAATCCTCTCCCAGAAGTGTTTTTCAATTCTCTGTGGGCAGAATGCTTAATTTCACTGAGCATCTGTCTTTCAATATAACGTTTTCCATATGCAATGTCTGTACTTTTCATAGTGTGCTGCTAAAAACTAAATAGAGTTGTCATTGTGTAAAATGTAGGATTTTATTCAAGATAAGTGGATTTACTTTTTCCCTTTTTCCTTTTACCCATTTCCCTATGGATATAGGCTTTGTCAGATCAATAAGAAATCAATGGGCATTTTGCTTCTGTGAATGGTGAGTAAAATTTAAAACATGAAACCTGGTTGAATCTATGGGATTATTTTTCATATTGTTTTCTACTTCTCACACGTTTTAATTTCAATCACATATGTGTTTTTGATAATAACTCAATTAAATTATAAACTTCCTGCAGAAGCAGCTTGTTTTCATTCTGAACAAAGAACTCCTAGGTTCTTGATTGAGAACTGTTATAAAAGACAGATTAATAGGAGAAAAACAAACAGAAACTTAATAATATATGTATCTCCAGTATACATGAGAGATACCCAGAAAAACAGTCAATGCCCAACAATGGCCTAAGCCATCATCTTACCACCATACTATCTCCAGCTAAAACAAAAGATGTTGAGGAGTGGGAGCCAGTTATGGGAGGTTACCAGGAGAAGCACAGTAGTTAAGGATAAGGCTGTTATGCAGATTTAGATTTTTGCCTTCCCCATTGATTAGAGTTTCTAGAGATTTAGTGATCCTTCTCTTCCTGGTAAAGAGAGAGATATCCCTTTAAAAATGGAGATTTTCCTTTTAAAGATAAATGTGTCTTACAAAAGAGTAACTTCCACTCATTTTTTCCATGTCTGCTTTTCTTAAAAATAATCATCCTAAAATAATCTTTATGCCAAAGAGACATATTTTGGGATGGCAAATTCTTCTCCCTTCAGTAATCAATGCCAAGTCAGTGGTAAATGTTGAAGTGTAAGACAGTTAGAGGCCAGCCTTAGGTTGAGATATCTCAAAGGCAACCAAGGATGAAAAAGAGCAAAGATATTTCAAATTATTTGAAACGGACTTTCTAAATAAAATATCTTAAGTATTATATTTTAATTTCATTAGTGTTAAAAATTATACCTGTGTTTGCTTACTTGGAGTATTGACAAATAAATATTGAAGGATAAAGCATAATTAAAAGTTTGAGGCCTTTGATGCATTTTGATATTTAAGTTGCCATGTTTCAAATATTAACCATCATTTCCATGATTAACCATCAAAGTTAAATAAAACTTGGTATAAAAGTTCTTGCTATGTTTCATAACTAATTTTAGTACCAGAATTTTTCTCATCACTCTTAGAATTAGGTTCTATGTAGGTTTAATTAAGATGTTAGTTATTAAAAGAAAGTAATCAGCCTATAAGTCTTATAGAAAACAAAACTATGAAAAAGACCAGTAAAATTTTGAAAATTATATTTGTAGTGGACTATCTTCTTTGCTGATCTCAAGACTATATAACTAGAAAAATTATAAGGAAATGCTTTCCATTGGTTAAATTGTTTTCATAGGATCCTTATCCAACATCATGCTGTATTTCTTTAATATAATTTAATGTAACTACCACCAAGTATCTGTGGTATGTCAGGTTACTTAATTTTGTATCCTAGTGTCCTTCTTTATTAAGTGAGCATTTCCAACTCAAAAACTTTCTACTCCAAACTTCAATGATAGGGTCAATATATTTGTAAGGATCAAAGTTCAAATTTGGTGTGAGTTTCTTGGCAGCTAGAAAAAAAAAAGAGAGAAAGAAAAGATTGCTGTGAGTTGTATGTTATCCCTGGTGATCAAATTATCTTTAGGTTCAGTACATAAAATAGTGTGTACTTCAGAAATACAGTTGGATTCTTTTCTGGAGCCTGAGAGGCATCAGGGGTTACTAAAGAAAGCCAGAATAATGTACAGATTCTGGGTAGATATATTCAATCTCAGGGAGCAGTAACTGTATAGAACTGACACAAAGATCCAAATCTACTGGCTAACATTTCCTGGCATAAGATATATTATTCCAATTTTAAAAAGTCTCTAAAAACTAGAAATATTCATAAATAAAATGTCTATTAATATGTATCATGTCCCAGGTATCTTCCTTAAAAATATGACTGCAAAACTAGCGTCTTCACTGAAGAAGTATAAGAAAGAAAGAAAACAGTAATGGCACTCATGCACAGGAAACATGTGAAAATCCAAAGCAAATAAAATATGTAAGCCTAAACATTACAACTAATTACACTTCACCCAGTAGTTTCATTCAACAAGTATATGACCCCTAAATTAATTGTATTGCACATTAAAAACTGATACTGTGGCCCTGTAATCCATTGCTCCATTTGAGATCACTCATTGTTAATAGCTATGAGGGCTTGAATTATGTCAAGACAGTAAATCCCCAGGAAATATTCATTTCTCACAGAAGTTAATTAGGCCTTGAGGATCATGGCACTGGAGATTTTAGTAATTCAACTCACTCACACCAGCTGGGTTGCCCAGAGTGGCCTTTATTCCAAATACTTTGTTTTTATCTTCAGGCTATTCTGAGCATTGAGTAGATATTAGTTAAGATGTAATTTCCACAAAATGAATAAAATTGAGAGTTTAAAAATGCATAAGTATGATGTGATAAACTATGCCTTTTATAGCATAATGTTTTGAGGACAGTAAAAAATAATAAAGGATTGTCCTTTTCTTCCTTTTCAAGTTGAGCTAAACCTTTAAAGCCCCAGTTAATTGGGTGTCAACATATCAAATAATAGGAAGGCCTGATAAGCATTCAGTGAACTCTCTTCCCTTGAGAACTTATGTTAGATAAATGATAAGTGAACTTTAAAGCATTAGGTTTTCTGTCTCTTCACCTTTATATCACTTACATCCATTTAAAAGAAAGCTTCATGTACCAAGCAGAGATCCAAAGAAAGATTAGAGAATGAGAATTGATCTGCTATTATTTGCCTGGTGGAATGTCGCAGTGGTCCCAAACTGACCCAATAAATTTATAATATAGACCTTTGTCCTCTTTCTTCCCAGAGCTAAAGGTAAACAAGTGACAAAAGCTTACTATTTCATCATGATACACATAGGTTCACTTCAGAAAAAGTAGGGTGTGCTCTAAATACATGCATACACAATACATACCTATATATGTTAAATAGCCATTTAATTACATGACAGTGGTATTTCCCCCCATGACTCTAAATAATGTTAGATACTTGTTCATTATATCCTTTTGAGAAAATAGTTTCTGAAATTTGTTCTGGATATTATCATTGTGAATTCATGGTACAGTCATACAAAAGCCATAAAAGCCACTGCTAGAGCTTTCCATGTAGTCAGCACAGAAAGGATTACTGGAATCTGCTCCAGAGATTGAAAATACATTTCTTGGTGATATTTAAATGAATAATAATATGTAACGAAAGAGTATTGCTATCTGTATCAATCGTCTATTATAAAACAATGCTTACAATTGTGCAAAGTAAGGAGATCTGAAAAATATCAAGATGAAATGAGGGTCTCCTCAGGGCTGGATGGAACATAACTTAGTGTTTCTGGAGAAAGAATGTGTGAAGAGAAAAAGAAGTAGAGGCATGTGCTGAGATATGTATACATTCTACAAAATCAGGAACTAATTATGTCAGTTTTTCAGAAAAATTGACAAAAGGAGAGGAACACTATCTGGTGTACATGTATATTCTAGTCACCAGAAGGAAAGACACTTGTGAGACAGCTTATATAACCATAAATCTTTTAAGACTATTAAATCCCCTACCCCGCCCCCCACACTTAAGCTAGTTTTTGTCTAGAAGCATTAAACTTTATCAGAACTCCTTTGGAGAAATGAGACAATCTTTGGAGTAAAAAACTCCGATAACAACTTGGAACTTAGGCTACAAAATGAAGAAGCTCAGGTGTGAGCCGACCTAAGGCAGAGAGAACTTTAGATTTTAAACTGGGAAAGATGAAACCAGAGAGATAGAGAGTCTCTACAGTCCACATGTCTTCCTCATGACCTTTACATTCTTTATTGTGGCATGTATGCACCCTACACACCCAAACACAAGATCCTAGTCTTCAGTAAAGGTACCAAGGCCTCATAATATTGGAAGTGTCTGGAAATGGCAAACAAATAGCACTTGTTGTGCTAGTCTAGGTGGAATACAGGCAATGCTCACATATTTAAGAAAGCAGAAAAGCATATGGAAGTCAGTGAAATAATGTAAAAAGAAAAAAAGATTTGTGACAGTCACAGGCTTTGAATTTAGTGCTTAAGCCAGGTTAATGAGATCAGTAAGAGGCAGAAGGTGATCTAGCTGATATCTGGCTTTTATAAATCTATAAATGCTTCTGTTTAGTAAATACAACAGTTTTTTTTTTCCTATTGGTTTGATGAGCACCATTCTCAAAACAAACTTGCTGAATAGATAAAGTGAATTTGGAATCTATAAAATATAAGGACAAGTCCTTGTCTTTGGCTTAAGTGCAGGTCCTATTTGCTTACAGTTCCCCCCCATCCTCTGGCCTCTGGTCAGCCACAGGTTTCACTCTGTAACATGCTTGAAATTTTTCTCCTTCTAATGTATAAAAGTTAAATAAATGAGAAGATATGAATAAGAAGCTAGCTATTACAGGGATATAGATATAAGCTGCTGAATTTCTAAATAAATCGTTGTCTTCAGGGAATTAAACTTCTAAGAATATGACTCTGAGCTCTCCTTGTTTCTATTTTTTCTATCCATGCTCCCAAATAACTTTATCTGTGGAAATGATTCTGCTCTAATCCCTCTTAATGAACCTTCTGAAAATTAAAGCAAAGTGAAATTAGCAAAATAGAAATGGGTGGTGATTATATGTTAGAGCTAAAGAAAAAAAAACATAAAACATGGTTTAGGCTGGCATATTGAAAAGCGACTGGTAGCAAAATGTGTATTTGCTTGGGGTAGAAGAAGAGGTGATAACTGATGAGTGTAGTCATTGGATGATTTGAGGTTGACTAAGTGAAGAGAAATTTTGGAGATATGACATTACTTGTGTAGATTTGTGACTCATATGGGAGGTACCATGTTTCAAACCCAGGGGAAGAAATGATTTCTGTAAGATGTTGAGTACAGAAGAAAAAATACAGAGACATAATGACAGAACTAAAATTGAGAACTCCCAAAAGCTCCAGAATGACTTCAAATGAATCTCTCTAAAACAGGAATCATAACTTTATTTTCAGCCTATGTATTCCTTTAAATTTAAAGTGAGTTTCTTATAGATAGGTTTCTTATAGACACCACCTGTGTAGGTGGTGGGGTTTTGTTCTCATTTGTTTGTTTTTTGTTTTTTATCCATTCATCCGCTCTGTCTTTTGATTGATGAGTTTAATACATTAACTATTATTGATAGATAAGGACCTATGACTACCACTTTGTTAACTGTTGTCTGTTTTGTAGTTCTCTTGTTTATTTATTATTTTCTTACTGTCTTTGTGGCTGTGTGTGTGTGTGTGTGTAATGATATGCTTTATTCTTATCTTTTATATGTCTACTGTAAATTTTTCCTTTGTGGTTAGTCTTGCATCAAACCTCTCATAGTTAAAACAGTCTATTTTTAAACAGAAAACTACAATCTCATACAAAACCCCTATACTTTTACTTTCATCACTCCTACTTTGTTATTGATGTCAGAGTTCCCTTATTCTTATATTAGATATCCATTAACAAATTTTTGTGGTTATGGTTATTCTTTATGCTTTTGTATTTAACACTTAAAGGTGATTTCCATGCTACCATGACAGTGTTCCAATATTGGTGTCTTTCTATATATTTGCCCTTACCAGTGAGGTTTGTACTTTCATATACTTTGGTGTTCCTATTTAACATCTGTTCATTTCAGCTTGAAGAACCTCCTTTGGCAATTCATACACTGCTGGTCTACGGGGGACAAAGTCTCTCTGATTTTGTTTATGTGGGGGAAGTCCTTATCTTTCCTTTTTTTTTTTTTTTTTTAAATTTTTATTTATTTATGATAGTCACAGAGAGAGAGAGAGAGGCAGAGACATAGGCAGAGGGAGAAGCAGGCTCCATGCACCGGGAGCCTGACGTGGGATTCGATTCCGGGTCTCCAGGATCGTGCCCTGGGCCAAAGGCAGGCACCAAACCGCTGCGCCACCCAGGGATCCCTATCTTTCCTTTATTTTTGTGTATCGTACTTTGTAAATGGATATCCAACATCAAGTATAAATGTTAC
Organism: Canis lupus familiaris; assembly: GCF_011100685.1. Lineage (NCBI taxonomy): Eukaryota > Metazoa > Chordata > Mammalia > Carnivora > Canidae > Canis > Canis lupus. The sequence goes on from NC_049235.1 coordinate 12,132,277, forward strand.
TGAAGAAAGACATGTAATGAAAAAGGAGGGAAAATATGGGAAGAAATGAAAGAATGATAGGGCGTATTAAAGAATAAGCCTATGAATAATGCAAGAAGAGAAAGGATACCTTTTTAGGAAGTGAAGTCAATGAAACTTGCACATTATTATCTACTAGCATCCAAGGCTGATATTATTCCCTTCAGACACAATAGTATTTATTTAAAACTAGGACTCTAACAAGTGTATAAGAAGTCTTTTATCTCCAAAACCCATTCTCCAATTGGCCTTTCCCCACCATTTTTCATTCCATAGTTTGAAAGGATTTGTGCTTGTAATGGAATGACAGATTGGAAAATCAAGGGGACATTACCATTGCTGAAATAATCAGAGTTCTGAAGGGATAGAAGCCTGTTTCTGAATTTGTATCTTTCCACAAAATGCCTGATGGGTTCATTGTCTGGTCGGCCAGTATTCAAAACACAGCCTTTGACTGAGCAAAAGTATCAGAAATCCAATTTAAGCAATTAGCCTGGCATACTGTAGCTGTCGGCAGTGTACATAGCTTGACACGGTCATTAGTTTTTATGCTGTTTTTAGAGCAAGTGTGTTACCAGAAACCCAATTTACTCCTGATAGAATACTATTAGGTAACCAAAGCATGAACATTGTCAAAGACTTCCTCTAAATAAAACAGGCTGCTGACATAAAGTTCCCTGCTATCAAAAATATATTTATACACTTAAAGATTTTTTTTAATACTTTTTTCGGGCAGCCTCCTTGTCCATTCTTATAACTATCTTGCTTTTTGTACTAGTGTTATTTGACCAGGGACATTTTTTTTTTCTATGTTAACATTCTTACCGTATGGATAGTGGCACCTTGCTTTAAATGACAGTGGGATAGCTGGCCAGGATGTTGGTGGTGAAATAAAAAGAGAGAGAGAGAGAGAGAGAGAGAGAGAGAGAGAGAGAATAACAGCAGTGTATGCCAAGTAAGAAATAAGGTTACAAACAATGAATGATGACTAAGAACTTCAGTTTGAAAACTTTTTTCAAGTGCCTTCACCCCTTGCTCAACCAAATCCTGACATTTGAAATATCTTTAAAGATAAATTTGAAAGACATGTCACAAGATGACATATCTCAGTGTGATGAACATGAGGGTATTGTAATATGATAATGTTCTTTCTGATGCTCAAGCAGCAAAACAACTGAAATACTGATTGTTAAAAGAGCCCAAAGTTACTCCTTCCTGATTAACATTTAGAATCTTGTTGTAAGTTCAGAGAGTGTTGCTCCTGATTTAGCTCAAGATATTGTAAATAAGTTTCTCATACAGAAGGGTTATAGAGTTGAGGGAAGAAAAAGTTACTTGAAAAGAAAAGGAAATGGGGAAGAACATAGTATATTTAGGGAAAAATGAGAAAAATCTGTGTTCAAATCATACAAGACATGAATTTTGTCACAAGAAAAAGACTATCAAATTAACTTTGGTTCATATTTTAAAGAACATTTGATAGATCAGTGATAGATATACATAGATGATAGATACACGGACAGATGATAGATAAATAGATAGATGATAGTTATAGTTACATATATAAAGCAAGTGTTTAGTAAGTTCTATATTCCAGGTACCATACCATTCAGATTCTGGAAATATAGCAGTGAATAAAATAAATATTTTTATGCTATCAAGTGGCTAATATTCTTAAGTGGATGATTGACAATAAACACATTAGGTTACTGCAGTAGCGATACATCCTAAAAAAAAAAAATAAACAAGCTCCCAAGACAGCAAGCGAATGAAATGGATGTGGTAAGCATTAGGTTGGGAGGCTAAGATACTTAACATTTTACTAAGGGGGTGACATTTGAGTTCACCACACGCAAGCAAGGATGGGAGATGCTTCGGGCAAAGGAACAGCACTTGCAATGACCCTGAAACAATGAGTTTAGAGGAAAAAGACCATTGTGGCTAAATCTTATTGACACAGAGTGAAGATGCCATTGGTAAGCTATAAGAGTGAGAGCAGATCATGGAGAAACTCTCAGTACAAAGACTAGCTTTGATCACTGTAGATTATGGGGGAACAAAAATAGACAATTGAATGGTTTGTGACTGCACTGCAGGAATGAGATAATGGTAGGTTTGACTGTGTGTCCTGTGAAGATGGATACATGTGGATAGATCTGAGTTACATTTTGCAAGTAATGTTGATAAGAATTTCTCAATAATTGGATGCAGGAACTGATCAAATAAAAAAAAAAAAGTATCAAGGATGACTCTTGGGTTTTGATTTGAGTCCCAAACTAGAAATAGCAAGTGATACTTAAACACAACATGGAATACCCATACTATGGTGTACTACTTAGCAACAATGAAGAAGAAACCAGTAATATAGGCAACAACTTGGATGTATCTGAATTCTAGAGAATTATACCCAGTGAAAAAAGTCACTTTCAAAAAGCTACATACTCTCTTGTTCCATTTATATAGCATTTTGCAAACAACAAAATTATAGAGATGGAGAACAAATTCATGGTTGTTAGGAATTATGAAAGGAGCCAGGGAAGGAGGTGGCTATGGACATAAAAGGGTTTCATGTAGGATCTTTGTAATATAACTATTCTGTGGTTGTGATGGTGGTTACAAAGAAATCAATGCATAAGATAAGACTTCTTAGAACTAAATACAAACACAGAAAAATGAATGCCTGTAAAATGAGTGGAATCTGGATAAGGTGAGTGGATTACACTGATATGAATTTTATGTTTGTGATCTTAAACTACAGTTATACAAAATATTATGATTGGGGAAACTTCTTGAATGATGTATGGAATTTTTTTGTATTCTATTTCACAACTGCTGGGAAATAATAGAATTGTTCTATAATTAATTTTTTAAGATTTATTTATTTATTTTAGAGAGAGAGTATACACGAGTGGGGGGAGGAATAGAGGGAGGGGGAGAGAAAGAGAATATCAAGCAGACTTTCCACTGAGTGTGGAGCCTTTCACAGTATTTGATCTCACAACCCTGAGATCACGACCTGAGCCAAAATAAAGAGTTGGAAGCCCAACTGACTAAGCCACCCAGGCACCCCACAAAATTAAAAATTAAAAAAACATTAGCTGTTAGTCTCATGAAGAGAAGGTGAGAGCAGATTGAATAGCTACAGTGTGAATTAGAACACTGAGAGAATCCTTGGAAAGATAGCTTCTGAGTTCATGGATTATATTATTTGAATTGTTCTTCTCTATTTTTTCTGAGATTGGAGCTGCTTTTTATAAAAACACAAATAAAATTAATTCCCTGTCGTGTTTATCTATTTTCTCTTAGTGACAGAGATTTTACCTTTGCCTTAAATTATAGCCATATGGTGAGTTTTGTAAGTGCTTTCATACTGTGGATGATAGCAACTACAACAGACTTGTCTGGTATGCTTATGAAGCAATGTGGAGTCCTACTAATCCCCCTGACCTTGTTAGAATCTGGGTACATAGTCATGATCTCCAATAATCCATTTATGGCTTCTTTCATTTTTTTTTTAAATACATTTTTTTAAAAATTTTTTATTTATTTATGATAGTCACACAGAGAGAGGGGGAGAGGCAGAGACACAGGCAGAGGGAGAAGCAGGCTCCATGCACCGGGAGCCCGACATGGGATTCGATCCCGGGTCTCCAGGATCGTGCCCTGGGCCAAAGGCAGGCGCCAAACCGCTGCGCCACCCAGGGATCCCTATGGCTTCTTTCAAATTATTCCAGCATTTTAATGTTAAAGGTAATATAGAGATGAAAGTTAGCAAGCATCATGGTTGAGTCCTTGCTTTAAACCTGAGCAGGCAAAGTTGGATGTGCTTTTTGATCATTTCCTAACTATTGGGATTTTATCAAATGTATTTTTTAAAAATCCCTACTATTTCATTTATTTCATTAATTAAACACCAATAATAAAACAGGATTTGATGAGGATTCAGTAGGTTAAAAATTCATATTTAGAAAGGTACTTGAACAAACTACATAGTAACATCCATACCTAGGTATAGAGAGATAGGTATCTCTCTATCCTTCTGTTCATCTATGTATATCTAATACATATCTATTATCTACCTATCGATCTATTTATCACATATCACATATCACATACCTATTTAATCTACATCTTTGTACTTATCAAATATTTAAGTGCTTCTGATGTTTCCTATTTTAAACTGTATCTGTTTTAAGACAATGACCTAGATGTTTATTTCTCTTATATCTCATGAGGGTCCTAGATGCCCTGGTTAATCTAAATGTTATTGATTGACATCTTGTTTGATGATACAGAGGTTAATACATTTGAAAAAGTTTGGCATATGGGTAGTTTAACCAGTACTGTGAGAAGTAATTAACGAATCAACAAATTCATAAATTATTTGTCATATCTCATATAATTTGTAAGTTCAGATCTGTAACCAGAATTTTACATTGAATTATCTTTCTAGGACACTTGGACCCCCTTTTTTTTTTCATTTATCTTATCTCTAAATTGTCCCCAGAGGAAATGTAATTGTGAATTAAAATATTGGCAAGGAATGATTTATTACTTTCCAGCTTCTAATTTAGGTGCTGTTAAATATATTGTGGAGACTTCAAGCTAAATTAAAATTAACTCTTGCTTTTGAAGTAAATAAGTTTTTTTGTTGTGGTGGTTTTATCTCACTTTTGAGTTTACAAAAAGTCAGGCATATTAGCTTAGTCAAATGTGAATATATCCCTAACAGGACTGGAGGGTTCACCAGCTCTGTGCATCTTGGCATACAGATATTTGTTAAACACAAATGTGCTGGGTTTTTTCCTTCTCATTCCACTAATATCTTAAGAGCTACTAAATTTATTGAATCATTGTTGGCAAATTAGTGTCTAAATGATATATGAAATGAAATATCCTTGCCAACTTCAGATAATGGGTTGAGTTCTGCTGTGCTCAGTTACTTCTTTGAATGTGTATGTGTGTTTCAATCCTATTTAAATTTTAAATTGTGTTTACTCTAAATGTATTCTTAAATTTCTTTCAAAATTAGCTAAGATATTGAAATAATCATTTAGACATAATAAACAATAATTGAGATTAACTTCAGAAAGTCCACTGTGACATGCAACTGTATTCCACATATTATTTATGTAAATAGAGTATTTTTTTTCATTTATTTAGATTGCGTGGATCTCCAAAAACCACTAAGGCCAATTATTTGCTGGGAAACAAAATATTCAAATAATCTTAAGCTATATTACCAATACCTGAAAATTCTTGCATTAAGCTAACATCAAAGAGCTAAGTCACCCGTGTTTAAGATTGATGTCAGACAATTGAGTTTGAGATTATCCATGGATTTCAAAATTCATCCTTAAAACATAAAATATTTTAAACCACGAGATTTGGAGAAGAGAAATATGCTGCAAAACTCAATTTAAAGTTTGAATAGTAGACTTTTTCCTTGTTATAAGAAAGATGCTGATTTTTTTCTGAAATAAATGTGATTTATCCCTCACAACTATGGATATTTTAAAATACCCCAGATGCATAAATACATATTTAGTGAAATAAAAATTACAGGTAAATATTCAAAGAGACTCTTACTGATACAAGCAGGATTCTTAACATTTTCTCTTCACTCTTCCCTCGATGTATTTCAGTTTAATCTTCCCATTTTCAAGGACTAAGCATAAAGAAAAAAACTGAGTCAGTGCCCAGTAAGCATGATATAAGGGATACAATTTTAGTGCAAATAATAATTCACAATTTCCAATTAATTATAGTTAGGCTTCAGAGGAAAATCATTTTAATCAACACTTTAAATTTTATTAATTTATACAATATATATATATTTTTAAGAATTCTTTTTTTTTATTTTTATTTATTTATGATAGTCACACAGAGAGAGAGAGAGAGAGGCAGAGACACAGGCAGAGGGAGAAGCAGGCTCCATGCACCGGGAGCCCGACGTGGGATTCGATCACGGGTCTCCAGGATCGCGCCCTGGGCCAAAGGCAGGCGCCAAACCGCTGCGCCACCCAGGGATCCCCAATTTATACAATATTTTATGTCAAATTACAAAGTTATGAATTTTTTTATTTTTATAGAGAAACTTTTAATTTCAATCTTACTTTAGTTTTAGTTTTATCATTGCAGACCAATTCCCAAAATTTTATATAAAATTCATCCTTTTTTACATCCTCCCAAACTATTCAATGCAACTTTAGAGATATACTTGGAATCTGTCCATATCTTAGGTCAGGTTTCCCATGGAAAAGACTTGGGAGAGGATACTCTATGCAAGGAGTTTATTAGAGAGAGCTCTTGGGATAAACTTCTGTGAGAGAATAAGGGAAGCAGACTTTGACAGAGAAGTAGAATTTCAATGCATTTAGAAGAGAGCACACAATCTTATAAGGGGCTCTGGAGGTTGATTAGCTCTTAAGATTTGTCCCGAGTTGAGGCAAGGGAGACATGTCTTTCTATTCCCACATTGGCCAACTGTTGGATGTGGTCTGCTCCTGGAGAATGAGTGAAACATAGGACAAAGCAGCTCCATTTGATTAAGTACAATTTCTCATAATGGTTTAGGCTATGAGCCATTGGCAACTCAAAACCCAGTGCATGAGTACCTTTATCCTGAAGGGCAAATTTGAGTAGTGTACCATCTCACTCACCTCTACCATCTCTGCTATTCTAGGTGGCTTACCATATGCAATGACCTAGAACCCTCATCCCTGAGAGTTCTGAGGTCTTGGATATTATGTTCTTCTAGTTTTATATTTTGACTATCAAAATTTGATTTTGAGAATATCAAGATTAACAAGAGATATACAAATAAATAAGTACAACACACTTTCATCTTTGTTCCTGTTTTGTGGCAGCAGTACTACCTCTTCCTAAAGATCAGAGTTAATTATTCCTTTCACTATGGTGATTTTGTTCCTTTTCTGCACCTCTCTTGGCCACAAGCAACCCGGTGCAACCAGGGATGGCTCTAGCTTAAATACTAATGAAACTTTTACTATATCCTCTAAAGGAAGTATTTTTTACTCTCAAAACCAGAGTAGAGTTAGAGTCTAGAGTTGCAAATCACCCAAGTGGGCCAATGGGGTTGACAGTAAGTAGAGATACTCCTATTTATGCCCCTTTTGTTCCTGGACCCATATATTCTAATCTTCATCTACTAAGGATGTAACATCATATAATATTCATTGATTTAGGATGGATGGATGGATGGATGGATGGATGGATGGATGGATGGATGGATGAGTGGGTGGGTGAATGAGTGGGTGGATGGATGGGTGGGTGGGTAGTTAGGTAGATAGGTAGGTAGGTAGATGGATAGAGAGATAGATGATAGACAGAACATCTTGGAGGATAGCATCCTATTCTCATAGGGTTAGTATCTCAAAGTTGGCAACATAGCTGTCCTTTGAAAAGTTTAGTTCATTAGCTCAGTGATTCTAAACTAGGGCTGATTTTGTCCACTCCCGCCAGAAACATTTGCAATGTCTAGAAACATTTTTGGTTTTCACAGTTGGTTGGAAGTACCACTGACCTCTAGTGGGTAGAGTACAGTGATCTTTCAATTTTGATAAGAGCCCCATAGAACAAAAAATTATCTGGCCCAAATGTCAATGATATTCAGGTTGAGAAATCCTGTATTAGCGCATCAGGCCAGCACCTCTGGCAGATGTGGAATATGATATAACTACTATACCCATGACCATGTACCAATATCACCATTTCTCTTTTGCCATAATGTAGCTTCTTTGGCCACAGGTGATATTATATTATATGATGTCCTGAATAATGTGTTTTATTAATCTTAGATAGCAGTTCTACTCATGTCACCGCTAGTAGAAAAGTCTAATTAATTCCTGAGATATGTGTCACATTCATTCCAGTCAGTAAAAATTGTTGCATTTCCAGGGTGTAAAGTATATGGTGTAATCAATAATCACTAGATGCTTTTGCATCTGCAAAGAATGATGTTTGATTAGGGGTTCAGCATTGTTTTCTGTTTCTGAGAATTTTGACATGAGGCAATAACATCAGCTAAGTCTACCTTGGAGAATGAAAGACTAAGCAGCTTATCACATGTATAGATTCCAGTGATCATGGTTATTAGTGTATTATTCTCAGAGAGCTAAAGTAGCAAAGGGTCAGGTTGACATCAACCGGGTGAGTTATTGTATGTCCATACAGCTCTTTTGTGCCTCTTCCATGCTGGATGCTCTTTGGAATGTTAGCATGTGACTCAAAGATGATTAAACTTTATGGCCACATCCATTTGGCCATCCATAAACCTCTTCTCCATACCTTCTTATCCTTCACCATTCTACCATTCTCCTTCAGGTCTCCTATCCAGCCAAGCCATTTTAACACTCCCTGTTATTCCGTGCTCATTCTTCTGATAAGCTACTTCCATTTAGCAAAAGTCAATGACTATGTGCAGTAGTTAAGCTCAGCACATTAGGAGAGTTTCATATCAGCATTACCTTCCAGTGCTCGCTTTGACAGCACATATACTAAGACATCAGCATTACCTTTCAGAGACACCTCTGATTGCATAAGTAATCAAGTAGCAATACTTTTTTTGTTTGCACCTGTACACCAAGCCACATTATACATGAACTGCCCTTGGGCATTTTCCTCATCTATCATAATGCCATAAAATAATTCAATAACTAGACTACCTGAAATTTGAGTTCTTAAGATTTAAAAAATGTAAATATTAATGCTAAGAATTCCACATATATTATCTGAGAGTAGTTAACTATCTGATAGTAGTTAAGAGTAAGTTCTTCTAAATATAAGGATCCGGTGTCAAGATGTAAAGTATATACTTCTTCCTTCATCAGTGAAGTCTTGCTCTAAAGCAAACTTACAAACAAAAGATCAGTGAAATGAAACAATTCACATCGAAGACAAAACTGGATTATTTCACAATTTTTCTTTGTTTTCTTACATACACAAAAGAATGTTTTAGGCTATCAAAGTAAATATTCTCTAACTAGTTTTATATGTTAGCAATCATGTGAATTCCACTTTGCTGATTAGCTAATCACTTTACATGCATGCATGCATGTGCACACACACATCCACACATATCACTACCTATAACTTCTTTCCATATTGCTAGGCATGTCATAAAATCAAAATTTTGCAATATATATATGAATTTATAAGAACATAACAAAATATAAAGCTCTAAACTGCTTTGTTTTAATGCATCTGAAAAAAGGTGATGAGAAAACCAGATGTTGGATGTTATTCCATATTGAGTATTGTTACAATATATTGTTCCAAGATAAAAATAAATCCCTTCATTTATAATTAATTAAAACACATAATTATTCCTGTCACCAAATTTACCTTACTATTTTTCTTTTCAATAATATTGTTTGAGGGCTGCCCTGGTGTAATAATAATAAGCAAAGATAATTTATAACCACTTTGGATTTGATGTGAATTATTTGCAAGTGATTTGATCAGAATTATTTGCAACTGAAAGTATCAATCTTCAGATTCTAGGAAAGCAAAGAACCTAAGATCTCATCAATTCCAAATCATTAATTTTGCATATTTCTGGCAAAATATCATTAATTTGGCTATACCTGTGCAGGTCTGTCATTTCAAAGATTATTTGAACTAGTTATTAACTCCAAGTTGATTTGTTACCACTACTCAGCTGTCTAGCCAGTAAAACCTTAAGGCACGCTAATCAAACAATATTATTTTTTAAGATTTTATTTATTTATTCATGAGAGACACACAGAGGGAGGCAGAGACACAGGCAGAGGGAGAAGCAGGCTCCATGCAGGGAGCCTGACGTGGGACTCGATCTCAGGATCCCGGGATCATGCCCTGAGCCAATGGCAGACGCTTTAACCACTGAGCCATTCAGGCATCCCAAAACAAATTTCTTTTGAGATAATTTAAAATAGTTTCCTTACATCTAGATTCCTAAGACTAACTCAGGAAGGGCTAGGACTTTCAGTTATGAGTTCTGTCAATCAATGTAAATAACCACCATTAGCATAGTATATTTAAGAATACACTCTGACATTTTATAATCATCAAAATTATATTTCATAAATACACAGTAGATAGTGATGTGGGAAACAAAGGAAAAAGAAAAAATTAAATTTCCTAGCTGCTTACTGCCCATGACAAGTCTTCGATGTTGACACTTTGCTAAGGGCAAAAGGCAATTTTAGCTTAACATTCATTACCCAACTCCTCAGGATCCTGTGAATCTACTTTAAACATATAGAAACTCCTTTGGAAACTTCTTTTATCTCTACTCTTCCACCCCAAAATATATGTAGACAATCTGCCTCTAAGCATATGACCTACCAATATGCATCTAAACATCTAAAGGATCTCATGACTAAGGTTTTATTGGACAGTAATAGATGACCTTTTCCTAATAACACCTAGACCCCTCCAGGTCCTGGAAGCCTTTCTTTCAAAAATCCTTAGAGACTTGTGCTATCCCTAATCCCCTCCCAAGTTGAAAGCATATAATCAGTGACCCATCACAATCCCAGTGCAGCTGTTTCTGCCTATAGGTCCTGTCCCTATACTTTAATAAAACCACCTTTTTTTGCAGTGAAAACATCTTAAGAATTCCTTCTTGATCATTTGCTCCAAACCCCAACATTTCCACATCAAATAGCATTCTCAGTAAGAATAGTTTTCCTGTCTACTTAGAAAAATAAAGCTATTTTCACCTGCCTATTAATAGTTACCATAATAAAGAATACTTCACAAAGGCACATTATCTTCATTCTTGAACCAAAGTAAAGGATTAGCTCTACTTGGCCTGGTTAATATGCTTTTTCTAGAATTAGAAGATACAATTCTCAGTGGAAATGTGCTAAATCCTGAGTGCATTACCTAAAGTATTGTTCTCATGAACCTAAATTTTAGTTAGAAACAAAGCCAATACAGATACACCTCTTCTTTTCACAGAGGAAACAAATTCACAGGGTAAGCAGAATTGACAAGTTACCAAAAATACCCAAGCTAAGTCTTAAACTGAACAATCTCTACCATAAATAGGATGCACAAAGGCTTTGTGTGTGAAGAGCTTAATATTACCAAGCTACTAGAAGGGCAAAAGAGCAGAGTATTAACATCGAGGCAGCTGAGTTCCTAGAGGAATATCACTCTGCCTGTTTCTCTCTCTCTCTTTTTTAAAGATTTTATTTATGTATTCATGAGAGAGAGAGAGACAGAGACAGAGGCACAGGCAGAGGGAGAAGCAGGCTCCATGCAGGGAGCCTGATGTGGGACTCGATTCTGGGTCTCCAGGATCACACCCTGGGCTGAAGGCAGCGCTAAACCACTGAGCCACCTGGGTTGCCCACTCTGCCTGTTTCAAGGACTTGTCAATGGGCTGCTAGTAGTAAGGAAATTTAATAACTTTTCGTCTTTATTTTCCACATCAATAGTTAAATTCATAACACAATATTAGAAACATAGTTACATTTTTTAAAACTACTTACCTGTAATGCTAGGCTGACACACAGTTTCTCCAATTATGAAAGAGTCATATTTTATGGTAATGTAATTTTTGGAAAGGAAAGTTATAACACAGTAAGAAAACTAACACATTATTAATGTTCTATTAAATACCATCCACCGGGCCACCTGGGTGGCTCAGTGGTTGAGCGTCTGCCTTTGGCTCAGGGTGTGATCCCAGGATCGAGTCCTGCATCGGGCTCCCTGTGTGTAGCCTAATTCCCCCTCTGTCTATGTCTCTGCCTCTCTCTCACTCTGTGTCTCTCATGAATAAATAAAATAAAATCATAAAAATAAATAAATAAATAAATACCACCCACCTTATTCCCATGTAAGGATAGGCTATCCACTTTCACACAAGTCTTGTACAGGATGCTTTACGTGATGAATATTTAGGCAATGATGATGATAATGACACAGAAATGTCCCATTCAATTCTTGCTATACTTACTAGATTTCTCATGTGAAGAAAATTACACACATAAACAACAAATAGGTTTATTAGCAGTACAGTATGATGGTTATTTTCTATTCATTAAGTGGAAGTGAATCATAAAGGTCCTCATTCTCATAATCTTCATTTGGAGGAAACAAAGGAGGAGGAGGAAGAGGAGGGGTTAGTCTTGCTGTCTTAGGGGTGGCAGAGACAGAAGAGGTGGGAGGAGAACAGAAAGGCAAGCACATTTGATGTACTTTACAGAAACACATCTTCATTTCTGTCTGACTTTTTTGATATGAATTGCTCATGTAGAGATGATTAGCATCACATGGCATTTTAAGAAAATACTTGGAATACTTGGGCTCACCACAATAGCAACCGGAAGTGGCTATGCCATTATGACAATATGTAATGTATGTAATGTATGTAATGTAAATTAATTACAGTTAATTTTATGCCGTTAGGATTAAATACTGCATGTTTATATTTGTTTATAATTTCCTCAACTGAGAATGGCACCATGTAGAATCTGTGTGCCTGCCTAAGTTTTGATAGGTCTTATTTATTATTTTTTTCATGTTTCAAGTTTTTCTCTAAATTCTAGTAATTTAACATATAGCATAATATTAGTTTCAGGGGTAGAATTTAGAACACCTCGTGCTCATCATAAGTGCCCTCATTAATTCCTGTCACCCACTTAGCCCTACTCACCTCCCCTACGCACCTCCCCTTCAGCAACCCTCAGTGTGTTCTCTACAGTTAACAGTCTCTTTAATGGTTTGCCTCCTTCTCCTTTTTCTCTTTCTCCTATTTTCACTAGTTTTTGATGAATTTAAAATTTTAATAATAGATTTTTGTATATACTATGGTAGTAAATGATTAAATAGACTCATAGCTACCTATATTTTATGCATTCATGATATACCCTTTTCCTAATTTTTTTAAGTATTTCTAGGTCACATCATTTATCTGTTTTTTTTTTTAATTTTTGCAAATCTCTGGAAAAATCCACGTATAAGTGAACCTACAGAGTTTAAACCTATATTGCTCAATGGTCAATATAATCTATTTTCATTCTACTAACAATGAAGGTATTGGTAGAAAGATAATATGGAAACCAGAATTTATCTTTTTTTTTCCCCAGAATATGTAAACTTGTCTATGAGATTGTGTTATGCAGTTAAACTGAAATTCATTGATGACAAGGACAAATCCTGATTGTCTTCAAGGGCTGTGAAACTTCTTTTGACAACTCATACTTATTAGCCTTACCAGTAGAAGATCTCTAAGATCCTGGGAATTTTTGTGACATTTTCCTAAAAATTAAAGAAGCCCTAGTATTCTCTTACTCATAATCAACTACCTGGGAAGACATAATCATCTTTGTCAAAGTATATCCCAGTCCAGTAGGTTTTTAAATGCCTACAAATACACTTTAGCATGAGTTTATTTTCACTGCAAAATGAGGGATGGTTGAGGCTATATGTTTCTGAGAGAGTACATAGATTAATCTGACAGTAAGGTAAAATGATTGAACTTCCTTTTGAGTAGATTTTGATATGATTAAAGGAATATAAAAGACACAAGATTTGATTACAGAAAGAAAAAATATGTGATAGGGCCTAAATAAGAGGAAGATAGAGTAATAGAAGACAAATGTTAATTACTTTAGAGTTTTGACAAATGCCAGTCCTGCATTTCCTTAATATAATTTCTCACATTTTGAAAATATTCTTTGGTTCAGAGAATTTCAGAATGTTCCCTGCTTCCTTCATAGCTGTGGCATTCAACTTATCAAAAAACAAAAACATTATATGGTATTTTAGGTATAACAAGAACAATTTTTAAAAACTGAAGACATAATTTTCTAATAAATGCACAGATTTTATATGTACAGTTATATATTTCAACAAATTAACACTTATGAAGCCACCACTCCAAATAATATATTTTCACATCTCTATAAATTTGCCTCTGTAACTAATTCAGTCTACTGTTTTAAGATTCATCCCTGTTATCAAGAATGTTTATCATTCATTTTTTATATTGCTGAATATTTTACCATTATAACAATGTACCACAATTTGTTCATGTATGTGCTTGGTAGGGAATATTTGAGATACTTGCATCTTGGAGCTATTATGAACTTTTTGTATATGTTGTGGTCATATGTTTTCATTATTTTGGAAAATACCTAGAAAGGGAATTGTAGGCACCCCAGTCCTAAATTGTTCTCCAAATGACATCATTTTCTGTTCTCAACAACGAGAGTTCCAGTTGCTCCACAGTCCACAACCTCACTCACATTTAGTATCAGTCTCCCTCCATTCTGATTGGTATGATATTTAAAAATTCTAGATACTTTAATATTGTTTTTTTCCTGATGATTATGAAGTTGTTCCTCTTTTCACAGGCTTATTGGAAATTTCTATATTTTCTTTCTAGAGTGTCCAAGTCTTTCCCCCACTTTTATTTGGCATTTTGCTATTATTATCATTATTATTATAGTTAGGTTGTAAGAGAGCATTATATGTTCTGTATATCAGCCTTTTGTCCAACATATATAGGAAGTGAGACAGTTGTCTTCTCATTTTTGTAAAGGTGTGTTTAGAACTAGGCTCACAAACTATAGCCTATAGGCAAAATTCAGCATGCTGCCTGTTTTTATGAATAACCTTTTATTGGAACACAATTTTATCTATTCATTCATATATTGCCTGTGGTTACTTTCCCACTACAAAAGCAGAATTGAGTACTTGTGACAAAGACCATGTATCCCACAAAGCTTGTAATACTTTCTCTTTGACACTACAGAAAATGTCCACCATCTCCAGCTTTAAAAGAGCAGAATTAATTTTTATAAATACAATGAAGTTTATTTTCATTTTGTAGTACTATTTTGTGCTACTTAGAAAAACATTGTCTAAAACACAATAATGAAAATATTCTCCTATATTTGTTTCTATATGTTTTATAAGGTTAGAAACCGAGGTTACTCTCAACTATGGGAATATCAAGTGGTTGCAACACCAATTGTTGAAAAGGCTGTCTTTTCCCTATTAATTACCTAGGCTCTTCCGTCGAAAATCATTTGACTATGTATATATTTAACTGTCACATCCTTTATACTCTTCTACTAATGTTTTTGTTTATCCTCACACTATACCATATAGTTGATTTCTACAGCTTTATACTAAGCCTTGAAATTATGTACTTGTTTTGTTTTTAAGGTTGATTCCCCTATTCTAGGTCTTTTGAATTTCTATATTAACTTTAGCTTAAGCTTGTCAGTTTCTTCAAAAAAGCCTTGCAACTTTTTTTCACCAGGATTGCTTTGATCTATAGATCAACATGTGGAAGATAATCATCTTAGCAATGCTGATTCTTTCAATCAATTAATATGATATATTTTTAAGTGTATTAGATACTACAGGGTTGGCACACAAGTCTTGAATTTTTTTGTTTTTGTTAAATTACTCCCAGAAACAGTAAACTAAATGAAACAGTAGAAGCACATTTTCAGAATTAGACATTAGGTAGCCAAAAGAAGTGATCTCTGTGATAAAGTTCTTCAAAATTTATATATTAACCCTCTCTAATTTATAAATTATATCTTCTGCTGCTTAAATAGTGCATCAAACTCTATTCCTCTTGCTGAAGTAGTACAAGTACTGCGGACCAGGAAAGTAGGGAATAAACTGCTATTATAATCCCAGAATTTCTTATTTTTGCTTAATTAGAACTAGCATTTCAAATCTGGTGATACCAGATACTTGTCGACTGGAATGAATTATTTCAACTCTCAGAATTATGACTTGTGGGATTGGCATGAAAGCAACGTTGCTAATAGTAATTTTGGACAGATAGGACTGAAGACTCATGAGATACAAAGTCAAGGGAGTTATCTTCATGTTTTTGTTCTCAGTGATACCATAATTCATCCCAGTAAGAAGATTATGAGATTTTATTTACTAAGTTTTGTAAAATTTACCAAGCTTTGGTCATGGTGTTGAGTAGATCATTTCTATATATTCAAACTGGCCAAGGATTACCTAGAAACAACCTTGTGCAAATTACCTTCCCCAATAATTTTTATAACAATAAAAAATTTAAATGTTCATCACTCGTGTTCATTATGTTCTATTCCAGGCCTAGTACTAAGTCCTTTATGTTATCCGACTTAGTTCTCACAACACAGTTATGAGTTAAGAATCATTATTCCATTTTACAAATTAGGAAGCTAATTTTAGGAGAGTTAAGCAACATTAGCTTGTCTCTTGGATGAATCCAATATTTTAATTCAAATTTGTTTCATTGAGAATTGCATTAAATCACTATATAATCCTACCTCCTTGAAAGTAATTTCATAAAAGACAGTTTACCATGGAAATTTTTCAGAAATTTCAATGAATTTCCCTACTTCTCAGCCTCTCAATATTGAAAGAACAGGCAAAATTACCTAATGGGTTTAAGAAAGTATGATCATATTGCCAACCATATTCAGCTAACAGAGATTAGAGTATGCAACAGTTGATGGACTCCTAAGAATTGAAATAATAGTTTCTTATATTTCTCCTATAATCTTGGACAAAGAGCTAAAATTGTCTTTTCTTCTTTTTGGAGTATCCTTCTTTGTTTTTCTTGTTCTCCTTCAATCTCCAAAATGAGAAAAACTTACACTTCAACTCCTTCATGTCCAATACTCATAAATCTAGATTTTACTGTTTCCTGAGTATACACATAAGGAAGAACCCATCTGCATTTAAAAAGCCAATAGATTAATTTTCCTGTAGAAGAGTTGAGGACACTGTTGGTGTAGTAGAATGTCATTTTTCTTCTGTTTGCTTTGATTACTGCTGGGTCTATCAGAGACACTTCAGAGGAAACTGACTGCCAGATTCTGAGGCCATGAAACTCATGGCTGAAAAATCCAGGCAGGGATCCCTGGGTGGCGCAGCGGTTTAGCACCTGCCTTTGACCCAGGGCGCGATCCTGGAGACCCGGGATCGAGTCCCACGTCGGGCTCCCGGTGCATGGAGCCTGCTTCTCCCTCTGCCTGTGTCTCTGCCTCTCTCTCTCTCTCTCTCTCTCTCTCTGTGACTATCATAAATAAATTAAAAAAAAAAAAAAAAAAGAAAAATCCAGGCAGCTCTTCTATTTGTAGTTTTTACTGTTGAAAATTAACTAAAGATGAGGATGGTTTGGTCAACTACAGAGGTTGAGTCTAAAGTTATTCTGAAAACAAGCCTCAGGAATAGGGAAATACTAAAATTAGGGGCAGTTGGTAGATAATTTCCCACTGATGTTTGGTATGTGAGGTATGGGACTGTAACGTGGACAGGGAATTGGGTCTAGAGAAGAAATATGTTAGCACTGACACACAATGGTAGTCCTGAGGCAAAGGGAACCTGAGTTTTGTGTTCTGAGTTAAAGTACAACTAGGAAGCAAGGATTAGTCTGAATCCATTAATCTACAAGAACAGCCAGAAAACAGGAATTGTTTCTGAAAGAAAGTATGAAGAATGATGGTACAAGTAGATTCAGGGAAGGACTTGAAGCAATTCTCTGAAACAGTATTATAAATGGCTTTATATTATCATGGATGACTACTCTTAGGACTCTAGTGATAATGGGCCAATTGAGGCACCAATAGAAATCTTCCCACTGATGTAGGGCAGACCTAAAGTTAGACTGATTTTATTACAAGTAAACATACATTTTAATAATCATGAAGTTTTTTCAATATATTTCTATAAAATTTCTGTCTTTGTGTTTAACATTAAAAGATAAATTATTAGTGAATTGAGAATGAGATATTCTAATTGGAAATATAGGTTAAGTTATATGGTACTATTTACTTTGAGAGACCTAGAGACACCAAAAATTAAAAGTCAGTAATCATTTTGAGTAATTAAAGTAGGTGCAATGAGAGGCCATGGCTGTTTGTTGGCTAACAGGTATATAGTTAATGCATCTGTGAAAATTCCAGGAGTGAGGGAGGCACATCTGTTTCCTAAACAAGCCTGAAATCAATAGTCAAAAGAGTTCATTGTCCAAAATTCTTTTATTAAATTGAATTTGAACTACTACTCATGCTAAAACTAATTCTGTATTGTCTTCCCAAGGTTAATGATTGACTAATAATTCTGAATGAGGGAAGCCAGCTAGGAAAGAATATACTGAATTCACCAAGAAATGGTTTGAGGTTTCTACATTTAAACAGCTGTGAAACTATGTGGATTGTATGAATTTTTTCATTAAACTGAAAAATCTGCTTGATGCATATTCTCCTATCTCTTTGTGAGGTAGAAAGAACTCTAAATTTAGAAATAAGAAGTTGGTTTTGTATACTTAGAGTGTCACTTATCAACTGTGTGATGTAGAAGGGAAAAAACTCGGTGCTTCAGTTTTCTTTGTTGGATAATAATAAAATCTATACTACAGAACTATTCTGTAGATTAAATTATTGAAAAATAGCTAGCTGTTTGTTATACAGTCGGGTTTATTATTTTAGAATATGTTTCCCTTTCTATACTTACTTTGACAAAGAGAATGAATTGTAATAGGAAGAAGAAAAGAAAAACTACCCTAGGAAGAAATGTTATGAAGATTTGTGGCTTCTTGGCATTCCCCTCTAAACTGCAGCTATTTGATGAGGGAGGGTTTTGGCAGATTGGCAAGAAAATGTTTTAGGGACATATATTTTGGGTTTAAAGTATCTTTTACTTTGTAGTTGCTTTGTGTAGTGCTAAGAAGGGTTAAACTAGACCCTGAAATTGAAGCAAGAAGTATTTGTTAAACCATTTTATCCTGGTCAAAATTTATAGAGTGCTAAAGGGGTTATTAATTTTTTTGAAGTTTTTACAGCGTATGGAAAGATTCAACGATAAAAGACAAAAACTGTTTCTGTTCAATAATTGTTCATTACCAGAGCTGGACTACCCTCTCTTCCATAAGTCTTGAATATAAAAAGTTGAGTGAGGCAGCAGGAGGAAGAAAAACCCAAATGCGTGTGTTCGTGTGTGCAAGTGTTTGTGTAAGAGAAAGTGTGTATAAATGCAAATGTAGGTATGCATATATATGAATTGTACATATGTGTGTTGTAAATATATGTGAATATATGAGTGATATCAATGAACAATTTAAGTAAAATGAAATTCAAGCAACTATGATAATGTTGAATGAAACCAAATGTTAGTTTAATGAATAGATGTTATTTTGAATTGAAATATATTATGACTGCTGGTTAGTAAACTTGAGCTTTAGTTTTAAGGCTAAATAAAATTTGAATTTATATACCTCTTAAGAAATAAATAGTGCATGAATTCAAAGTGCAGAGAATTGATAATTGAACTTGTGAAAGTACTCTTATTCCATTTGTAAAGCATTTCTATCAGTTTATGATGCATGTATACATTGTCTATGGTATTAAAATGAAACTGCTTGCTCAGGTATTATTGAGAGTATAATTGATAATATGAGCTATCCATATCCATAATGTGCTGCCATAAAACCTGGATTGGTTTGCTAATAGTTGGAAATGGTTTTTTCCATTATTTTAGTAAGTCAATCTCTGCATGTGGCTGTGTGCAGAATGATGGTTAGGTGTGATATACCAAAAATGCACATATGCACATATATTATTCAAAATTAGCAGCAATAGTATTATTTTTACTGTAAAAATATATCAATTAAATAATTTTCTAATTTGAAGATTAATTTCTTACCACTTGAAATTTAGCGGTAAGAGGAATTTTAGAGTTGAACTAATCCATTCACCTCACTTAATATACAGAAATTTAAAATTTCTAAGCAGTCTGTTAAATGACTTGGTTTTTGTGGAACTCAGAGCTATCATTAAATTCTCCTACTTCTTTGCCTCTGGACATTTTATTATTTTGTAAATTTGAGATCTTAACCACATGGTCCCATTTTGCCTAGGAAGGGAATTTTGAAGAGCAAAATATGTTATTGGCAAATGAGTTTTACATAACTCTTGAAAGTCATATAGATCATGCTGTGTGATGTGAATTTTGATGCATGGGTGAGATGTAAGGCTCTATACGTAGATATGGGACATACTCTTGGACATGAGTTGATGTGGGAGGAGGACTATAATTTATACTGGGTTGTGAATAGGCATAGATTGTTTTTTGGCTATCAGGGAGTAATGAAATATATTATTGAAACCTTACTGTGTAAAACCACTATTTCACCAATATGCTGATTCTCAAATCAATGTTTTCTAGAAAAAAATTTCCTGAGTTCTAGGCCTATTTATACAATGGTTTATTTCCACTTAGACATCTCAAATTTATTACACTAAAACATCCTCATCTTTAAATATATTCTCTCTCTCTTTATATTTATTCCTAACCTGGATCTTTATGGTAATACCATGATATATCCAGTCAAACAAATAAGAAATTCAACATCAACTCAAAATTTATCTTTCATTTTTCCTCCATTTCAAGTGAATCAAACTTGTGTATTTTATGGTCTTACTAAAGTTTATTAGTTTATTTTTATTATTTATGTAAATATAATTTAGTATTTTATTACTTAAAATTTTATATCTCCTCTTCTTGCTTTAGTTTATATTCATACAAAATTTTCCACTTAGATTGGTCTCTTAACATTTTTTCTAATTTTAAATGTATTCTTAGTACAAGGATTTGATTAATCATTTTTAAAATTAAATTCCTAAATAATTATATTTTACATAAGAACCTCAAGTGGCTTTCCATAACTTTTTAAGAGAAATCTAATCCTGAAATAAAAGTCAAGATCTTTTGTTATTTGTCTTTTCTTCAGTATTCAGGCTCATTTCCAGCTGCTACCCTGCCTTTGTTCCAAGTCCCATTAACTTGTAAATGAATGGACACCCCACACTCTGATAGCTCTATCCTTTGCATTGTCTTTTTCTCAGTTTGGCAAGTGATTATCACTTTGTGAATCTTTCAAGATTCAGAGTAAAGATCCCCTCTTTTAGGAAATATGACCTGATATGTTCTTTTCTAACTTGTCTGTTAGATCTCCCTTTGCAATGCTCACTTATTCTCCTTTGTATATATTTAGTGAAACTATTGTGATTTAGCATGATTAAGTTTCAAATTAACTAGACAACTCTGCCAAAAATGAATAGCGAGGGGCACCTGGGTGGCTCAGTTAAGTGTCGTGCTCTTGACTTCACCTCAGGTCAAGATCTCAGGGTGTTGAGATTGAGCTCCCGGTGGAGCTCCATGCTCAGTGTAGAGTCTGTTTGTCCCTTTCCCTCTGCTCCCCACAACAAATAAATTAACTAATTAAAATTTTTTTAATGAATAGCAAATAGGAATCTTATTGGGGATCTCTAATATTTAAGGTCATTGAAACATAATGGTATTGACTAAACATTGGCAACATCTACGTGTACTATATTCAACACAAGGAATTACTAACTTTCTTTGATAAATGAGTCCTTGAAGAAAAAGGTAGTTTGGATCCAAGAAGTGCATCAAGAAGAGTCAAAACTTTAAAGACAAGAAGAAAAGTATGCTCTGAAGTATTTAACAAGAAAACTAAGGTCAAACAAAGAGGATGACTTGGTTTCAAAATGTATTTAAAGTTTACAGATACTCACCTGTTTGGACTGTTCTTTTTACTACCTTCACTCAGACTGTGCGGCAGAACAATGAATGATTGCTACGATATGGCTGTTGACTCCTATTTCCTGTGTTCTGATCATGACTAGGCACATCCATCACGATTTAAAGCATTCGTATATTTGCTGGACCCATTTATGGCAAACCTAGACCTTTATACTTCTTCCCCTAGGTCGGTTACTTGCCCAAGATTATCAGTTGTTCATTTATTTAACAGTTTCGATTGGCATACTGATTTTGTTTGGTCCATAACACCATTGTGCTGTAGAAAATCTAATACATCTAGAAAAATTTGGAAGACTGTTCAGAACATAAACATATGTTCTGATAATATTTCCTTCCAAATATCTACTGGTAAGTAAAATAAAGTATACATTGAGGCTTGCAGCTCCCCCACCTATACAAATTATACACAGAAAACTAACTTTTCAATTAGAATTTGTAAATATGATTTCCCTAAATTTGGCACCACAGTTTTATAAGACACAGAAGATTCATCTAGTAGCTTATAGCTGGAAAATATGAGAAGGGCTGAAGAAGAATCTGTGTTCCAAATAAGCTGTTCAGTGGGCAAAAATATCTAAATGCCAGATCGCTATAATAGAGGCATCATATCATAATGTCAGTTAATTATCTGCTCTACTCATCATGAATAAGTAACAGTTCGATTTGAGCTATGGCAATAATTTTACAGATTTCCAATTCACTTGCAAGATAGCTAAATGTGTCACTACCTTTGTCTCATACGATAGAAAATAGGTTGACACTTTGTAAAGTATTTATGTAGATCAAATAAAATATAAATCCTGTGTTTGTAAAAAACTTTTGAATAAACCTTAGAAAATCAATTATTTCCCTCCCTTTTTTTCTTAAAATAGAAGATACCACAAGTACCACTGGCCTATTAATATCCTATAAAGCATTCAAATTTTTATTTAAAAACTACAGATTCACATGTTTTTTAGCCATTTATGTGTGGAGAATCTTGTAGGGGTTCTCATCAATCAGAATTCCACCTGTGCTAGGTTGTCTTGTGTCAGTGAGGCACACCCAACATTCCTTCAAATGCTGGGAACTAATATCCTGTAATTCTCTTCCTTATGTGAATCATCATCAGTTTGTCAATAGGAGGAAGTGAGGCAGGAGCCGCTTGGCAAGCCTCCACCTCTCAGTGGTGGCACCTGTTTCGCCCTCTCCTATAGTTCAGGCAGATGTCTCTCATGATTTTTTATATCATCTTATCGTTCCTTCTTTCCAGACCATCACTCCCACAGTGTTAATCTCTGCTCTTCTTACATATGTAGAAGTTCTGATTCTTTTATCAAATTGCTTTGTTTCTCTAATATCCCTAGTTCTCTCTTTCCCTGGCTGAACCCAGACTGATACATCATCAAAAGAAGACTTACCCTTTATGTAACTAGGGTATTTTCCATGTATGAAAAATTGGACAGCTTGGTAGGACACACATGGCTCTTTGAGAGAGTACAGGATCATGCATACACCAGCTGGGTCAGTCAAATCATCCTTAGTCTTAGATAGACAGCAAAGTGAGCGTCAAGGACACACTTTATTCACATAATGACTAGAACTCAGGAAGGAAAGACATTCTAGAAATTACTTATTCCAACATTTTAAGCTTCAGCTGGAAAAGGTAAAATGAGTGACTTTGCTCAAGGTAATTAAGGAACTTGTTCCAGTTCACTTAGTAGGTTAATGGTAGTGCTGGGACTCTAAGAGGTGATAAACCCTGGGCTCAAAGAGTTTACACTCTATTGACTATAATTTAGGCAGAATTTTGTCTTAGAATTTAGGCAGTACTTTGTCTTAGAGTTAATAGCTCAAAGGTGGCACACACACAGATATTATTATGTACATATACAATTTATGTACAATTTATGTATGGAATTAATATATAAATATTTGACTTTGCTAAGAAAATCACTACTCTTGGAAAACTGGTAGTTTAAATGCTTTTTTTAAATAAAGATTTTATTTATTTGTTTGTGAGAAACTGAGTGAGCGAGTGTACAAGAGAGAAAGCAGAAGCGGTGGGAGAGGGAGAAGCAGGCTGCCCATTGAGCAGGGAACCCGATGCATGGCTCAATCCCAGCACCTTGGGGATAATAAGCTGAGACAAAGGCAGATGTCCAACAGACTGAGCCATCCAGGGCACCCTAATAGTTAAGTTCTTTATGTTTGGGCAGGAGGTTTTCCTTCTCTCTTCTGTACACAGATTTTTCTGTATTATGAGTTTGCATTGGCAAAAATTCAGAAAGATTATCAAGATATAACTCTTCCAATTTAATATATACTTTATTTGTTGAGAGTCCCGAAGGTCATCCTCAGGTTTGATGATTTACTAGGAGGTATATAGTCATAGTCACTGCTGATGCATTAAAATGGAAGAGTACCTAGCACAATCAGCAAAGGGAAAGCCTCATAAGGTAAAGTCTCGATGAAATAGGAGCAAACTTCTCCCAGTGGAGAAGCTCCCAGTGGAGTCCACAGAACACACTTAATCACCCCAGTAATGTGTTGTGAGCACACAGGTGTAAGGTTTATTAGAGACTCAGTACCTAGAGCTTTTAGTGGGGGCTGCTCACATAGCCACTGCCTATCTGACAAATTCTCAAATTCCAGACTCTCAGAACGAAAGCAGATCTTCAACATAAATCATATTGTTTGTTTAAGGACTTTAGGCACAACAAGACACTCTTCTCCACTAATGTTGGGACCCTCCTAAAACTCAAGTTAGCAGCTGCCAGCTAAGTACCGATCTCATAAGCAGGCCTTCCAAAGCATCACAGTCAGATCTTCTACATTAACTACATTAGCTTCTCTGTGCATCCTAATATTCACAACTTGATTGAAAATGCAAATGAAAAAGCAACCAAAGCCATTGCAGTAGATGTCGGGGACTAAAATTTAGGTAATCCCTTTTAGTTTGGGAATGTTTGGGAGATTAGAGTGATGCTTCTCTCCTGGGATTTGATGAGATCACTTCTCTACATAATATAGCTTCAGGGCAAATAGTTTAGGAACTTTTTCTCAGCTTGATAGTTATTGGTTTATAGTTGATTTTCCAGTTTTATACACTCACTGAGACAATATCACTAGACTTACAATATTGCATGTGTTGTTTTTTTTATGGAAATGGAGAATTATGTATGTCAATAGCAGAGTTCAATTCATAGGTACTATAATACCAAAAACACATTTTGCGTTCTCCATACTTGCTTAGCAGTTAGGCATTTCCTCATCTGGGATCTGTGGCTAATGGAATGTATTTCTATGACATTATATCATGTTGTAACATAAAATTCATTAGTGTAAATCTGTCTTCCCCTCCACAAACTGTTTCTCAAAGATTATGACTGTATCCAGACCTCGTATAGTACATTAACAGCTACTAGCAGTTTTAAAATATTTATTTTCTAATGAGTGAATTTTCTCCATGTATCTGTTTATACTGAAGTAATGGTTGGAGAATAAATAGCAATCATTAGGAAAATAATAAATCAGGCCTTGTAAACCTGAAGTGGAGATAAGACAAAATAGACAACAAACTATGTGAGCTATTGAATATATTCTATGCACCTTTTGTGTTTCTTTGTGATTTCTTTATTTTAGAAAACTTCTAGGAGAGTAATTTTCTTATTTGAAAATGCTTATAATCTTTAGATATTCCAGAATCTTTAGAAGTTGATGTTAGGGTAATAGGCAGCAAATATGCTTCAAATATTTTAAACTAAAAATTCGGAGAAAATAAAATGATAACTCTCACAACCCCAAATACATGAAAGATTATAGCACAAATGACTTGTTAAGTAAATTGTGACTATATGAAGTGGAGAGAAGGAGAATAATTCTCTCCTTCTCAAATTGGAAGACTGTTCTCTTTCTATCAAGAGCCAGGAAATCTTATATAAGCCCTCCTACAACAGCAGGCATTTAAATTCATACGTTCCGTGGTATTTACGAGCAGCTGTAGCTAGCAGAACTGGAGGAGAGTTCTACCTCCTGGAGTTCGAGAATTTGCAAAGATCTGTGCATAACAAATAGGAACAGAAATAACTAGAGCTAAGAAATGAACTTGATGAAAACAGTTCTTAAAATCGGTACTTGAATCAATTCCAACCCTAGAGACTAAGCATTTTCTGCATTTGCAAGGACAGTCTTCATACAGGAGTATGACCACTTGATAAGAAACTTAATTGGATGCATCAAAATTGGAGAAGTGACACATTAGAAAAAAATAGGACAACAGATAAATTTATTTCCCCAAGCATTTCCTGGCTGAAGGGTTGTATCAATAGCTAGTATGGAATTTTTGGTAATAAATGTTAGAACCCCATTATAATTTTATCTTTTTAAGTTCACTTCAAAATTACTAGGCTTTGATTTTTCTTTTTAATGATAATGCTGTTACCATCCACACAGATCCTCCAGCCTTCCAATTTTGTTTCTTAACTTTACTGAAATAATAATTGATAAATTACACTGTGTAACTTGAAGGTACACAGTTTGATATATTGTGAAATGATTACTACAGTAAGGCTAGTTGACATATTTGCCACTTCAATTTTTTTTTTTCCACTTCAATTAATTGCCTGTTTGTGTGTGTATGTGGGGCGGGCGGGGAGGGGGCGGTGAGAATATATATAAGATCTATTCTTAGCAACATGCGAGTATACAATATGGTATTGTTAACTATAGTCACCATACTGTAAATTAGATTCCCAGAAAATATTTATTTTATAACTAGAAGTTTGTACCTTTTGACCAACATCTCTCTGTTTCCCCCAACCCTTGGTAACCACCATATCACAGTTTCTATGAGTTCAGCTCTTTTAGATTCCACATATAAATGAAACAGTACATGATCTGTCTTTCTTGGACCTATTTTGCTAGCTTAATGACCACAATTCTATCCATATTGTTGTAAGTGACAGGAGTTCCTTCTTTCTTATGGCTGAATAATATTCCATTCTATATCTGTATCTCACATTTTCTTTATTCATTCATCCATAGAAAAACACTTAGATTACTTCATGCCTTGGCTGTTATAAATAATGTTGCAGTGAACACAGAGTGAAGATATCTCTTTAAGATAGTGATTTAATTTCCTTTGGATATATATGAAGGAGTAGAGTAGAGTTGCTAGATCATATGGTAGTTGTATTTTTAATTTTTTGAGGAACCTCCATACTGTTTTCCATAGAAGCTGTGCCAATTTATATTTCCTTGTACAATTATTATACAGGGGTTCCCTTTTCTCTACACTCTTGCTAACACTTGTCCTCTTTTGTTATTTTGATAGTAGCCATCCTAACTGGAGTGAGGTCATAATTCCACTTTGGTTTTGATTTGCATATTCTTGATGATTAATGTTTGTCTGTCTTTGGAAAAAATGTTTATGTAAGTATTTTGCCCATTTTTGTATTGAATTTGGGGGGTTGCCCTTGTTTTGGCTGAACTACATTTTTTTTCCAGTTATATTGACAAATAATTGACATATTACTGTATAGGTTTAAGACATACAGCATGATAATTTGATATGCGTATGTTCTGAAATGATTACCACAATAGATTCAGCTAATATCCATCTTCTCATATAGATGCAATAAAAAGAAATGGAAAACAACAGGAAAAATTATCTTTGTGAGAAGAACTCTTAGAATTTATTTTCTTAACATATTTCCTATAGCTATAGTTATCGTGTTGCACACTGATCCCTAATACTTATTTATCTTGCCATTGGAAGTTTGCACTTTTGACCTCCTTTCTTGAATTTCAACTGCCCTTCCCCCTACCTCCTGGTAACCACAAATCTGATCTCTTTTTTATGAGAGTTTTTTTTTTTAATTCCACCTGTAAATGGTATCATACACTATTTGTCTTTCTCTATCTGACTTATTTCACTTAATATAGAATACCTTCAGGGTTCATCCACATTACTGTAAATGGTAGAATTTCCTCATTATTTTTAAAGGGTGAATAATATATATATATATGCCACAATTTCTGTACCCATTTACCCATCATTAGATACTTAGGTTGTTTCCATGTCTTGGCTATTGTAAACAATACTGCAATAAACATGAAGATGCAGATGCTTTTTTCAAGTTAGTGTTTTTGTTTCCTTTAGATATATTCCCAGAAATGGAATTGCTGGATCTTTTTTACTAAAAGATTATTTATTTATTTATTTAAGAGAGAACAAGCAAGAGAATGAAAGAGAGAGCATGAGCAGGGGGAGAGACAGAGGGGCAGAGGTAGAGAGACAAGCAAACTCTCCACTGACCAGGGAGCCAGCAAGGGGCTGGATCCCAGGACGCTGGGATCATGACCTGAGCTGAAAGCAGATGCTCAACTGACTGAGCCACTCAGACATCCCAAAATATACCTTTCACTTATCAATAGTTTTATATATTTAAATATTTGTAATATATTTTATCACATCAAGTGTGAACAGTGGTTTTTTAAAATATATTTTTGTCTTAGTCCATTTTGTCTGCTATAACAAAATATCATAAACTCAGTGAAACAGCAGAAGTTTATTTCTCACAGTTCTAGACACTGAGAAGTCCCAGATAAAAGCACTAACAGATTTGGAGTCTGGTGAGAACCCCTCTCATGGTTCATAGATGCTATCTTCTTTCTTTCTATCTTCTTTCTCTGTCCTCATGTGATGGAAGGGAGTCTAGGGAGTTCTCTGGAGTCTCTTTTATAAGGATACTAATCCCATTCATGAGGGCTGTACCTTTGTGACCTAAGGTTTCACTTTCAATACCATAAATCACCTTGGAGGTTGGGTTTCAATATATACAGCTGAGGTGGGGGAGGGGAGGGATACAAGCTTTCAGACCATAGCAACTTCACTCTAGAAAACAAAGATATTAGCATTCTTTTTCTACAATCTTGCTTTCCCTTTCTTCCTGTTTCTTAAATTCTATTGTCTGTGCTTTTTCTCCGATGTACCTACATTCAGTAGTATTTCCATTTTATTTTAAAATCATATAAAATATTTTCTATTTTATGCTTGTGCTGACTCAAATTCTAAAATTAACAAAAACTGTCTCACCATATATGCCTATACAAAAATCAGGACAGCCAAACCAAATAGTGTACTACGATCAGTAAATTAAAGATGGCCATGCAGGGTTTTTTGTTTTTGTTCTGTTTTTTTTTTTTTTTTTTTCACATTCTTTCCATTAACAATGTAATTAAAGACTTTTTTGCTTATATCTGCCTGGATTCTGTGACTGTTGTGACAAATAGGACATGGCAGAAGCAATGCTGTGTAACCCTTCTGCCCTGATTTTAAGAGATTGCCATTTTCACTTCTGTGTCTTAGACCATCTGTGATTCCTCAAGTGCCATGGAAGCAAGTCTGACTTCCCTGAGCCATAATGCTGAAGATACATCACTTGTAGACACTTTGATAGTCACAATGGGACCTGCGCTTTCATCCATTTCTTTTGAGGCAATAGACTTAGGAATGAATCAGTCTTGTACCCCTCTTACCAGTTCAGCCACCATCTGAGTACTACTGCATAATCTCAATTGATGCCATTTGAAATAGCAGCATTGTCTAGCTAATCAATGCCCATTTTCCTAACCTATAAAATTGTGAGGTTTATTCAAATGATTGTTGCTGTATGTCACTAAATTTCAGGATTTTTTTTATGCTGCAAAAGATAACTAGGAGACCATTGTAGTCCCTTATTTGTTCAAGATTTTTGTTTTCCTAGAATTTTTATTGGATTTTCCTTTTTAACTTGTACAATTTCTGTTTTATATAATTAATTATTTAAAAAAGATAAATCATATCACCTTTTCTCAGGAGTCCTCTTTACCACCAGAGATCTCCCTCCATGTGCTCATTGTCTTATTTCTACATACTTTAATCACTGATTTAATCTTTTTTTTTTTTTTTTTTTTTTGGTCTGATACAAAGCTATCATCCTGGGACCTCCCTTTACTGCTTTTCAATGAAGTCACAGTTTCCTGATCTCATATCTTCCACTTTCATGTTTTAAGTCACTAGTTTAG
Source organism: Canis lupus familiaris (assembly GCF_011100685.1). Taxonomy (NCBI): domain Eukaryota; kingdom Metazoa; phylum Chordata; class Mammalia; order Carnivora; family Canidae; genus Canis; species Canis lupus. The sequence continues at coordinate 12,161,953 of NC_049235.1, forward strand.
ATGGCTTGGTTTGTGAGATATTTGCTAAGACAGAATGCTTCAGAGGTAAATGTTCTTCCTTGCATATTCAAACAAAAATTATTTGGCTCTTTTTCATGAATGCATAGATTTAGACTTTAGGATTCAAATATATATATTTTTTCTTATCTTCAAAATAATATTTCCATTGTCTTCTAAAATACTGCATTTCGTATAAGAAAGTCAATATTATTTTTATGCTAATTTTAGATAATCTCTTTTGTGCCTTAGGTGTTTCTTCTCATTCCTTGTACTGGTCCATTTTAACAAGTGATTTTTAGTGAGTAAAGTGGTTTTCTGGCATATTCAAGTAATAGATTAAGAAGGGAAAAACTCCCTGCTACTTTTTTTTTCTCATTTTTTGTTACTGTCAGTATGTAGAAATTTAAAAAAATTGTATTTGAAATAATTAGTGTTAAGGATCTGCTACTGGTAGATGACTTATCCATGTAGTGGTTGGTATGAAAGAGACTTTAAAAATGGAAATAAAGAATTATGGCACACCATTCCATTAACATCATTATACATGGTTAGTTGCCAGCTTCCCTGGGATAAATTAAGACACTTTTTTGACAATATTATGAGCAATAGTATAGATTTAAATCTTAAGTCTTAATAATTATTGTCTTTTTTTACATGATTAATAATGATAATCTTGATTTTGAAATTTTTTTTCTAATTTCTGTTATCAATTATTGGCTTCTCCCTCAAAACGCTAAAAGATCCCAGGGGTGGTGTGTGAAGGTCCTAAATTCATAGGAGGTTAGAATTTTGGAGTTACATACCACTCTGATTTTCACACTTTAAATGATAATAAAGCTCAAAAGGAAAATTTAAATAGAATTAATTCAAATGAGAGATTTATGGAATTTCTCTTTCAAACAGATGTTGATAATATAGATAAAAATAACAAGGGATCCCTGGGTGGTGCAGCGGTTTGGTGCCTGCCTTTGGCCCAGGGTGCGATCATGGAGACCCGGGATCGAATCCCACATCAGGCTCCCGGTGCATGGAGCCTGCTTCTCCCTCTGCCTGTGTCTCTGCCTCTCTCTCTCTCTGTGACTATCATAAATAAATTAAAAAAAAAAAAACAAAAAACAAAAAACCAATAATTAACTAAAACTTATTAAAGTAGAGCCAATAAACCAACTGGTTAAAAAAGAAAGAAAAGAAAAGGTAGGTCAGAAAAAAACATATACGTTCAATTGTACATATTATGATTAATGTGCTTTGTGCACACAGTTAATTGTCATTACTGAAGCAAAGCTCATGAATAAAGCGTTAAAAAATCAGTTATAATGAATTAAGAATGCATTCAACACTGTTCGTTTTCTTCCATAGTGTAATGTAAACTTAAAAAAAATATTTTTTTAAATCATTTGTCTCTCTTCCAAGCCATAAAGTGATTATTGATTGGCTCTTTCCTTTTATTTTAATTTAATAAATAAATATATTTATTTCTGGTGCAAAAGGACATTTTTTTTTAAGCATGGGACAGGGCCTATGGGCAGAAGGAGCTGCTGCTGGCTCTTACCTTTCAGATAGGATTTTCCTGTTTTATCCTTCAGAAATGGCTGGTTTTATACCATTTATAAAATTTATAAATAAATTTATTTCTATAACTGCAACTCCTGGTTCACCATTAAGAGGTAAAATAAGGTAAACCACTGATGAGGGGACCTTGATATTTAAAATATGTACAAATGCAAATTGATACAAATATGCATTGATAGAGGCATATAGAGTTTTAATTTGGTGACTACTTAATCTAACTGATTTTTATTAAATCTTTTAGAGACTTTCCATCTTTAGTCATCTTCTTCCTCACCTAAGACCACTGTGTACCATAATAATTACAAATATAAATATTAGTAAAGTTATGACTCAAGAATTTAAAAATATAAGTCCTCATATGCACATTCTTTGTTCTGTATTCTTACTTGACACTAATTGTAATACCTGCTCTGCATGCTTCACAGAATAGTTATAAAATTATATGAAATAATAGACATGAAGAACGCTTTAGTAAGGATCACATGCAATAATATACATGAAGAGCCCTTTAAAAATATAACACACCATATTACTTTTTTTAAAAAAGATTTTATTTATTAATTCATGAGAGACACAGAGACAGAGGCAGAGACTCAGGCAGAGAGAGAAGCCGGCTCCATGCAGGGATCCTGATGTGGGACTCAATCCCAGGACTCCGGGATCATGCCTTGAGCTGAAGGCTAAACCGCTGAGCCACCCAGGCACCCCAACACACCATATTACTGTAAAAGTGTTTTTAAATTTTTTTATTTAAGATTTTCAGCAACCTTTTAAAGGTGAAAGATGGATGCTGTTAATAAGAAGGAAAGCACAATAAGATCCAGATAAAATATTCAAGAATAATAAAAGATCTGCATAAGCTCTTCCTTGGATTCAGTAAAGTCTAACGCTTTTAACCAGCTCCTACCCTTCTACATGTATCTACTGCGTCTGGTGACCAAATACAGATTATCGGTGAAGTGTTGGTGCCACTTAGAACCCTCCAGGACTCTAATAGATCTCCAGATTATACCCTGACACCTGAAATCAGAGGAAGGCTCTCTTAGTTTTATTTTTTAAAAAGATTTTATTTATTTATTTGAGAGAGAAAGTGTGGGTGGGGAGGTGGCAGGGCAGAGGGAGTGGGACAAGCAGACTCCCCACTGAGCAGGGAGCCCAACCTGGCACTTGATCCCAGGACCTGAGATCACCACCTGAGCCAAAGGCAGATGTTTAACTGACTGAGCCACCCAGGTGTCCCAGCTGTCTTAGTTTTAATTTAGTCTAGAGACATATTTGAACATATGTGCAATACCCTATCAAGTATATTGATTGTTTTAGCAGCACTTAAATCAAAGTTACTTTTTTAGTGCGTATGTCCTTTCCAGTGAAATAAGGGGCACGTTATCTCCAAAAGTAGAATCTATTTGGCATTAAAAAAAGGAGGCCCTAAAAATTTGCCAATTATATTCTTAAAATAATAAGTACTTTTTAAAACAGTATTAGCAGGGTGTAAATTTTGATTTAAAAAACAAATTCATGGCTTTAGTCAAAGCAAATTGACTCTACTTTTAAAAATTTATTTTATTTTATATAATTCAATTAATTAACATATAGTGTATTATTAGTTTCAGAGGTAGAGGTCAGTGATTTATCAGTTGCATATAACACCCAGTGCTCATTACATCAAGTGCCCTCCTTAATGCCCATCACCCAGTCATCCCATCCCCCTCATCTGGGAATATTACTCAGCCATCCAAAAAAATGAAATCTTACCATTGACATCAATGTGGATGAAATTAGAGGGTATTATGCTAAGAGACTCATTACTTTTATTTACTTATTTTTATTTTTATTTTTTCACACTGAGACACATTTTAATCAAACTTTTAAAAGCCAAAGACCGAAAGGGACACCTGAATGACTCAGTTGATTAAGCATCTAACTCTTGGTTTCGGCTTAGGTCATGATCTCAGGATATTTATTTATTTATTTATTTATTTATTTATTTATTTATTTTTTGTTGTTTTTTGCTGTTTTCTTTTTTTTTTTTAATTGGTGTTCAATTTACCAACATACAGAATAACCCCCAGTGCCCGTCACCCAATCATTCCCACCCCCCGCCCTCCTCCCCTTCTACCACCCCTAGTTCGTTTCCCAGAGTTAGCAGTCTTTACGTTCTGTCTCCCTTTCTGATATTTCCCACACATTTCTTCTCCCTTCCCTTCTATTCCCTTTCACTATTATTTATATTCCCCACATGAATGAGAACATATAATGTTTGTCCTTCTCCGACTGACTAACTTCACTCAGCATAATACCCTCCAATTCCATCCACGTTGAAGCAAATGGTGGGTATTTGTCGTTTCTAATAGCTGAGTAATATTCCATTGTATACATAAACCACATCTTCTTTATCCACTCATCTTTCGATGGACACCGAGGCTCCTTCCACAGTTTGGCTATTGTGGCCATTGCTGCTATAAACATCGGGGTGCAGGTGTCCCGGCGTTTCATTGCATCTGTATCTTTGGGGTAAATCCTCAACAGTGCAATTGCTGGGTTGTAGGGCAGGTCTATTTTTAACTGTTTGAGGAACCTCCACACAGTTTTCCAGAGTGGCTGCACCAGTTCACATTCCCACCAACAGTGTAAGAGGGTTCCCTTTTCTCTGCATCCTCTCCACATTTGTGGTTTCCTGCCTTGTTAATTTGCCCCATTCTCACTGGTGTGAGGTGGTATCTCATTGTGGTTTTGATTTGTATTTCCCTGATGGCAAGTGATGCAGAGCATTTTCTCATATGCATGTTGGCCATGTCTATGTCTTCCTCTGTGAGGTTTCTCTTCATGTCTTTTGCCCATTTCATGATTGGATTGTTTGTTTCTTTGGTGTTGAGTTTAATAAGTTCTTTATAGATCTTGGAAACTAGCCCTTTATCTGATATGTCATTTGCAAATATCTTCTCCCATTCTGTAGGTTGTCTTTTAGTTTTGTTGACTGTATCCTTTGCTGTGCAAAAGCTTCTTATCTTGATGAAGTCCCAAGAGTTCATTTTTGCTTTTGTTTCTTTTGCTTTAGTGGATGTATCTTGCAAGAAGTTACTGTGGCCGAGTTCAAAAAGGGTGTTGCCTGTGTTCTCCTCTAGGATTTTGATGGAATCTTGTCTCACATTTAGATCTTTCATCCATTTTGAGTTTATCTTTGTGTCTGGTGCAAGAGAGTGGTCTAGTTTCATTCTTCTGCATGTGGATGTCCAATTTTCCCAGCACCATTTATTGAAGAGACTGTCTTTCTTCCAATGGATAGTCTTTCCTCCTTTATCGAATATTAGTTGACCATAAAGTTCAGGGTCCACTTCTGGGTTCTCTATTCTGTTCCACTGATCTATGTGTCTGTTTTTGTGCCAGTACCACACTGTCTTGATGACCATAGCTTTGTAGTCCAACCTGAAATCTGGCATTGTGATGCCCCCAGATATGGTTTTCTTTTTTAAAATTCCCCTGGCTATTCGGGGTCTTTTCTGATTCCACACAAATCTTAAAATAATTTGTTCTAACTCTCTGAAGAAAGTCCATGGTATTTTGATAGGGATTGCATTAAACGTGTATATTGCCCTGGGTAACATTGACATTTTCACAATATTAATTCTGCCAATCATGAGCATGGAATATTTTTCCATCTCTTTGTGTCTTCCTCAATTACTTTCAGAAGTGTTCTATAGTTTTGAGGGTATAGACCCTTTACATCTTTGGTTAGGTTTATTCCTAGGTATCTTATGTTTTGGGTGCAATTGTAAATGGGATTGACTCCTTAATTTCTCTTTCTTCAGTCTCATTGTTAGTGTATAGAAATGCCACTGATTTCTGGGCATTGATTTTGTATCCTGCCACGCTACCAAATTGTTGTATGAGTTCTAGCAATCTTGGGGTGGAGACTTTTGGGTTTTCTATGTAGAGTATCATGTCATCGGCGAAGAGGGAGAGTTTGACTTCTTCTTTGCCAATTTGAATGCCTTTAATGTCGTTTTGTTGTCTGATTGCTGAGGCTAGGACTTCCAGTACTATGTTGAATAGCAGTGGTGAGAGTGGACATCCCTGTCTTGTTCCCGGTCTTAGGGGAAAGGCTTCCAGTGCTTCCCCATTGAGAATGATATTTGCTGTGGGCTTTTCGTAGATGGCTTTTAAGATGTTGAGGAATGTTCCCTCTATCCCTACACTCTGAAGAGTTTTGATCAGAAATGGATGCTGTATTTTGTCAAATGCTTTCTCTGCATCTAATGAGAGGATCATATGGTTCTTGGTTTTTCTCTTGCTGATATGATGAATCACATTGATTGTTTTACGGGTGTTGAACCAGCCTTGTGTCCCGGGGATAAATCCTACTTGGTCATGGTGAATAATTTTCTTAATGTACTGTTGGATCCTATTGGCCAGTATCTTGTTGAGAATTTTTGCATCCATGTTCATCAGGGATATTGGTCTGTAATTCTCCTTTTTGGTGGGGTCTTGGTCTGCTTTTGGAATTAAGGTGATGCTGGCCTCATAGAACGAATTTGGAAGTACTCCATCTCTTTCTGTATTTCCAAAGAGCTTTAGGAGAATAGGTATGGTTTCTTCTTTAAACGTTTGATAGAATTCCCCTGGGAAGCCAACTGGCCCTGGTCTCTTGTGTCTTGGGAGGTTTTTGATGACTGCTTCAATTTCCTCCCTGGTTATTGGCCTGTTCAGGTTTTCTATTTCTTCCTGTTCCAGTTTTGGTAGTTTGTGGCTTTCCAGGAATGCATCCATTTCTTCTCGATTGCCTAATTTATTGGTGTATAGCTGTTCATAATATGTTTTTAAAATCGTTTGTATTTCCTTGGTGTTGGTAGTGATCTCTCCTTTCTCATTCATGATTTTATTAATTTGAGTCTTCTCTCTCTTCTTTTTAATAAGGCTGGCTAATGGTTTATCTATCTTGTTAATTCTTTCAAAGAACCAACTCCTGGTTTTGATGATCTGTTCCACAGTTCTTCTGGTCTTGATTTCGTTGAGTTCTGCTTGAATCTTTAAACTCCCTTCTTCTCCTGGGTGTAGGATCTATTTGCTGTTTTTTCTCTAGCTCCTTTATGTGTAAGGTTAGCTTTTGTATTTGAGTTCTTTCCAGTTTTTGAATGGATGCTTGTATTGTGATGTGTTTCCCCCTTAGGACTTCTTTCGCTGCATCCCAAAGATTTTGAACGGTTGTATCTTCATTCTCATTAGTTTCCATGAATCTTTTTCATTCTTCCTTAATTTCCTGGTTGACCTTTTCATCTTTTAGCAGGATGGTCCTTAACCTCCACGTGTTTGAGGTCCTCCCAAACTTCTTGTTGTGATTTAGTTCTAATTTCAAGGCATTATGGTCTGAGAATATGCAGGGGACGATCCCAATCTTTTGGTATGGTTCAGACCCGATTTGTGACCCAGTATGTGGTCTATTCTGGAGAAAGTTCCATGTGCACTTGAGAAGAATGTGTATTCAGTTGAGTTTGGATGTAAAGTTCTGTAGATATCTGTGAAATCCATCTGGTCCAGTGTATCATTTAAAGCTCTCGTTTCTTTGGAGATGTTGTGCTTAGAAGACCTATGGAGGGTAGAAAGAGCTAGATTGAAGTCACCATGTATAAGTGTATTATTATCTAAGTATTTCTTCACTTTGGTTAATAATTGATTTATATATTTGGCAGCTCCCACATTCGGGGCATATATATTGAGGATTGTTAAGTCCTCTTGTTGGATAGATCCTTAAGTATGATATAATGTCCCTCTTCATCTTTCACTACTGTCTTCGGGGTAAATTTTAGTTTATCTGATATAAGGATGGCTACCCCTGCTTTCTTTTGAGGACCATTCGAATGGTAAATGGTTCTCCAACCTTTTATTTTCAGGCTGTAGGTGTCCTTCTGTCTAAAATGAGTCTCTTGCAGACAGCAAATAGATGGGTCCTGCTTTTTTATCCAGTCTGAAACCCTGAGCCTTTTGATGGGATCATTAAGCCCGTTCACGTTCAGAGTTACTATTGACAGATATGGGTTTAGTGTCATCATGATATCTATTCAGTCCTTGTTTTTGTGGACTGTTCCACTGAACTTCTTCTTAAAGGGGAATTTTAAGAGTCCCCCTAAAATTTCTTGCAGAGCTGGTTTGGAGGTCACATATTCTTTCAGTTGCTGCCTGTCTTGGAAGCTCTTTATCTCTCCTTCCATTTTGAATGAGAGCCTTGCTGGATAAAGTATTCTTGGTTGCATGTTCTTCTCATTTAGGACCCTGAATATATCCTGCCATCCCTTTCTGGCCTGCCAGGTCTCTGTGGAGAGGTCTGCTGTTACCCTAATACTCCTCCCCATAAAAGTCAGGGATTTCTTGTCTCTTGCTGCTTTAAGGATCTTCTTTTTATCTTTGGAATTTGCAAGCTTCACTATTAAATGTCGAGGTGTTGAACGGTTTTTATTGATTTTAGGGGGGGATCTCTTTATTTCCTGGATCTGAATGCCTGTTTCCCTTCCCAGATTAGGAAAGTTTTCAGCTAGAATTTGTTCAAATACATATTCTGGCCCTCTGTCCCTTTCGGCGCCCTCGGGAACACCAATTAAACGTAGGTTTTTCTTCCTCAGGCTGTCGTTTATTTCCCTTAATCTATCTTCATGGTCTTTTAATTGTTTGTCTCTTTTTTCCTCAGTTTCCCTCTTTGCCATCAACTTGTCTTCTATGTCACTCACCCGTTCTTCCACCTCGTTAACCCTCGTCGTTAGGACTTCTAGTTTGGATTGCATCTCATTCAATTGATTTTTAATTTCTGCCTGATTAGCTCTAAATTCTGCAGTCATGAAGTCTCTTGAGTCCTTTATGCTTTTTTCTAGAGCCACCAGTAGCTGTATAATAGTGCTTCTGAATTGGCTTTCTGACATTGAATTGTAATCCAGATTTTGTAACTCTGTGGGAGAGAGGACTGTTTCTGATTCTTTCTTTTGAGGTGAGGTTTTCCTTCTAGTCATTTTGCTCAGTGCAGAGTGGCCAAAAGCAAGTTGTATTGGGAAAAGGAGAAAAAGAGAGGAGAGAAAGAAGGAAAGAAAAGAGAAAGAGGAAAAAAAAAAGGAAGAAAAAAACGAAAAAAAAGAAGAAAAAGAAAGAAAGAGAAAGAAAGGAAAAAAAGGGGGTGTGGGAAGGAAACAAATCAAAAAGAAAAACAAAACAAAACAAAACAACAACAACAACAAAAAAAAAGAAAAAAGAACCACGGGGGAGTATCTTCTGATTCTGTGTACTGTAAGTCCCTCGACTTCCCCTGGAACTTGTCAGTCTAGCTGGTCTTCTGGGGGAAGGTCCTGTGGTGCTGATTTTCAGGTGTTAGCACTTGGGAGAGCTGCTCTGTCCCTGCTTGGTGCAGGGCTCAGGGGGGTTGTTTACCCCGTGAGGCCGCAGGAGGAACAGCCCCAGTGGCGGGGCCAGCTCTGGAGCCCTGGAGTCAGCCCCCGCAGTAGCTCCAGAGCTCTCCGTCTGCAGGGCCTGGAGGCTCCGGGCGGGGCCGCTGATCTGCTCAGCTCGGGGCAGGAGCGTCCTTGGGGTCCTGGGCCCTCCCGGCCTCTGCCTGTCCCGGGGGAGGCCGGATCCTGGGCTGTGTCCCGGCGCCCTGTGCTCCGGGGCCTGGGCTGTTGGATTCGCGCTCCTGCCTCGCAGCCCCCTCCGCGGAGCCGCCCCCCGACCCCCCCCAGCTGCTCCCGCCCCGCAGCCCCCTCCGCGGAGCCGCCCCCGAGCCCCCCGAGCTGCTCCGGGTCCCGCCCTGCGCTGCAGCCCTTAGGGAGCTCGGCGCACTCTCCCGGGGCGCAGGTGTCTGTTAGTGTCCCCGGGAGCCCGAGGGCATCCCCGCCCTCCTGGGTCCTGCTCCAACTCCCTGGAGCCCCTTTCCGCCCGGTAAGGTCGGTGCAGCCCCTGCTTCTCCAGGTCGGGGCTCTCTTGTCCTGGGGACACTCGCCCCGGCCTCAGCCCGGCTCCTCGGGGCTCCTCCCCCTTGGAGGCCTTTTGTTTCTTTCTTTCTTTTTCCCCGTCTTCCTACCTGATAGAAGCGCGATCTCTTCTCACTGTAGCATTCCAGCTGGCCTCTCTTTAAATCTCAGGCCGAATTCATAGATTTTCAGGATAATTTTAGGTTTTCTAGGTAATTTGGTGGGGACAGGTGGTTTGGGGACCCTACTCTTGCACCATCTTGCCCCTCCTCCGAGACTCATTACTTTTAATTTTAAAAAAGATAATTTTCTCTGTCTCTTATTCCCATTACTCTCTATACTCATGTGATTAGGCTTTTCTTTTTATTTAACATTTTTTTAAGGTATTTATTTATTTATGATAGTCACAGAGAGAGAGAGAGAGGCAGAGACACAGGCAGAGGGAGAAGCAGGCTCCATGCAGGGAGCCCGACGAGGGATTCGATCCCGGGTCTCTAGGATCGCGCCCCGGGCCAAAGACAGGCGCCAAACCGCTGCACCACCCAGGGATCCTACGATTAGGCTTTTTCTACGGTCAATTTGTACTTCTCTCATCCCTCTTTCACTGCAACATAAACCCATACTGGTCTTCCTTGCATACCCAGAACCTCCATACTGAGTTTAACATAGTCATCATCAACAAAAGTTAGTTGATTGAATTGTACTTATTAGATAATTTTGAACTTAAAGAATGTGGACCTTATACATGAATGTTTCAGGTGAAGGATGGAAGTACAGTAATTCCCATGACTGGAAACTGTTATCATGCTCAACTATTTGAACTCTGAGATTTCAGAGTCCCCAACAAATGACTATTAGCAAATCCATTTCTTGCAATAAGTTTCTTCATCCATAAAGCTATTCCAATTGCTGACAGGTGATCTATTACTGTCTTAAAAATATTATAGTGAAAATCACTAAGTGAATTATTGGTATAATGTGGAAAGATCAAAAGAAGTCGATGGATATAATTTGCCAGTTATCTAATTGCAGTGCTACTTCACATTTTCTGGGGCACTGGCATTCAGGGAAGTTTGATCTACTTGTTTTTAGAAACCAGTGTTCATGGCAATCCTCCTTATAGAGATCATGACTTGCTTAACCCAATTTAATTATACACTGAGAAGTGTTTCCTACATATTTAAGGCAATTTATGAGAATACTATTAATCATTAATAAATATGGCAAATCATTTCATATAGCACAGCTGGTTATAAGTCATGCCTCTATTGCCATATTTTTTCCAGTTTTGTTAGATGAATAGTTCTTTCTCATTTATTTCCATTTGATTACCTCCTAAATATTTTCTAAAAGCCTTTAAACTTTTTAAAATTTATATATACTCCAATCAGTTCCTACAGGATCTGAAGCTGCTAAAAAGTCATGTAGAATTTAGAGAAATGGCTGTACACCCTGAATTTGGATATGATAATGTTTAAACACATATTTGAAATTGCAATGGCAAGTGAAAATTACTGAAAAATACACATTTAATTACTGTTTATTTCTTCTGAAAATATTTGCTGACAGCTAATCTGGAAGATAGTGAGATAGTAATAAGTTTAAAGACATCAGAATAATAATGCCTTTGTGCTCATATTGAATCCAAGTTCCAAAATTCTTTGCTTTGTGACTTCATGCAGGTCATTTAACCTCTTTTTGATCAGTTTCCTTATGAGCAAAATGGATTTTATAATAGAAACTTGTTCTAAAAGTTTTGGGGGTTTTTCTCTATGGATGAAATACATATAAACATCTTAGAATATTATCAAGCACATGAGAAGATAATAAGGATTTTCTGCACTCTCAATACTTATACCTTACGTGAGTTGTATTGCCATTGATAGACAGATTGTCAGAAAAAGAAGACAGTGAGTGGGAAGAATGAAGAAAATATGGAAATATGCATCCAAAGGATAATACCTTACGGATAACACATGATGAATGCAACCTTGATAAGAGCTACTTAGACTAAACTAAACTCACCTTGTTTGAGTTTGTATTACATGCTGGTCGCTCCATCTTTCACATGAGAAAACTAAGTTTTGATGTATGGTGAGTACTTTCTCAAGCTGGTGGAAAAATAAGTAGCAAGATTACAACCTAGGCTTTCATTCACTAGGGCCTTCACTCTTAGCTGTTTCACCAGGTCGCCACTTCCTATGAACTAGACATGAAACACTGTGTGTGCCGTGTCAGCAAATTTTCTTTCCAAAGCTCAAGATTAGTTTTCCTGAACCAGGGAGGGAAAATGAGTTGCTACACTACTCCTGAAAGTGTAGCATGCTGGATCCTAGATGCTACTTTGGCACTGTGTGAAGGTTAGCTTATCATTTGGCTTTCCTTTGGATCTCTTTTCCAATTAAAAAACCCATTAAAACAAAATAAAACTATAAAAAAGAGAAAGAACTAAACTAGATGATCTCAATTACTCCATACAAATTTATCACATAGAGAACTGTGTTAGCTTCAACAATGGCAGTATTAAAGTCTTATTTGAAGTAATTTTTTGGTCCAGTATTCATTTATACTATCAAGAGATTTATGAACTATTCACTTTTTGTCATTATTAGACAACACTATAATTGTATGTTGCTTCCAATGGTGCCAATATACATTTATTGCATATATCAAATTTACTGAATTTTTATATTATTAAATGGTTCTTAAATGAATAATTGGAAAATTTATCTAATGCACTTTAATATTATTTCAGCACATTTGATTTCTCAGTATAATAATTTCATAACCATTTGTTATTTTCATTACATTTTCTGCAATATTCATTTACATGAAAAACAAACTACTTATATGTGCTTTTTTATATTTTATTATTCATATTTATGGATTCTTATATATTAATCTTACATATTACCATGTAAAAGCTAGTTTTATATTTTAAAGTATTGAAAGCGTTTCAAAAATAAATGAATCTTTTTTGAATATATTTCAGAAATAGAGCTGGAAACTGAAGTTTTACCTGTACTAGAAACTCTTCGGAAAGAGATTTAAACTACAGAAAATCAAAGACCAATAAATCCATATTGAATTGAGTATAGCTTAGTGAAGCTGAGGATAGTTTTTGGTGTCATATAGATCTCAGCTTAAGATCTATCTCTTGCTATTTTAGGCTGTATGAGTCTCAATCTCCACCATTCTGCAATGTGGATTATATTGTGATCATGTTGTGCAAGTCCCCAGAACTAATTTCTTTCTTTTCTCTTTCCAATAGCCCATAGTTTTAACTTGCAGAAACTGGTGGTTTTATCTTCTTGCTAAAGTAGAGCAGGTGACAGAGGCTTAACCAAATAGCGTATCTCACCCCTAATCCAAGCTTATGACCTAAATTGCTCAACCTAGAGTGTAAATCACGATATTGGCTTGACATGTGGGAGCAAAGAGCACTGCTACTCTACGTGCACACACCCCATTACTACTACAAGTGTTTTTTAGAGCTAGCCCAGGAAAGGTTCAGAACACAGAAAATCCCAGGAGAATTTAGAGCTTTGATGACACTGTGATCAGACGCAAGTGGAGACTATGCTTCTTTTAATCTTTTCAGTACTAAGAAATTTTCTCTATTTTTTTCCCCAAGTATTCAAGATGATTTTCAGGTATTTGTGATTTAATCACCTGACTAAGGGGAAATAAGCCCTACCATCTGAGAGTCAAAGGTTTAACGAAATAAGTTGACAATCCTCATCTAAATTCTCTGAGGAAAGATGTGCTTTGGAATTCATTATTTTATTTTTAAGCAGGAGATGTAGAGCATATACTGTATAATAGCTAACACTGCCAGAGGGATCTGTAGCAGTAACCTGTAATCAGACTCAATATTTCTGCTGCAAAATGTGTGAGCAATTACAATTAATGGGATTTTTTTTCCAAAAAAGGCTATAAATAGACTATTGATTGTTCAACTCAGGTTTTGCTGAAAAGTGAATTTTAAAGTAAAATTTTCATGCATATCTCTCTGTTTGAATGTGCAGTTGGGGATTTTTGTACCTCCTCTCTCTCTCCCTCTCTCTCTTTCCATCTCTGTGTATACATATACACGCATAAATACATGTGTGCATAAATGTTACGTCACAGCATAGCTTCTTATTTGCTTCCTAAAAATCACTTTGTTAGTTCAGTTACTTATGATATGGAATGCTTCTTTATTAATAGAGTTCTTAGTCAAATTACATCATTATCTTCATTAGCATCATCTACTTATGAAAAAATTGTACTATAGTTTACTTTTTCCTGTTTCTAAAAATGTACTTCAACTAAATAAGAGCAAAGTTTGCTGGAATGTAAAAAAAATATTCTGAATACATATGCTTTAATTTGACTTTTCACCATTTTTTTCCTTCCAACACAAAACCTATTGAATACCAGCATGACATTCATTATGATAAATAACCCAGCTCTTGAACATGTGCTATGTCAGCAATTATTCTTCCTGTTTCTGATGACTGATAAAAATGGCACAAGTTAGTTCTTGCTGGACAGAAATTTTCAACAAATGTAAAATAAGATTTTTACTGTTATAGTAGTTATTTTCCCCCACCAGAATCATATGAAGTATGTTAACACAGATATAACACTCATGACATAGTTAAGAGAAAAGGAGTAACTATCATATTCAATATGTAATAGAGAAATTTGAACTGTAGATTTTTTCTACCAACTGTTTTAATCAATTTTTGGTAATTTATTCTGTGTATTAAGGAATAATATGTTCTGACAGTTAGAGATAAACAATATTTTTAAAATGTTGCTAAACCCTTACTTCATTAGCTATTTCCAATTATCTTGTGTTATTCTCATCATTTTTTCACATAAAGCAAGTAATAAATGAAGAAATAAATAGCAGAACTCTAAACATATTTTATTCCAGATATAAATAGAGTATTTATAACTTAGAGGAAAATAAGTTTGTCCTAAAAGGTTGTGGTTATTATTATTAATATTAATAAAATTATGTTGTAATAATATAGACTTAAAATTTCAGAGCACTTTGCTCTAACCTAGCTTGAATTTTTGCCTTTAAAACATAAATAATTAGCTTTTTATATAGTTTTGCTCTATATTCACTCAAGTGTTTAATATACTGACCGTGTCTGTCAGGACATAATTAAAAACCACAAACCCCACTGTAGCTATTTTAAATAAAAGATAAATTCATTAAAATATAAAGAGAGTCCATCAAATTTCCTTCAGTGCTAGAGAATCAGGCCAGGCATCTACATAGCCATGAATAATCACCAACATGTAACACTGCCCTAATAAACAATCTACTGTGGCTGCTGCTGAGCATAAGAATGACAGCCACGAGTAGAGCACTCTTACTATGACCTTGGCCATTGCCACACCTGCACACTGGCTACTTGTCCACCATGCTCATGGAAGTAGTTTCTACAAAGAGTTTCATTCATGTCCTTTTTCTCCTAATCAACAAACTATGGATTGTATGCAATCTGCAAAGCCTGTATCAAATATTTAAGCTTTGCTTCAAGAGAGATGGGAATGTGTTGCTGGCTTTAAATTTACAGAGCAGATATTCTTAAAAAAGATAATCCTAGGGCATGGGTGGCTCAGTGATTGAGTGTCTACCTTCTGCTCAGGTCCTGGGATCAAGTCCTGAATCAGGCTCCCTGCAGGGAATCTGCTTCTTCCTCTGCCTATGTCTCTGCCTTCTCTCTGTGTCTCTCACAAGTAAATAAATAAAAATCTTAAAAAAAAAAAACCTTTAAAAATATATTTTTTTAAAAAAAGATAATCCTGAAATTTAGAAAATTGTATAAAATTCCTGGATGATCAAAATACATGGGCTCTTTTGGTCAAAATAATAGGATTTGTAAATAATTTATATTTTTAGAGAACCTGAAAACTGCTTTCAGTGGCATTGAAAACATGCTGTTAACAGTGCTAATGGTGGAAACAGCATTAACATGGAAATATTAATCATGAAATTGCCACATTGGCAGAGTTTGTCTATAAGAAGGCAACACCAGGATGGATGGCGATGCCATTTCTGATGACAGGGAAAGCAGGGTGCTAACTATGGGTTCATGGGCTTCATCGCCCTTAACTGATGCATCAATCTCTTGAGTGCTGACAGCCTTGTCTTAGATATCAGCAAGAAAACTGTTGCTTTGACAGTAATGAGAAGTGAAGACATTTTCGTTAATGGTCAGTTGTATAGAGCTTTCATGTTTTGCATGAAGCAAAAGCAAGCGTTGTCCCTAGAGATGCCAGAATTGCCACAGAAGACAATTATAAGTACTTTGCATATTGAAGACAGCTCTGTTTGCTTGTTAACTACTTAGAAGATCTCTAAGAGACTCTATTTGGAACAGAACTGATGGAAAGCTGAGTCTCCACCAATGTTAAGATTCTGTTTCAACCCCAAGGTATGTGAGGCATAATATTCATGTCGATCTCACCGTTTTGAAATGGCTGCACTGTCATATTGTAAGGAAAATCGCTATCCATAAATTGTAGAATCAAAACCTCTATATAACTTGGAAATGCTTAGGATTGACGTATGAAATATCGACTTTAAATATTTGTATTGAAACTGAAGTCTCACATGGGAGGGAACACAATTAAAAAAAAGAGCTAAATGCAAAGATCTAAATGAAGCAGAGTTAGGGGTATGGAAAAGGACACCACTCTTTCCACTCACTCCCACTTCCTAGTTTAGCTTCTCCCTGCCACCCCCATCTCCAAAAGAGTTTCTGGGACACTTCTCAGAAGCCTCTGCAAAAATTGAAAAAATAATGTCATAATGGGTTCGAACTAGAACTGCAAAGATGTGCAAGAGATTATATAGAAGAGTAATTACACATGCGTGGGGAGGACAGATTTAGGGATTCAAAGCTAATGATAGTAAATTTCACCTTAATATGGAGAAGAACCTTATAATTTATAGGACTTTCTAATAAAAATGAAATAGGTAAGTTTATGAGATTAATTTCCTGATCACTGAATATGAGTCGCTAATGGTGTTCAAGGGGATTTAAATATCAGGAGTGGTTGTCTTTAGATTCTAGCATTATATGATATCACTGCCTATATCATCTGCAAACTGTTTTTATGATAACTCCCCACCATGACTATTGGGTAAATTAAAAATATATTTTGAAAATTCTGTAGATTATGCAGTTTAAGATTTAAATGTTATAGTGAATTCTACATTGCTTCTCTCTCTCTCTCTTTTACTACATAAAGACCATTTTTTTTCTTTGAAATTTGACACCTTTAAAACAATAATTCTTGTTTTCTAGATGCTCTAGAGAAACATCTAGAAGTAAAATGTAGGAGGTAAAGTGGAGGTAAAATGTAGATATATTTGGCCATATATACTGTGCTGCATATATGTATTTTTCTTTGTTTGAAAGATCTTCCAAAGGAAGGACAAAAGAACATTTGTGAGTGCTACGAGGTATGCTAGCAAGCACTGCAGGCATTAAAAGATAGCATCCACTTAACAGATAAACCAATTCAGGAAGCACTTTACTTGAATACTGAAAGTAATAGATACTGGGTTTCCAAGTTATAAAAACAACACTGTGTCTTTATTGTTTGTGGAAGAGTAGGATGCTTTTGTTTTAGTGATTCTGCCCCAGACTTTTGCCTTAGGAAAACTGAAAACTCTTGTTCCCTATATACATCATTCTGTGCGGGTTACTTTGTATAAAATGCTATATATGTAAAACACGAGAAGAAACATTGTAATAATAAGATGGAAGTTTCATTAGAGAAACAGTTAAGTATAACAGACCAAATATTTTATCTATTGACATAGAGTTTTCCTTGGTTTGATTGACGATCTATGATTTTATCTTTTTTAAATTGCTTTGAAGACATATATATATTTATTTATATTCATAAATTTATCTCTTAATTTTACTTTTAATTTAACTTTATTTTGTGAAAAACAAAAGTGATTACAGTTAAAGGTTGCTTTAATGTGATATTATTTGCTGTTTCTGGCATGTATAGAATTTAGGGTGTTTTAAGAAGAGAGTTATGGTAAGAAACTAGGAACATAGTGATTAAAATTCTTTAAAGAATGAAAATTCAACATCTATGAGGGTAGGATCACTATTTTTGAATACTAATACTCCTAGGCATTTTGGCTGCTAGCGTGTTTTGAATTTCAGTTATATGAAGTTTGGAGGTATCATGGAACAGCACAATGAAAGTCAATTTTATACTGGAAATGATTTTTATCAAATAAAGAGAATTGAAATAATCCTCTTGTATTTCCAGAGTCTGCTGCACTTACACAGAAAAAAATGTCTTCTAGGTAATAGACAGATCTATGACACCAAGTTTCAAAGGTGAGAAGAGGAAAGAGAGAGAAAAAAGAAAATAACTAATGTGTACATAGTGGGTTAGAAACGAATTCTTCCATCGAATAGATTGATCATAACTTGACTTTTAAGTCTGTGATAAGTATTTGTTTAAGCAAAGAAAAAAGTCAACAAGTACCACATATTCCAGAAAGGATGTCATGGCAAATAATATGAGACCCACATGGGTAGATCTAGGCTGGCATAGATGAGTTTACACGAACCTAATATAGTTTAACATTTAGGGCTCCTCAGCTGATCAGGCACCCCAAGGTTTGCTTGGGGGCACACATGGAGGAAGCAGCAGCTCTAGGCCTCAGCCAGAGGTTTGTAGCACTGGCCCAGCATGAAAGTCACCATCTCAGCTGTAATGTTGCCTCTGTAATTGGGGATGGGCAGGGCAGATGAAACGTGACTCCAGTGGTAAGCTGCCCCTGCTGGAGCTAAGGGAGCATCCAAAAGTTTCTTCTTGATGCCAGGAAAGTTATGAATATAATGTTGTTCAGTCTTTGCTGAGATCAGACTGCCTATGGGCATGATGGAGGAACTGGGTCAGAGAATATGGAGCAAAGCTATATCTGGAAACGCTGCCAGACATGATCAAAGGGAGAGAGTTTCCCAAAGCTTTGCCTCTACAGGAAGCACCTTCTAAACAAGAATCTACAAAAATGTTACAGATGCTAAATTTAAACCAAAGATGCAACAAGAAGATGAAGCAGGACACTACATCATAATAAGGGGTCTATCCAACGAGAAGACCTAACAATTGTAAATATTTATGTTCTTGACTTGGGAGCACCCAGATATATAAAATAATTAATAATAAATATAAAGGAGCTCAATGAAAATAATACAATAATACTAGGGGACTTTAATACCCCCTACTTACATCAATAGATCATCCACGCAGAAAATCAACAAAGAAATGATGGCTTTGAATTACACACTGGACCCAATGGAATTAAAAGATATAGTCAGATCATTCCATCCCAAAGCAGCAGAAGACATTATTTTCAAGTGCGCATGGGACATTCTCCAGAATGCATCACATACTAGGTCACAAATCAGGCTTCAACAAGCACAAAATGAGTGAGATCATACTACACATTATTTTCCAGTCACAGTGCTATGAAACTTGAAGTCAATCACAAGAAAAAACCACAAATACATGGAGGCTAAAGAACACCCTACTCAAGAATGAATGGATCAGTGAGGAAATTAAAGAAGAAATTTTAATAAACACATGGAAACAAATGGAAATGAAAACATAATGGTACAAAACCTTGGGGATGCAGCAAAAGTGCTCATAAGAGGGAAATACATAACAATACAGGCCCACCTGAAGAAGCAAAAAAAAAAAAAAAAGAAAAAACAAACAAACAAAAAACAAATACACGACTTAACCTTACACCTAGAAGAGCTAGAAAAAGAACAACAAATGAAGCCTAAAGCCAGCAGAAGGGAAGTAGTACAGATTAGAGCAGACATAAATGATACAGAAACAAACAAAAAACACCCACAGAACAGATCAATGAAATCAGAAGAATAAAAAGAATGAATCTTTAAAAGAATGAATAAAATTGATAAACTCTTAGGCAGACTTATCCAAAAGAAAAGAGAAATGACCCAGATAAATAAAATCATAAATGAGAGAGAAGATATTACAACCACCACCACAGAAATACAATTATGAGATTATGAAAAATTTTATGTCAACAAGTTGGACAACCTGAAAGAAATGGATAAATTCCTAGAAACATATGAACTACTGAAACTGAAATAGGAAGAACTAGAAAATTTGAACAGACTCATAACCAGAAAAGAAATTGAATCAATAATCAAAAATCTCCTAACAAATACTTAGTCCAGGGTCAGAAGACTTCTTAAGGGAGTTCTACCAGACATATAAAGAAGAGTTAATACTTATTTTTCTCATAGTGTTCCAAAAAAATATAAATGGAAGGAAAACTTCCAGACTTATTCTATGAGGCCATCATTACCTTACTCCAAAACCAGACAAAGACTTCACTAAAAAATAATTATAAGCCAATATCCCAGATGAACATGGATGCAAAAATTCTCAACAAAATACTAGCAAATCAAATACAATAGTACATTAAAAGAATCATTTACCACAATCCAGTGGGATTTATTCCTGGGCCTCAGGGGTGGTACAATATTCAGAAATCAATCAACGTGATACACCACATTAATAAAAGGTAAGTTAAGAACCATATGATCCTCCCAATAGATGCAAAAAAAGCATTTGACAAAGTACAGCATCCATTCTTGATAAAACCCAACAAAATAGAGATACAGGGAACATACCTCAACTCATAAAGGTCATATGAGAAAGACCCACAGCTAATATCACCCTCAATGGGGAAAAACTGAGAGCTTTTCTTCTACACTCAGAAACAAGGCAGGATGTTGAAAAATTTCTCTGGAGCCACAAAAGACCTAGAATAGCCAAAGCAAACTTGAGAAAGAAAAGCAAAGCTGAAAAAAAAAAAAAAAAAAAAAAAAAAAAAAAAAAGAAAGAAAAGAAAAGCAAAGCTGGAGGCATCACAATTCCAGACTTTAAGCTCTATTACAAAGCTGTAGTGATCAAGACAGCATAGTACTGGCACAAAAGCAGACTCATAGATAAATGGAACAGAATAGAAAACCCAGAAATGGACCCACAACTCTATCGTCAACTAATATTCAACAAGAAAGAATATACAATGAGAAAAAATAGTTTCTTCAACAAATGGTGTTGGGAAAACTGGAAAGCAACATGCAGAAGAATGAACCTGGACTACTTTCTTACACCACACACAAAAATAAATTCAAAACAGATAAAAGATTTAATTGTGAGACAGGAAACCATCAAAATCCAAGAGAAGAACACAGGGAAAAGCCTCCAAGACTTCAGCCATAGCATTTATTATATTTGAGTCCAGAAGCAAGCGAAACAAAAGCAAAAAATGAAGTATTGGGACTTCACCAAGATAAAAAGCTTCTTCACAGTAAAGGAAACAATCAACAAAACTAAAAGGCAACCTATGGAATGGGAGAAGATATTTGCAAATGACATATGTGATAAAGTCGGTATCCAAAATCTATAAAGAACTTATCAAACTCAACACCCAAAAATCAAATAATCCAGTCAAGAAATGGGCAGAAGGGCACCCAACTGGCTCAGTTGATTAAGCATCTGCCTTCAGCTCAGCTCCTGATCCTAGGGTTGTGGGATTGAGCACTGCATCAGGCTTCCTGGTCAGCAGGGAGTCTGCTTCTTCCTCTGCCGCTCTCTCTGCTCGTGCTCTCCCTCTCTCTTTCATTCTCTCTCTCTCTCTCAAATAAATAAATAAAATCTTAAAAAAATAGAAATGGGCAGAAGACACGAATAGACATTTTCCAAAGAAGACATACAGATGGCTAACAGACACATGAAAAGTTGCTCAACATTACTCCTCATCACTGAAATACAAATCAAAAGTATGATGAACTACCACCTCACCCTGTCAGAATGGCTAAAATTAAAAACACAAGAAACAGAAGATGTTGGTGAGGATGCAGTGAAAAGGGAACCCTCTCACACTGTTGGTGGGAATATAAACTGGTGCAGCCACTCTGGAAAACACTATGAAGGTATCTCAAAAAAGTTAAAACTAGAATACCCTATGACCCAGCAGTTGCACTACTAAGTATTTACCCAAAAGATACAAAAATAATGATTTGAAGGGATACATCACCTTGGTGT
Organism: Canis lupus familiaris; assembly: GCF_011100685.1. Taxonomy (NCBI): domain Eukaryota; kingdom Metazoa; phylum Chordata; class Mammalia; order Carnivora; family Canidae; genus Canis; species Canis lupus. The sequence goes on from NC_049235.1 coordinate 12,183,603, forward strand.
TTATAGCAGCATTATCAACAATAGCCAAATTATGAAGAGAGCTCAAATGCCCATCTACTGATGAACAGATAAAGAAGAATTCTCATATATATATATATAATGTAATATTACTCAGCCTTAAAAAGAGTGAAATCTTGCTGTTTGCAATAATGTGGATGGAGCTAGACAGTACTATGCTAAGTGAAGTCAGTCAGAGAAAGATAAAATACCATATATTTTCACTCATATATGGAATTTAAGAAAGAAAACAAATGAACATTGGGGGAAAAGAGAGGCAAACCATAAAGCAGACTCTTAACTATAGAGAACAAACTGAGGGCTGCTGGAGGGGAGGTGGGCAAAGGGATCGGTTAAGTGGCTGATGGACATTAAGGAGGGCACTTATTATGATGACCGTGAGCGTTGTACCTAAATGATGAATCACTAAATGGGACACCTGAAATCAATATTACACTGTATAGTAACTAACTGGAATTTAAGTAAAAACAAGAAACTTAAAAAAAAATAAGTTTACTTAAAAAATAAAGACAGTTGACACATCATACAGTGATGAGCTGAGGTTTTCACTAACAAAGAAACAGATATCACTCAATCATGCCAGAAGAAATATTAAACTTTATTTTATTTCTATACATTTCACAGAAAGATTGTAAAATTGTCATATGAAGAGAATCTCAATGAGTATAAGGCAAAAATTACAGAGAAAAATAATCATTATAACTGTAAAATTATAATTGTAGACAAGTAAGTACTATTTATGTTTTAAAGTTTTTGTGACATTTAAGTACTTATTAGCTTTTTAAAAATTTGTAATTAGTAGTCTTTCATTTTCCCATTCTGAAAAAAAAAACATTCATTTCATGCCTAATTTTGTACTAATTTTGTTTTTGAAATGAGATCCCTCAAACTGCATAAGTTTTCAGGTCCTACAATACAAGAATCTGTTCCAAATGTTGGGTAAAAGAATTGATCCCCGAAGTCCAGTATTTCACAACATTGTTTCTATTAGCACATTGAGATGGTAATTTTTCATTATGGGTGAAACTTCACTACAGTATATATGGCATTCCCCACTCCTGCATACACCTCAGACAATAGATGCCTGTTACAAGTCCCCTCCATCCGCTCCAGGCCATCCACTCCTGTGGTCAAGGTGGCAGCTAAAATGACTCCACAGATTTCCAAAAGCCCTATCTGAGAATCAAACCAGAAAAGATAGATAATTTTTACCTATGGTTCCTCTAGGGCAGCAGTTATAGATATTGATACTCATTGGTTTTGTATATGAGTATACATAGTGAATAGAGTATTAGTTATTATAGAACATGGCTTCAGAGGTCCCACTTACAATTTTTGTCTGACAATGAAGAAGAGATTCCTTAGATCATGAATTCACAAACTATGACCTGTGGAACTCAGTCTTGTGGTTTGTTTTGTAAGGCCACGAAGTTTAGTATGGTTTTTACATTAGAAGATTGCACAAGCAAACAAATTTTAAAAATATGCAATAGATACTATGTGTAGTGTGCACAGACTGAAGTGTTTGCTATCTGGCTCTGTAGAGAAAAATTTGTCTTTCCTCCTTGAGATTATGCCACAATCATCAAAAACAGGTCAACTGCCCACTCACAACTTTCTCTTAACAAGGCTTATCTTTGTGGCTATTATAGCAGCACAGCCTGGCTGTCCATATGGCTGGGACTTAAGTCAAGAAAATAGTGAGAAAAGTTTAAAGAGGGAAAGGTGAGTGAGGATAGGGAAGGAGATTAGGAGAAAAATAAGAGTTTAAATATTTTTTCCTATTATTGTCAACCTGTATTCATTATTGATTTGCTACAGATCAGTGAATATTTCATCAGAGCACATTCTTATTTTGGCTTCCTCAACCCCATAAAAAAACTTTTTATGAGCAGATTATTCTGATGGTGCCTTTTTAGTGGTAGCTCCTACTTTTAGATCTGGAGGTAATTTTTCTGAGATTTATAATAAATTCTTTTGCTGGTTTTCAAAAGGTGTTACATGGAGTTGTATAATTACACTTAGATATCTCTGGGACTGCTTTGTGAGGAGAGGAAAGCCAAGGAGATGGGACTTTAGACCTTTGTGTCTATTTCATACATATTCACTCCACTTACACACTTCTTATATCTGTTGTAATAAAATTTTAATTCAACTCAATAGCCAAAAAACAAGCAATCATGTTAAAAATGGGCACAGGAACTAGATAGACTATTTTCCAAAGAAGATGTATAGATAATAACATGTATGTGAAAAGGTGCTCAACCATTATCATTGAGGAAATGCAGATCAAAACTACAATGAATATCACCTCACACTTGTTAGAATGGAGAGTATCAAAAAGACAAGAGATAACAGGCTGATGAAGATGTGGAAAAAAGGCAACCTTTTTTTTTTTTTTTTTAAGGCAACACTTTTGTACAGTTGGGGGGAATGTAAATAATTGCAGGCATATGGAAACAGTATGGAAACATTAAAGATAGAACTACTGTATAATCCAGCAACTCACTTCTGGGCATATATTCAAAGGAAATGGAAACAAAATAGGATCTTGAAGAGCTATGGGGACTATCATGTCAATTGCAGCATTGTTGACAATGATCAAGGTATGGAAACACTTGCGTCTATCAACAGATGAATGGCTAAAGAAAATGGATATATATGTGAAGTGGAATATTATTCAGCCATGGGAAAGAGGGGGAATCTTGCCATTTGTAACACATGGATGGAACTTGAGGGCATTATGCTAAGTGAAATAAATCAGACAGAGGAAGACAAATACTGTGTGGTACTGCTTGTATTTGGACCTTAATAAAAAGGAAGAAGAAAGGAGAGAAGGAATGGAGGGAGGGAGGGAGGAAGGAAGGAAGGAAAGATAAGAGTTAAACTCATAGAAACATAGAAAAGTGGTTGCCAGGGGCTGAGGATGGGAAAAATAGAAGTTGGTAAACGAATACATCCTTTCTGCTATAAGATTAATGAGGTCTGAAGATTTAATGTGAAACATGGTGACTATAGTGGATAACACTATTTTATATAATTAAAATTTACAAAGAGATTAGATCTTCTCAAATAAATAAATAAATAAATAAATAAATAAATAATGTGTTAGTTAACTACATGATGGGAATCCTTTCACAAAGTGTGTGTGTGTGTGTGTGTGTGTGTATGTGTGAAATCACCACAATGTACACTTTAAATATCTTATAATTTTGTCAATTATATCTCAATAAAGCTGCAAAAATTGATAGTAAAAAATGTTTCAATGAGTAAAACCTTGAAAGAGCTGCTAATTCAATCCAATTATTTTTCCTTTGATGCCATTAACATTTTCTGAACAAACTTCAGATTTTTGCAGTTTATTTCATTCCCTAGGATGGTTTCTTCAATCCTTAGAATTGATTTAGAATTGGCACAAGGTAAAACAGAAACAATGAGGGAATACTAAAATGCAAAACTAACTTTCTTTCTTTCTCTATTTTTTCACAAGTTTCTAATAGGTTAAAAAAAAAAGCTCCTTGTAAAATATACTTCACACTCCACTTATTTGATACTGCCTAAATAAAATTAGAGAAATGTTCAGTGAAGGTTAAGGTGTCAGAGAAAATTACTTTTGTGCAATGGAGTAAAAGCTATTCTTATATTACAAAATGACTTTATGTGGGGTCGTTATAATTAATACTTGCCTGAAAATAAATTGCACACTGTTTTGAGATAATATTTGAGAGATAAGTACAACAGGACATGGGAATGTGAGAGATCATACCTTAGATTGTGAGCAATGAACCTACAGGGAGAAAAAGTTTTAATTGCAGAGAAGGTTTGGAGCTAAGAAGGCCTACTCATTTGGAGTCATCCAGTCTGGCACAGAGAGGAATCTCATATCCTTGTGTACCACCATCGTGGACTTGGAGGGGGAAAAAGGATTGTTTCAGAGGAAATTAGGAGATGATGGCAGCCCAACAATTGTGTCATAGGATTGTGAGGTCACAGGTAACAATGGTTCTGTGCCATTCTTCAGTTTCATTCCATTTCCTCAATCCCATCTAAAGTATACACACATACAAAGTCATTCATGTGCCCAATCCCCAATCCCAGCACACTTAGTACCCTTGAGAGGGAAGAGGCATGTTGTAAAAAATATATATCTATATAAAAAAAAAACTTAGGAAGCAAATAACTATCTTCCATTTGTGCCTCTGCCAGTTTTTAGCTATCATATACAGGATTATTGGGGAGAATCTATACATTTTCTATACATTTTCTCATTAAGAAATTGAGATATCAAACCATACTGCCTTCACTGAAATTCAGCTGTGAAATTCACAGCTGGCTCTTAACTTGACCAACTTGCTTGAGTTCTTTAAGTCTCTCTCTCTCTTTCTCTCTCTCTCTCTCTCACTCTCTCTCTCTCCTTTTCTCTCATTTCCCTAAGTAGATAATGACAGTTGTAGTTGCTTCATAGGGTACTTATGAAGGTTAAATTACATAAAGCATTTATTTATTTTTTTTTTTTAATTTTATTTATTTATGATAGTCAGAGAGAGAGAGAGAGAGAGAGAGAGAGGCAGAGACACAGGCAGAGGGAGAAGCAGGCTTCATGCAGGGAGCCTGATGTGGGATTCGATCCTGGGTCTCCAGGATCGCGCCCTGGGCCAAAGGCAGGCGCCAAACCGCTGCGCCACCCAGGGATCCCTACATAAAGCATTTAAAGCAATGCTTGGCCTATACTAGTTAACCAATAAATGTTATTACTCTGGGGCCCTGGGTGGCTGAGTCAGTTAAATGTCTGACTTTGGCTCAGGTCATGATCTTGTGATCCTGGGATCAAGCCCCACATCAAGTCCTGCATCAGGCTCAGCACTCAGTGGGGAGTCTGCTTGTCCCTCCGCCTGCCCCCATGGTCATGCTCTCTCTCTCCTTATAATAAATAAACAAAATCTTTTTAAAAAGTTATTATTATATAACTATATATTCTTATTGTCATATTTTCTTTAAATATAAAATGGAGATAATTATAATACATTTGAAGCTTATGAATAAATGAGATATATAAAAGTCATCAATCATTTTATTAGATATCTAAAAACTAATTAGGACTTCTTAATTTTCTAGAGGGTTCTATATCCAATACTTCAAAGGATTATTAAAAATGCCATCGAGTAAAAGTCCTTAAATTGCATTGTTGAGTTCTGGAAATGAGATTTTTTTTTTCAATCTTAAACTTTGCTTTATGTACTCTGTTTCAAACTCTATTTATCCCAAGGTCTGAGGACTTTTAGATAAAAGAAGAATCTATCTAATCTATTAGTAGTATTTATTAGGCACTGTCTGCCTTCTTATCTGGAACATGGTAAAGAGTAAATTTATTATTCCACAGATTTTTGAAACCTTTGAAATTACTGCAATGCATGAGATGAACCATTATAAGCAAGGAAAGAAAGTGTTAGATGTATGCAGAAAAGAAAATAGAAACCCATAGAATGTCAAGGCTATTATTAATGCAACCCTTGCCTTTTAATAGAAAAGCAATTAAATCATAGTTTTTCATTCCTTTACTGTATTCAAATTCTTAGGTGAGACACTTTCCATGATCATTCTTAGTGATCCATGATCAGAAAGTTTCATAATTTTCAGATGTTTGAAAAACATTTTCTTTTATTCACTTTCCTTTAGAGATAATCAATATTCGGTCATGCTTTTTTAGCAAGAATTTTGTATTTGTCGATTGAATCATACTCATTTTTATAGCTTTAAGATTTTATCTTCTAAATCCTCCAAGTTTTTAAACTTCTTTATTGTCTATGGATGCTGAAGATGAGTTACTAAAGATCTAGAGATTGTCATAAATAATGTAGAATAAGTGACTTAAAGATATATTCTCTCTCATCAATTTATAGCACTTGCATATCTTAAATTTAAATTCTCTATTAGCTAAGTGTGTTTGTTTGCCAATCATAGAAAACTACTGTGATTTAGATAAAAAATGCATTGGTTGGGAGAATGAACAGGCCATTATAGACAAGATGACAAGAACTACTAGGTAAAACAGGAACTAATTAATACTCCTTGGAACCCTATAACAGAAAGAGGTGGGAGAGCAGGAATATGATTAAATTCAAATTAAGCCCAATTCTCTTTTCTCTCAAGTTTCAGATTTCATGGAGTGATGTTCTTTTTGTACTAGTTTGGAGTGAATGTTTCTAGTTCCAGATTAATCAAGCCAGTAAGGAAAATCTCTTGCTCTGGGCTCCTAAAAGAGAGTTATATAACATGGTAGGAGTGCTATCTTATCACTTTTGCCACATTCTCTAACATGAAAGCAACTAAAAGGGCCTGCCTGCACCGAATGGGAAGGAATCAAAGGTATAGACACCAGGAGGAAACTGTTGGGGGCCACATAAGATCTGTTCACCACATATCAATTGGAAATATTCTCCCAGATGGTAGCTTGTATTTTGATTTATTTAATGATATCTTTTGAGTATAAAAATACTCATTTTAAAGAAGTCCAAATTATTTTTTTGTCCCTTTTTAAGGTTTGTACTTTTGATATTATATCTAAGAAATCTTTACCATCCCAAGGTCATGATGGTTTTATCCTTTCCACTCCTTCTGGCAGTTTTAGTATTTTTAGCTCTTATATTCAGGTCAATGATCTGTTTTGAGTCACTTTGTGTACAGTGTGAGGAAAGTATTTAAGTTCATATTATTGCATTTGGATATAAAGATGGTCCCAGAACAATTTATTGAAAAGATTCTCCCCAATTGGATTTTTCTTAGCACTTTGTCAAAAGTCAATTGACCATAAGTGTAATGGTTTATTTTGAACTCTTAACTTTGTTCTATCCATCTGGTGTTTTTATTACTGTAGTTTTATGGTAAGTTTTGAAATCTGGTAGTAGAAATCCTCCAATTTGTTCTTCTTTAAATAAATTTTTTGACTATTCTAGGTCCTTTGCATTTCTATATATATTTTAGGATTAGCTAACAAATTTGTATAAAACTTGCTGCTGGAACTTTGATAGTGATTATGATGAATCTGTAGATCAGTTTTGGGATAACTGCTATCTTAACAGTATTGAGTCTTCCAAACCATGGACAACAGACAGTCTTTCTATTATTTATATCTTCTTGATATTCTCTCAGCAACATTTGATAGATTTTAGTGAATAAATATTGTATGCACTTTTATAATTTTATAAATAATATAATTTTATAAATAATATAATTTTATTAAGGTTGATGCTATGAAGATAAAATTATTTTATTGACTTTATTCTTGGATTGTTTGTTGCTAATACATATCAATATATTGAACTGTTTTGTTACCTATCTAGCTTATTAGTTCTAGCAATATTTTTGTGAATTCCTTATGATTTTCTACATATAAAATATCTTTCCTCTCCTCTCCTCCCCTTCCATCTCCCTCTCCCGTTTTCCTGCCTTCTCTCCCACTCATCTGTCCTTATTTTTATCTCTCTTTCTACCTCTTCTTTTCTTCCTTCCTCCCTCCCTCCCCACTCCTTCCTTCCTTCCTTCCTTCCTTCCTTCCTTCCTTCCTTCCTTCCTTCCTTCCTTCCTTCCTTCCTCCCTTCTTAGCTAGAATCCCCAGTACAATGTTAAATAGAAATGTCAAGAGTCAACATCTTTTCTTTGTCCCTAAATATAGTGGGAAAACATTCATTCACCATTTACTATGATATAAACTTCAAGTCTTTTAAAAATGACCATCATCAGGTTGAAGAAGTTCCCTGCTATTTCTAGTTAAATCTTGCCTTTTAGCATGAAAATATAGAAAATTTTTTCAAATGCTTTTTCTGAGTCTATTTAAAGAATCATGTATTTTTTATCGCTTGTTCTATTCCTGACATTGATGCACCCCTGATAATTCCTGATAGAAATTGCAGTTGGTCATGATCTATAATTCTTTTCATGTGTTGCTGGATTCAATTGGCTAATATATGATTGAGAATTTTTGCATCTGGGGGCACCTGGGTGGCTCATTTGGTTGAGTGACCAACTCTTGGTTTCAGCTCAGGTCATGATCACACAGTGGAAGATGGAGCCCTGCCTTGGGCTTCTCACTCAGCGATGAGTCTGCTTGAGATTTTTGCTCTGCCCCTTCCCCCTCAAAAATAAATATTTTTTTAAAAGAATTTTGCAACTGTTCTCATGAGGACTATTGATCTATAGTTTTCTTACTTGCAATATCTTTGTCTTTTTTATAATGATAAGAATGGCCTCAAAGAAGGAGTTAAATGTTCACTTGTTCTATGCTTTCTGAAAGAGTTTTTGAAATACCAATATTACTTCTTTTAAAAGAAAAACATGGAAGTTTATTGCAGAACACTTGGACAGTACAGATAAATGGAAATGTTTACGTGTCATTTTGAGAATCATCATGATCTGAATTGAAAACCACTTCAAGCAAGATTTTTACCCATTGTGATACTTAATTTTGTTTCTTCTTTTGATTTTCTTCTTTCTCTTTTTCAATTTCAGCAACGTATTTCCTCAAGATTTTTAAACCCAGTATTACTTCTTTAAACATTTCATAGAATTCTCTAGTGAAGCTGTCTGGTTTGGGATTTCTCTTTGTGGGAAGATTTTAAATAACTAATTTTTTACTCACAATATTATTCAAAATTTTCATTTGTTACTCAATTTTATTATGTTTTCACCTACTTCGTCCATTTCATCTCAGTTATTTAACTAGTTGGCATAATGTTGTTCATATCATGTCATTATAATCCTTTAAATTTCAATAGGGTTAGTAGTGATTTCCTCTTCTTAATTTCTGTTTTTGATCATTTGTATCTGCTTTCCTATTTTCTGGTTTACAGGGCTAAATATTTGACAATCTTCTGGATTAATTGCAAAGAACATTTTTTTTTGGTGTACTAATTTCTCTCTATTGTTTTCTGTTTTCTATTTTATTAAATTCTGCTCTCATCTTTACTTTTCCATTTTTCCTGCTTACTTTGAAATTTGTTTTTTTCCCCCTATTTTCTTCTAGTAAGCTTATTTTATTGATTTGAGACCTTTTTTTATTGACAGATTACAGCTACAAATTTCCAAGTGGTGAATTAGCTGCATCTAATAAATTTTAATATGTTGTATTTCCATTCTCACACAGATAAAATATATTTTAATTTCTTTTATCATTTCCTTTTGTACTTATGGGTTATGTAGGAGTGTGTTTAATTTCTAAATATTCCAGATGTCTAATTTAATTCCATTGTGGTTTGAAAACACACCTTGTATGAATTAAAGTTTTTTGTATTTACTGAGGTTATTTTTTGAGGTATAGAATGTGGTTTCTCCTACAATATGTTCCCATCTATGTTTGAATACATTTTCTATAGTCACTGAGTGGACTTTTCTAAAGAAGTCAGGCCAAATTGGTCAATAATATCACTGAGGTCTCTTATTTCCTCACTAATTTTCTATCAGGTTGCTCTATCATTTCCTGAAAGTAGTATACTGAAATCTGTAACTATGTTTTTTGAATTGTCTATTTCTTTTTTATATCAGTTTTGGCTTTATAGTTTGTTCTATTATTAAATGCATATACATTTAAAGTTATGCTTTTCTTATGTATTAACCATTTTATCATTTTTTTAGAATATTTTTTGTTTTAAGAAATATTTTGTCTGATATTAATATAACCATTAATCTCTCTTATGGGTACTCTTCACATAGTTAGTTTTTCACCCTTTTCTTCTTCTTTTTTTAAAAAAATTTATTTATTTATTCATGACACAGGCAGAGGGAGAAGCAGGCTTCATGCAGGGGGCCTGATGTGGGACTCGATCTCGGGTCTCCAGAATCACACCCTGGGCGGAAGACAGGTGCCAAACCGCTGAGCCACCCAGGGATCTCCCCACCCTTTTATTTTCAATGTGTTCTGTCTTTGTAGCTAAGTAGTATTTGTCCTAGATAGCATATAGTGGACTCTTCGTTTTTTATCAAGTTTGTTGATGTCTCCTTTAAATGGAGAGGTTAGTCCATCACTCTTAAAATCATTACTATTACAGTTAGACTTCATTTTTCTCTTTGCTTTTTATTTTATTCATGCCTTTTTTGTTCCCTTCTTCCTCTGTCTGATTTTGTGTCTAAAAAATGTTTCTGTCTGCCATTTTATTGATGACTAACTACCTTTTCTATTCTCTTTGTTGTTGCTTAAGAGATTAAAAATTGATCTTAACATATCATACTCTATTTCAGACTACTGATATAATTTTGATAAAAATGGGATGCCTGGGGGGCTTAGGGTTGAGCATCTGCCTTTGGCTCAGGGTGTAATCCCAGAGTCCTGGGAATGAGTCCCACATTGGGCTCCCCACAGGGAATCTGCTTCTTCCTCTACTTATGTCTCTGCCTCTCTCTCTCTCTCTCTCTCTATCATGAATAAATAAAACCTTAAAAAATAATTTTGATAAAATTTACAAGTTTGTTTCAGTTTATTTTCTTCCCCTCTCTTTGTGCTTTATTGTATATGCATCTTATATGTTTAAACCTCACATTAGAATTTTACACTTATTGTTCTATGTAAGCTTATAATAGACTGATGAAACAGGTGAGAAATATATGTATAGAGTCTTTTATACTTATCCTATATTTGCCATATCCGACATTCTTCACTTTTACTTATGAATTCAAGTTATTTTCTGGTATCACTTGTTTTTTCTTTTTTTTTTTTTAGCCTGAAGGACATCTCTTAATGTTTCTTGTAAGAAAGTTTTGATAGTAACAAATTATCTCAGTTTATTTATCTGTTATTGTTCCTTAAAATTTAAAGATAAATATATTTTCTTTCCACTTTTTTTTAAGATTTATTTATTTATTTATTCATGAGAGACAGAGAGAGAAAGAGAGACAAAGACACAGGCAAAGGGAGAAGCAGGCTCCATGCAGGGAGCCCAACGTGGGAGTGGATCCTGGGACTCCAGGATCATGCCTTAGGCCGAAGGCCCGCACTAAACCACTGAGCCACCAGGGATCCCCATCTTTCCACTCTTTAAAAAAGCTTTTTCACTGCCTTTGTGCCTCCATTTTTTTAAAATAAAAAGTCAATCATTAATTGTATTTTTGTTCTTTTCTACATGATGAGTTGTTTTTTTCTTCCTGTTTCCAAGATTTGCTTTTTTTCTTTAGATTTTATTACCTTGACTATGATGTGTATCTGTGTGAATCTCTTGCCTATTTTATATTCTTTTATTTTTTTTTTTCAATTTTATATTCTTATGTTTATTTTTAAGTCTGGCTTCCTAGGATTTTCCCTGTGTTTGCACATCCTATGTTCAGCCAAAAGTTGACAGACGCCGTGCTCAAACCCTACAAGTCAACAAGGCTTATACTCTCTGAAGATGGATCTTTATGAGTACTGTGGAGTGCATTCAAACTCCTGGACATTTTTGAATCTTTCCCTTATTTGTAATTTCTGCCAAGTGGTCTCACATTTCTCTTTCTTTCTTTTTCTTTCTTTTCTTTTTTTTTTTTAAAGATTTTATATATTCATGAGAGAGAGACACACAAGACAGGCAGAGACACAGGCAGAGGGAGAAGCAGGCTTCATGCAGGGAGCCCAATGTGGGACTCAATCCCGGGACCAGGATCATGCCCTTGGACTGAAGGCAGGCACTAAACCGCTGAGCCACCCAGGGATCCCCAACATTTCTTCTTTCTTTACCCTTCTACCTCTCATCTCCCCAACACACACTCTCTGTGTTATTGAACCACATATATTGATTCACACAGACAGAGCTGAGGGTGAAGTGTGGCAATGGTCCTCACCAAGAACACTACAGAATCACCCTGTTTCTATGAAAACTCTAGTGATTTTCAAAAATAAATGCTTCTTTGTATGTTTTTGGTTCAGAATGCTGAAATAATTGGTTTTGACAATATTATTTATCTTCCTAGTCGTTCTCTCAGGAAAGGACTGTCCACCTTTTCATACCATTAGGTGGAAGTGCTATACACTCAAGTAGTTAAAAATCTAATAGAACTGTTTCAAATCAAATTAAACTAATTAAATTCTAATTAACAAACTGAGGTCTATGACTCTACTAATTCTTTTCTACTCTACTCTAAAAGAATGTGAGCAACAGTGAAATCAGGAAACCCAAGGGAAGCTTATGAATAGTGAATATGAAATGCCAACAAGGTGGTCCTATCATGGCAGACATTTTTCTCACAGAGGTAATTTGGCTCATAAAAACAATGTAGATAGTTTTATTATTGTTAAAAATATTTTAATTATATTTTCTAGCTATTTCTTACTGGTATATAAGTATATAATTGGTTGTTATATATTAACTTTTTGTTATATATTGACTCCCTTATGTAGACACTCTAACTCAAAATTCAGCCACTGAATTCAATAAATGCCCTCAGAGTATTGATGATTTCAGGGCTCACTTAACACCATTGTTTTCAGCTTCCTTTTCATTTTCAGCTTCTGGGGATTTCCCTATTTCCCTCAACATCTTGCAAGGTCAGCTATGCATTTAGAAATAGCATTTCTGTGTATTTTACACCAGTAGTTTTTTTTTTTCTTTCTTTTTTCCTGGATGTATAGTCAGCACTGTTACTGGAAATAGAAGTTGCAATAGAGCTTTTCAACAAAAAATAGGAAGTTTTATTTTGAATCTGTAAATACAACTACTTTAAGAAGTCTTTGTAAGCCCCCTCTTAAAATTATAGACAGTATCAGAAAGAAAATATAAAATATCATTAAAAACTTTCATATCACTTTTTAAAAAAGATTTTATTTATTTATTCATGAGAGACACAGAGAGAGAGGCAGAGTCATAGGCAGAGGGAAAGCAGGCTCCCTATGGGGAGCCTGATATGGGACTCAATCCCAGGATCTTGGGATAATGCCGAGTCAAAGGCAGATGCTCAACCACTGAGCCACCCAGGTGCCCTAATATATCACTTCTGATGTAAGCAGGGCTCTTATTTCATACAACTGAATTTTTTTTTAATCTAGGAATTATTCAGAGATATTTCCTGACTGAGATAAGATTCTGCTGTGGGTGTAGGGTTTAATTCCCAAACATTTACCAATTGAGTTAGCAAGTGGGATCCATATTTAGACAGACAATAAAATAGTATTTGTCAGATGTAATGCTGAATACTTCAGAGATGATCAAACTATTATTTTTAAATTATACTTTACAATTTAAACATAAGTTTGGTATGCTAACTTATTGTCTGTGAATGGTTTAACAATCACAGATAAATGAAATGTGGAGCTCTCAAAGCAAAACTTCACTTTTTTTTTTTCACTGTCCATCCATGGTTCTTCGTAGAATAAATGCTTTACACAGGTACTCTGAGTCATTCCAACTATCATTTTTTTTAAATAAGAGCTCTCAAAACCTGTCATGTAAACAATTATGATAACTTTCTAAATAGCCTTGAAACACTTGAAAATGTCATCAACACTAGGCTATCTGGAAGGTATTTTTTCCTATTCATTATCTCTGTAAGACATTTTTGTTGTTAAAATTATATGTACCAGCACATTTGATTGATACTGGGTTAAATCAATGCTAAAAGTTTCTCTTACCTCAGAGATTATCAGATTATTCAGTAGGCTAGTTTGCATGGTTAGAGAATATAGAGAAACATATTTAACTCTAGAGACTGTGTTTGCAGAGTTTCTGTCTCTTTACCCTGGACCGTTTTTCCATGCAGCACATCTTGAGAAATACCTTTTTTTTTCCCTTTTACTCTCATCCAAATCTCATCATATTACTCTTCTGATTAGTAATTATCAATAGACTCCTCTTCCTAAAAACATGAGATAAGGTCATTTATACATTGTCCAAACTACTTGGCCAGCATAATTTCTACCCCTCACTTCTTGCCGCCATACCTCATATATTAGTCATATATTAGATACACCAAAAGTTTATTTTTTCCCCAAATATTGCTCTCTCACTACTATTTGCTTTTGAACATAGAGTTTTCTCTGTTGGATAATCTGCTATTTTATTCCTGCCAAACTTCTATATTTTAAGTATCCCTCAAATATTATCTGTCTTTTAAAAGTTATCTTACATAACCAGACAGTTATGCTCCTACTCTTTTGGACTCTCAGAGTATGGTGTATAAGGATATGTTAAATATATGCATATGTATGTATGTATGGTACATATGTATATATTAAAACAGGTATCATGTTGGCAGTGATTATTTTCCCTTACAATGTGAATTTCAATATAGTAACTGCTTAGTCATCATTTCATAAAAGGATGATAGAAATGGGATTGTCTCTCAGTTTTAGCTGAGATCCTAAAATAGCAGTTACTGAATATTTTTATATTCCAAGACTCTGGTAAGCAACCAATATTGAATTTGCATAGGAGATGGATAAAAATGGGTTTTGTAACTATTACTTATTTTCTGGCTATGAAATTAATGGTTCAAAAAGGCATTTGGAGCTGGGGATATTTTATTGCAAAGAATTTTGTCTTGAATAACAGCCCATATTCCAATAGGGAAAAGTTACTTTTTTTCATCTTAAATGTGGCCAGAGCAGCTTTAAGGAGATCACTTGAAGAGTTTGATATATGTCCTCTGGCATTTGAGGGCTACTCTAAACTGATACATACATAGAAAATAAAAGGGTGTGAGTGGGACAGAAATTACATGTGACAACAGAATGGAGAGTTGTACTTAGACAAGTAATGACATTTCTGTAAATGTGGACATAGATTTGAAAGTGTGTTTCCCAAAGATCAAACATGGCCATGTGAGGAAAAGAAGAGAGAACTTGTCCGTAACTGTCTTAAATGATTCTGATGTAGAAGATTTCTTAGATCTTGAGTCCTCATAGAGACCCTCTGAGTCTAAGTGAACTGTCCTGACAAGGGAGCCACAGGAGAATAACAAATGAAGAACTGTACAGTAGAGTTCTTTGCCTACTATGAAGTGCACGAGGTAAGTGGTGACAAGCAATCTGAAGATGTCTGCAAAGAGCCCACAAAACACTCTGAAAGGGAAATGGTATTTTTCAGCTTCTGCCACAGCCAGAGGAAATCAATGTTAGTTTAAACAATACCTGGTTTCTCACTCCTCTCTTACCTAGGCAGATGCCACAAGAAGACTGGTATAAAAAGTCTAATTGAGAGAATAAAGCAGCAGCCAGTCATGACCCCCTTTTACCACTACTAAAAAAGTAGAGCAGGAGAAAAATACTGCATTCAAGTAAAGTTTGCAGATTTTACTGTTCCTGTAATGTGATTATACTTGTGATTAGAAGTGACAGGAGGAATTTTTATCATCTGAGCATGACTGCATAAATCATAGAACTTGCCCTAGATTTTATCTAAGGGTCAGGAAAAAATGGGATAGAGGAAAGGAAAGAGAAAATAATAATGTTAGTTTCTATCCACACCCTTCTGATTGATTTATAATGGTATTTCTGTAATGCTAGCACCCAGCATAAATTATGACATGTAATAGTCACTTGAGAAATTATTTATTGATTGAATGTGTTATTCTGTTTTACAAAATGTAAACCAAGTTTCTATTATAACAATAGAAGTCATTTTAAAATTAAGAAGATATTATTTGGGTATACTAAATAAGAAGGAACAGGAGTCCATTAGAATAATCTCTGTGAATCAGAAATGGAAGTTATTTCTGCATCTAGAAATCAATATATCAATATAGTTGGAAACTATACCTGCCCATTTAAAAGTGGTGCTAGGTGTTATGAATATAAAACAATGGATTATACATAGTCTTGACTTAAGATAAGAAAGAGATACTTAGATAAATAAATTTTAAAGATATAGGTTTGGTTTTTGATATGCATTGTATTTATTGTAGACACAAAAGTGGAAGTGATCAATTCTATGTTGTTAGTATGTCAAAAGATGCTTTGTAGGATTAGTTATGTCTCAACTAGGTCTGAAAAGAGAAATAAGAATATGGAAAATGTAAAGTAAAATGCTTAAAATAATATTTGAAGTTAAAAATCTAATACAGAGCTACCTTGCCCTTCTCATTCAAAACCAGGTACTCATGATGATATGCAGTCGTGAGAGAGATGAACTAGAACCCAATCTGTCTACCCACAGGCCCTTATAAAGCCCTGGCACAGAATAGAGGGGGAAAAGCAATCAAGAGAATGTGTAACCACCATCTAATCCTTTCATGCACTATTGGACTAAATTCACACTATGTGGGTTGTACAAACATTTATTTTGTTTAAGGACATAAAGAAAAATTAATTTAAAAGATGAAGAGACTGTCTTTCTCCCAATGGATAGTCTTTCCTCCTTTATTTTTTTTTTTATTTTTTTTTTTCCTCCTTTATTGAATCTTAGTTGACCATAAAGTTCAGGGTCCACTTCTGGATTCTCTATTCTGTTCCACTGATCTATGTGTCTGTTTTTGTGCCAGTACCACACTGTCTTGATGACCACAGCTTTGTAGTACAACCTGAAATCTGGCATTGTGATGCCCCCAGATATGGTTTTCTTTTTTAAAATTCCCTTGGCTATTCGGGGTCTTTTCTGATTCCACACAAATCTTAAAATAATTTGTTCTAACTCTCTGAAGAAAGTCCATGGTATTTTGATAGGGATTGCATTAAACATGTATATTGCCCTGGGTAACATTGACATTTTCACAATATTAATTCTGCCAATCCATGAGCATGGAATATTTTTCCATCTCTTTGTGTCTTCCTCAATTTCTTTCAGAAGTGTTCTATAGTTTTGAGGGTATAGACCCTTTACATCTTTGGTTAGGTTTATTCCTAGGTATCTTATGCTTTTGGGTGCAATTGTAAATGGATTGACTCCTTAATTTCTCTTTCTTCAGTCTCATTGTTAGTGTATAGAAATGCCACTGATTTCTGGGCATTGATTTTGTATCCTGCCACGCTACCGAATTGCTGTAGGAGTTCTAGCAATCTTGGGGTGGAGACTTTTGGGTTTTCTATGTAGAGTATCATGTCATCGGCGAAGAGGGAGAGTTTGAAGACAGTCTCTTCAATAAATGGTGCTGGGAAAATTGGACATCCACATGCAGAAGAATGAAACTAGACCACTCCCTTTCACCATACACAAAGATAAACTCAAAATGGATGAAAGATCTAAAAGTGAGACAAGATTCCATCAAAATCCTAGAGAAGAACACAGGCAACACCCTTTTTGAACTCGGCCACAGTAACTTCTTGCAAGATACATCCATGAAGGCAAAAGAAACAAAAGCAAAAATGAACTATTGGGACTTCATCAAGATAAGAAGCTTTTGCACAGCAAAGGATACAGTCAACAAAACTCAAAGACAACCTACAGAATGGGAGAAGATATTTGCAAATGACATATCAGATAAAGGGCTAGTTTCCAAGATCTATAAAGAACTTATTAAACTCAACACCAAAGAAACAAACAATCCAATCATGAAATGGGCAAAAGACATGAAGAGAAATCTCACAGAGGAAGACATAGACATGGCCAACATGCATATGAGAAAATGCTCTGCATCACTTGCCATCAGGGAAATACAAATCAAAACCACAATGAGATACCACCTCACACCGGTGAGAATGGGGCAAACTAACAAGGCAGGAAACAACAAATGTTGGAGAGGATGTGGAGAAAAGGGAACCCTCATACACTGTTGGTGGGAATGTGAACTGGTGCAGCCACTCTGGAAAACTGTGTGGAGGTTCCTCAAAGAGTTAAAAATATACCTGCCCTACGACCCAGCAATTGCACTATTGGGGATTTACCCCAAAGATACAGATGCAGTGAAACGCCGGGACACCTGCACCCCGATGTTTATAGCAGCAATGGCCAGGATAGCCAAACTGTGGAAGGAGCCTCGGTGTCCAACGAAAGATGAATGGATAAAGAAGATGTGGTTTATGTATACAATGGAATATTACTCAGCTATTAGAAATGACAAATACCCACCATTTGCTTCAACGTGGATGGAACTGGAGGGTATTATGCTGAGTGAAGTAAGTCAGTCGGAGAAGGACAAACATTATATGTTCTCATTCATTTGGGGAATATAAATAATAGTGAAAGGGAATAAAGGGAAAAGGAGAAAAAATGAGTGGGAAATATCAGAAAGGGAGACAGAACGTAAAGACTGCTAACTCTGGGAAACGAACCAGGGGTGGTGGAAGGGGAGGAGGGCGGGGGGTGGGAGTGATTGGGTGACGGGCACTGGGGGTTATTCTGTATGTTAGTAAATTGAACACCAATAAAAAATTAAAAAAAAAAAAGATGAATAAAGAGCAGAAAAATATCAAAATGACACAATAGATTTGGAAAACACCAAAAAAACACTTCACTCTTTTATACATGAACATAACATGTGATTGATAATATTACTAAAATAATAATAATAATTAATAATAATAATATTACTAAAAAGTAAAAAATAAAACCCTCAGAGGATGGGTTAGGGGCTAACTATGAAAGAAAAATAAAGACCTAGTGTACAGGAAAAAATAGCTAAGAAAAGGCTATGTGGAACACAGTGAAGAAATACAAAACCATAGGAAATAGAAAAGATAAATTTAGAGATACTGTGGATAATATGAGGACTCATATAGGTTTAAATGGAGTTATAGAAAGAGAAGAAAGAAAAGATCATTTTATTATCCCACTCTTTCCACACCCCTCCCATCCCAAATAAGTGTTTTAGAGGTTGAGGAGGTAAGCAAAACTTTACAGTTCTAAGGTTACCAAAGTTAGAGTGTAAGACATGCCAAGGAGCTTGTCTTGTTAAACCCCATGCGTCGAAGTGTTGCATTCCAGGAGAGAGTGTATACTATTTGTAGAGAGGACAGCCCTGCTTCATATTATCTTAACTAGAGAATCAGATTAAGTTTATCTCTGTTTGCTAGCAGTTCTTAGTATCTACTGAACTAAGTTTTAAAAATTAAAAAAATAAAAGCTTTGAGATTTAAAGAGGGATGCTGTATTAAGAATTCTATTTACCGGGCAGCCCTGGTGGTACAGCGGTTTAGCGCCACCTGCCGCCCGGGGTGTGATCCTGGGGACCGGGATCGAGTCCCGCGTCGGGCTCCTGCGTGGAACCTGCTTCTCCCTCTGCCTGTGTCTCTGCCTCTCTCTCTCTCTCTCTCTCTCTCTCTGTGTTTCTATGAATAGATAAATAAATAAAATCTTAAAAAAATTCTATTTACCAATAAGATGAAAATTTTAATATGTGTGTACCTATAAAATAGCATCAAAATATATGAACTGGAAATTTACTAAACTAAAAAGACAGACAATCCAATAGCCCTTGAGCGTGATTTTATATAACCTTCTTATAACCTAAAATATTATTCATAAAATTATAAAAGTAATCTAATACATATGATTAACATAATTCTGTGCATACAAAACAATTCATTTAACTATAGAATGCACATTTTAAATGCACATATGGAATATTTATAAAATTGATAATATGTTGGGTCATTTAATAATCCTCACTAAAATTTAAATGATTGATATTAGAGAGAATATATTCTGTAGTCACAGTCCAATAAAGCTAGGGATCAATAATAAAGGTATAAACACTTATGTCTTTTGATGGCCATATCAAAAGTTGATGAGATTCTATAGCAAAAGCTCTTATTGTGAGGATAAATTTGCCTAGAAAGCTGCCATTATCTGTTACAGTTAAAAGAAGATGTACCTTCTGAGAAATCGAATCTACTGTTAGGTACCTCCAACAGATGTACCGAACATTTGCACTAATATATATGTATATTAGTATATAATATATTATATATATATATATATAGAGAGAGAGATAATTAATTAAGCTGTGTGGGAGTGACTCATTGCCTAAGGACTTACTATCTGAAAGTCTGTTCAGTCAAGTATAATCACTAACACATCACCATTGATGCTGGCTGTCAACTTAGTTGAGGCTTTTTGAAAGGTCCAGGTATGGCCTCTCCATATAGCTTGGGCTTACAATATGGTGGCTGGTTTCCAATGATGAGCATCCTAGCAGAGGGCTGGGGAGAAGTGTATTGCTTTTTCTACTTAACCTCAGAACTCAAACAGCATCATTGCTACTCTATTCCCTTTATCCAAGCAATCACAGTAGACCATACGGTTTCAGTTGGAGGGGAAACAGGACTCATGTACTGTTTAGGAAGTGACAAGTTTCCACAAGGTCATGTAAGAACTGAAATACTGTATTACCTTAAAAGGACTTTGGACCATCCTCTACATAATAGCCATTATTGAATAATTTTCATTGCACAGATGCATGGTCAGATTTGCATTTGAACTAGAAAATTCTGAGAACCTTTTTAAATACAAAGGCTGGAAAAAGAAAAGGCTATGAGCTTCTAGCAATAATCATGTGAAGGATAAGACACTGAACTAAGTCAATGGCCTTTAAGTTTTATATAAGGGAATGGCATTGCAAGGTGACAAAAAAACCAAACCAAACCAAACCCAGAACCAATGAAACTCATTTATCTATTTATCCCAAGTCATCTACTTATCTCATCTATTTATCTCAAGAAGAATTTTCAGGTTTCTGTCATGGGTGAATGAACAGATGGTGATACCATGTGTTCAGACAGGAGGAAAAAAATAGATATTTTTGTACATATTCAACTTGAGGATTTCCCAGGAAAACCCAGAAAGAGATATAAGCAGCTAGATAAGTGAATCAAAAGACTGAAAAACTTTGGGTATAGCAATTTTACTGTCTTGAGACTACAAATTTTAAAAACTCCAAGAATACATTAGATAATCCAGAGAATTTATAGATTATCAGAGACTAACCTTTTGTGAACACCAACAGGTAAATAGACAAGGAGCCTGCCAAAAAGGCTGAGAAGAAACTATGGAAACATAGGAGAATTATGGCAGAGGGAAAGCAGGAAGGTTAGAGACTGAGACAGATCGTTGGGAAGAGAAGAGTCACTGGTGTAAAATACTGTGGCACATTAAGTTAAGGACTGAAAAGACCATTCACTCTTCTTCCCCCCCCCCCCCATCCCTACAATTTCAAAGACATTATTGACAATTGCCAGAGCCAGTGAGAATGAGTTGATGTGGTAAAATGTATAATCTGTTGGATGGAAAGTAAATATTTAAGTTGATGGAAGTAAATATTTAAGTAGGGTCATTTTATGGTCATTAGAAACACTGAAAAATTTTCTATGACGGTTCTGGGTAATCTTTCAACAAGATGTGATGTTTTACTTTATATAATCCAATGTTCTCCAAATTGCTGGATCTTGCAATTCTTTCATGAAATATTTGTGTAAGTACCAATCTCCTGGGAAGTATTGACATTGATATCCATGTTATGAACCCAGCAGCTCATCACTGAGAGGAGGAAAAGGGATAGGGTGGTAGCTAATGCGGTTTGTTAGTTTGCAGAATGGGTTAGTTCCATTTTATTTTGTTTTATGATGACAGAAATTTGAGCATGTCAGTATCTGTGGGGAAAATTATATAGGTTCAGGTAGAGTTTGAAAATGTAGGAGCACAACTACCTGCTAATGCAAAGTCCAGGGATTAGACTGGCTACAGAATAAGACAGCTTAGTGCAAAGTTAGGCAATTTGAATTTTAAACACTTAATGGACAAAATGTGAGGAGATAAGTTATGGAAGATATTGAGAACTGTATGCACATACATTGCAGATATACAAACTCAAATTTATCTTGAGCCAGGAGTCAGAGTAACATCCTACAATCTGTTCTGCCTATAACCCTGAGAGAACTCTATAACAAACAAAAAAATCATTTAAATGCTTGTCTCATAAGGAAGATCAGACTATTAGTTTAATACCAGCTAGGAGTTGGTTGTTATATTCCTGTCCTCATCAAATGTTCTTCTCCAACTAGAAGAGCAGTCTGTGCCCCGTTCCTTGAAAATGTCCTTTGAATCTACTAGTTCTTTTTTCAAAGCCCTCTATCACTCCATCCACTCCACCAGTTCTGTGAGCTGTCTCAGTTACTATGCAAGGGAAGGCCCAGGACTAAATCTGGTTACCAAACCAGCTCTCTCTCAAGATGTATGCATGTGTTCATTTTTATGTGTCTAAATTATTAAGGTGAAAAGATCCCCCCCCAAAAAAAACTACTTGCACTTCATGTTCAGAAACACAATAATTATTTGATTAAGAAAGTTTCTCTTTTTAAATTAATAAAAATTTTCAAACAACTTTTGATAGCCACCTCATTTGATCCTATGTGCCAGCATACCATGTCTTTTATTATACAAGTTTAATTCAAGGCCTGTAGCATATAATTCAGTTCAGTTGTCTAAGTCCATTGAAAAGACAAATTATTGTGAGTATTCTAAGAAAATCAATTACACAGAAAATGTAATGGACTTTGACAGTTCCTAATCAAATAAGATTTTTACAAGTTGGACTTTCATTGGAACATCTATCTGTTGTAGTAAAGCAGAAGAACGATGAGTGGAAGATTGTATCAATCAAGGGTCTGACAAGTAGAAGTTGCTCAGAGTAGAAATGCCTTAGAATGACTCATCTAGATTAAAATGCTGACAGCTGCAAGTAATAATTAAGATTAAATGAAATACCTTAACAAAGCAGACTGAATTAGGTCATCTTCTGAGTTTATTAGAAAACAAGTTCTTGATTGAATAACGAATAAAAAAATGAACTTTTATTGTTTATTATTTGAGATGTATTGTCCCTACTGACTCTAACATGACAATAAATTCAGTTTTTGATTTTGCTTTGTGAGGTGGGAGTGGTGGGTTGGGAGAACCCACAAGGCAGTTTCTGTTACAGTGTGAATGTAATAGATCTGAAAATGCAAAACTGATTTTTTTTTTTTTTATTACAGAGGGAAAGAGAGTGGTCAGAGGGGCAGAGGGAGAGGGAGAGAGAAAATCTTAAGCAGGCTCCACACCCGGTGCAGAGCCCAACACAGGGCTCAATCCCACACTCAGAGATCATGACCTGAGCCAAAATCAAGAGTTGGATGCTTAACTGATTGAGCCATCCAGGGACCCCCAAAAACACAACTGATTTCAATGACACATATGGTGCTCTATATAGTGTGTCGATAAGCTCGAACTTTTATACTGACCAAATTTTTCACAGAATGATGTGTAATGGGAGTATGATAAAGTTAGAGTTGGGGAGGGAGGGAAACCCAGAAATTGGATACATTCAAGAGAAAAAAGAGTGATAAAGATTAAGCAGTGTTCTCTTTTGGGTGCTCTGGGAGGTCCAATATAATTTATGAAGGAATGACTGCTCTGTTTCCTCTATGATGTAAATATAGGTAGTTTCCTTTGGTTTGACATACTGAATATCTAGAAGTTTGGGATAACATATCTCAAAATATATGTTCAAAAAGAAGTTGAAACTAATAGTTGGTGGGGATTCTAAGAAGCTAGCTAATAAATAGAAAGTATGGAAAGGAATTCAAATGAGTAAGTTAAATCATAAAACTACTTGACATAGTTAGTCATAAGGTATTTGATTGTTTTGGCAAATAATATAAAATAAGCTAAACAATATTTTGTTGGATGCTGGTGGTCGTGATGAAGCATGCTACTATGACATGCACTGCCTATGAAGAGGGCCAAGTGGCTTGAAATTGCAGGATAAGAGGGCTTCAATCTTCCAGCTGCACAAAGCTTAATTCTGTCAGTAACCATGTGATCTTGAGCTTCTGATGAGCCCACAGCCTCCACTGGCACCTTAATTGCATTTTGTTAGACTCTGAGCAGAAGACTAGGGTAAGTCAAGCTGTAATTCCTGGCCCATAGATTGTGAGATAATAAATACATGCCAGTTTTAGCCACTAAGTTTATAGTGATTTGTTATACAGGAATACAAAAACAAGTACCCAGAGGAAGCTTGGTAAAAGTCTTACTAGTCTTTTCTCAAATGATCCTTGAGAAAAGTGAATTGCTGAGCTAAGTCTGAAGAATGCTTATTGTATAAGTAGAAGTCTGCACATTATGTTGACAACACCACACTCACTTCTCCATTCGGCCCATTAACATAGTTTCCCGTTGGTCCCCTAGTCCTTGCAAAAAGATGTTTTAATGATGCATATATGCCCCAGGAAGAAAAAAGTGATTAGGGATACCGTATTCCTTGGTCTGTCAATTCATTGGTCATCTTAAATTGTTTTTCCCTGCTTGCCTTCAAGTGAGGATTTCTGCTTACTGACATCTAGACCTAAACCAATTGTGTCTTGCTGACTTGCTCAGTGATGAAAAATGTATCATTCATGTAATCCAGGTGGCAGCCTGGAATCTTCCAGCACCATATTTATATTTATTTGCTATGTCTCAGATATAAAATCCAGCCCCATCACTGATTTTAATGACATCTATTTACACCAGATATTGAGATATTTTTGTAGTCTTTGTTAAAAATACTCAAGGTAAGAGGGATGGGTCACATTGCACAGTACAGAAAATCAATCTCTCTCTTTCTCTTTCTCTCTCTCTCTCTCTGTCTCACAGGTACACACACACACATTTTTTCATGTGCCCTTTTTGGGCCATCCTGGCTGACTCTTGAAAAGTTACCCTCTCTCACTTCTCAAACAGATTCCAAAAGTTTTTGGCTCTTTTTCTCCTTCCTGGATATTCCTTTAGAGACTTTAAATTCTCTTCTCTTTATTTCACTGCTTTGAGAAACAATAACCACCATTTCATACTTAAGCATCTGCTCCAGGTGTCTCATTGGGCTCCAGTTGGAGGAATAAGGCATTTTTTTTCCTAAATAAATACAATGTTCCCATCAAAAAACAGAACTGACCAACGAACAACTGTATTCAGACCACTTTGCGTGTCTGCTCTCATTGTGAAGAAACTATCGAAACACTGGTTTGGATAGCCCAAGTCAGTGATACCAGAGCTATATATTCCTTTTCAGCAAAGTACCAGCCTCTGATTCCTAATTTTTGAACATGGATTGAGAGGCATTTGCCCAACCAGAGATGATTACACTGCAGAAAAAAAAAAAAAAAGTTATTCTCTAAACACCCTGATTGTCTAAACTGTGAGCTCCGTAGGCTTTATATCTGCTTGATATGCACTTCTGATTTTGACTGGATAGACTATATCTCTTTTATATATAACTGGTACTTTGGGAAAATCCTCACATTCTGAAGAACAAAAAATTTATCAGACATAAGTGCTTGGGACCTTACTTCTTAGCATTCAGAAAGGAGTTAGGAATAACATTTCTAAACTGATTAAAAGTTTAGAATTTTGCTGTAACTCATAATTTAATATTAGGGAATGAGGTAGAAATTCAGTTTGAGGAATTTTAAGTTTCTTCAGAAGGAACAGAAATGAATATAGAGATGCTCATAATCTGAGTAATAAAATATGAGAAATATAAGCAAGAAATAATTCTAAAAGAGAGAGAAGACAACTTATACTGAAAAAGAACATGTATAATAGAAGTTTTGAGGACAAATGACAGAGTGCAGTGACACTCTGGCAGTGACATTTCCTCATCCAGACAGCCTGACTTTGAATTCCAACTTTTATGCTTACCGTCTCTTGACCTGGGGCAAGTTTTTCAAACCTCCCTGAACAATAGTTTTCTCACCTTCCTGAACTAATTTTCCCATCTTTAAAATAGGTACTTCACATAATTAAGGTCTACTTTCTCAGCAACTTTCAAGTATATAATCCAGTACTACTAACTATAACTGTGCTGGACATTGATCCCCAGATATATTCATCTTTTAACAGGAATGTTTGGTTCTTTCACCTCTACCCGACCTTGCCCCTCCAGCCTCTAGCACTTTCACCTTCTAGTTGCCATACAAGGATCACCTAACACTCTGGGGGCACTCACTTTCCAATATGCTAGTGTATCAAAACATAGTGTCCTATGTCAATCATATCTCAAGGAAGCTGAGAAGAAATGGGTACCTAGCTCCTACTGTTGTTTCAGGATTAAATTTGTGCTTGTCCTAGTACCTAGGACACACTAAGTGTTAAAGGTATCATTTTATAATGATATGATGAGTGAGGGTTAAGAACATATGGTATTAACTGAGAAAGGGATTAAATGAGGCACACAGGAAAGCACAGCAAGAAAAAGTCCTCTGTGAAAAGACAGTCTGAGGCCTTGGGCAGGGAGTGGCCTGTACTGGAAGAGTTTAGTGGGAAACAGCATTTATTTTCTTCTCTTTCTTATTGTTTTGAGACCCAGAACAAGGAATATGCTTTTATGAAAAGGGCTGGGGTGAAATACATTTAATTTAATTCAAAAGTTATGGGGACAGAAGATGAAATTGAGAGAATTGCTTTTAGAACTCCATTCCAAGCACAAAGAAACATGGCAAGGGGCACCCAAATAGTGAAGTGGCTGTCATTAACTCCAGGCCATTGTTCCTGGGGGGAATATTGCATTGGAAGGTGCTTTTGGGTGTGCCTGGGTGGCTGCCCTTTAACCCTCTGCCTTTGGCTCAGGTCATGATCTTGGAATCCTCGGATCCAGCCCTGTCTGGCTCCCTGCTCAGCAAGGAGTCTGCTTCTCCCAATGCTTCTCCCCACCACTCATGGGCACAAATTCTCTCTTTCTCTCTGAAAAAAAAAAAGAAAGAAAGAAGGAAAGAAAGAAAGAAGGAAAGAAAGAAAGAAAGAAAGAAAGAAAGAAAGAAAGAAAGAAAGAAAGAAAGAAAAAGAAAGAAAGAAAGAAAAAGAAAGAAAGAAAGAAAGAAAAGAAAGAAAGAAAGAGAAAGAAAGAAAGAAAGAAAGAAGAAAGAGAGAAAGAAAGAAAGAAAGAAAGAAAGAAAGAAAGAAGAAAGAAAGAAAGAAGAAAGAAAAATCTTAAAAAGAAAAAAGTGCCTTTGGTTTGTTTTATTTATTTTTTTATTTTGTTTTGTTTTGTTTGTGGTCACATCTCTATTTTCCGTACAAGAACATGGAAAATTTAATAATTTCAAACTGCCTCTTTTTGGTCACTCATTTGCTTCTTTGGGTTGTCTGACAGCTGAATGATAAATTTTAAAAACATTTACCATGCCATAAAAAAACAAAGCCATGGGAAAATCATGAAGAAAGAGATGGACTTCAGGGAATGAGTACTAAAAAGTAGAACAGCTATTTGGCACTGTTGTGGTTAAGAGGAGAGAGACATACTATTACGGGTTGTACAACCTTGACAGTCCTCACCAAGACCGGGGAATTTTAAATAGGTACACGGAAGACTTGAACATCTAGTTTCTGTTCTAGGTAGGAAATGTTTCATGGAATTCCCTTTAGGGACAAATCTTGATCTGCCCATGATTATCCCAGAGCCCCAAAGTGACAGCAGATATCCTACTCGGATGGCAGAAAGAGAGAGGAGTTGATATGTACGCTTCAGTTTCACATTCTCTGCTCTCAAGGCCTTCCATTACTTGATGTATAAAAAAAAAAAAAAAAAAACTTTCAAAATTCATAGTCAAAATTCCCATTTATTCAGTGTGGCTGTTTCATCTGAGAAGGAAGAAATAATAGAATGTCAGCAACTTGGGTTTCTTATCACCAAATCCATTGTTTTTACTGGAAATGCTTAAATCTCTTTCAAAGCATCTTTGCTTTTGAATAAAAGTATCTAGTTGATGGATTGTGAAGACTTCCTCTTAAGCAACTGAATCCTATTTTATATTTTTGTGTGTTTATTTTTCATTCTACATTATTCATCCTTTTAGCAAACATTTATCAAGTGCCTCCTATGTTCCAGATTTTCCCATGGATGTTGTCATTATTGCCTTTTACCATATACTTCAAACTCAGCAAAAACTCAAAAAACAAGGCCAAGCAAATTACGATCTCAGTTTGGAAAGATCTCCAACTCTCTCTTCATTTGTGTCTAAACTACTGTGGGAAAAGGGAGTGTTGTATGCTGCAGCATACAATAAAAGAAATGGAGTGGATCCTTTAGTTGGTTTACTGTTTAACCCTACTTTGTTTTTTGCTTTTCTTTTGTTTTCTGTTTAGCAGATACATAATAGCAAACAAGGTCTAATATATTCATGTATCTGGTAAAACCACTTAACAGAGTGACTGCCTCTGCCAGAGAACTCTCAGATCTTACCTAACATCCCTTCCTCAGAATATCTAACTCAGTTGAAAATTACACACTGTAACTCAGGACTCATCCAGCTCTTTATTTTGCCCCTTGGGTAACAACCTAAGAAGCAAAAATCAGTAGCCAGTTACAACCAGTTGGACAGATGGTTTCAAAACAGTAGAATCAAAATATTTATACTTCAATATTCATCCACAATATTGAAGAATCCTGATTTAGCCAAAATTCTTCACACCCATATCATATTTTTAAATATCCTGATTACTGTAATTGATAGAGGAAGCATATTTTCACATAGCTTTATTTATAGATGGCTATAAACATTCTAGTTTTGAAATAATGTTCTTCATTACACTGAAGTGTAATTCAGTGAGCTGAGAAAAAGGGAAACTCTTTTTACTTTTTAAAACATTTACTTTTTATTTCTCTAATGGCCCCATGTTACAAAACAAGCAGGGGGGGTCAACAGCACAAAGACTTGAAGTTGGGATTAGGAGATGAAAAAAGGCAGGTGTTGCAAACTCTCACACCAGAGGGTGAGGCAGGTGAAAAACAAGGAGGTGAAGGAGATGGACTGGAGAGGCCACACCCTTGAGACAGCTGTCCCTTCCTTCCAGTCTCTTCTCTAGGGAGGGCTGGCCCAGAGCTGTCAGATCTGATTTCCTCAAATGATGGTGGAACTGCAAATTTGCTGATGCATAAGTATCAGAAACTCCATGTTTAGAATGTCTGAGTGAGAATTCAGGTGGTGGCTTTCTAAGAAGGAGTGGAGTCAGCCAGGACAAAATACAAGGGGGGATTCCCAGGAAGGTTCTGGGTCATAATCTGGACTGGTGACATGGGTGTGTTTTGTTTGTGAACATTTCAAGGACCCATACTCTTATGGTCTGTGACTTTCGTCTCAGATAAAAAGGTAAAAATAAATAAACAGATCATTCCACTTTAAGATATGAATATAGGGATGCCTGGGTGGCTCAGTGGTTGAGCTTCTGCCTTTGGCTTGGGGTGTGATCCTGGGGTCCCGGGGTCGAGTCCCATATTGGGGTCCTTATGTGAAGCCTGTTTCTCCCTCTGCTTGTGTCTCTGCTTCTCTCTATATCTATCATGAATAAATAAATAAAATCTTTTTAAAAAATAAAATATGAATATAGAAAAGATAAAAATTTGAAGTTTTCTGTAACTATGGTTATTGCTGGTTTTGTTATGAGAGTAGACATTTAAATGTTTTAATTATAATTCTGCACAGACTTTTAGGTCATATTTATTTATTAATTACTCTTATTTGAATGAGAGAGGAATGAAAACAACCGAACAACATCTGGAACAACTATATAAAATAACCTTAGTGTCAGGCATTTTGTTTTATTTTTTTTGAAGATCTTAGTATTTATTACTTGTTGTTGCTATTCCCTGTAGTTCTTTTAGATCATCTTCTAATCATTTAGCATCACATGCTATCCATTCCAGAATATTTCTTTGTTGCTGCTAAAACTAAACAAACCTTATGGACTTTTCCATGACTTTTTCTTCTGGACATGTCATTTTAACTTCTGTTAACAAATCCATCTCTGCCTTGATCTGCACATTCACTTGTCAGGTGCTTTCCTGTTTCCCTATCATATTTTAAGATATAAAAAATCTTTGCAAATCTTTGTCACGGACACCCTTTGAATAATGTCCAGATTACATATAGATTCTTGGCATCTCTGCAATATGACACATAATGGAAGGTGTGACTGATAACCACTCAATCATTGAGAACTCTGATAATTCTCATATCTCAACAGGAGGCTGGAAAAAAATATGGATAATATATTAATGTTTTTATGGCATTCAGTTTGAAAAGGAATAAAGTGCTTGTAAATAAAACAACTACAATAAAAAAAAAAGAAAGGAACAATCTCTCTCTTTTGGACATCTAGAAGTTTTGTTTCTCTTTGATCAAAAGAGCCAAAGTAGAATCTACTCCAGAAAGCAAATGCATGCTTAACCTTGACAAAACCTAGAAGAAACCTGGATAGAATTGAACTGGATGAATACATGTGCGCACACACACACATATCCTTTTAGGATTAAGTATGAATTTATTCATGATTTATTCAAAATATATGTATTGAATGCCCAATATGTGTCATCTGTCCTATGAGGTGTGAGAAATTGAAAAACAATATAAATAAAAAATAACAAATAATAACAAAGAATTCATTGTTTAGGGGTAAACAAATAGGTTAGGCATATACAGTAACAGAAAAATATATGTATTTTTATGGGAACACTCTGGAGGGGCATCTAATTTAGCTTGAAGGTATTGGGGGAGGAGCAGGGAAGACTTCCTATAAAATTAACTTTTAAAACATTCATTTATTTATTCATTTCTTCAGAAAATATTTGTTGAGAATCTACTATGTGCCAGAGACTGGTGCTGGTTATATGGCAATGAACTAAACATTGTAGTGGATGATTTACATTTACAGTGTACATTCTAGTCCATAGGAATTTAATGAGGCAAATAGTAGAAGGTAAACATTAAAAGAAATTGCAAATTGGTTTCAGCTAGAGCTTAAAACACAAGAAAAAAAGCAATGAGAAATTAAGCAGGAGGAGAGAATAGTGATCATCACATGGAAAGCCTGTAGATCATGGGAGAGTTTGGTGCTGCTAGGAAATCAATTCAAATTTTCTTTGCACAACTTCATGCATAGATCATAGTAAGGTATTGATTAACAAGTGCTGTATTCATATTTTTTTTCCGATTGGCTCTTCAGGAATTATATGAAGTATGACAGGAATTATGAGAGAAGTGAATATAGAAGCCATATAACTTGGGATACTTCTGCATCTCAATATTGAATTTCTACAGGCTGGCATCAAGTCATCTGTCTTTTAAACAGACTCTACAAAGAGGCACAATGTAAGAATCACTGGCTGAGGACATTAGAACTATATGTAGCCATATTAGATGGTGTTCTCCTAGGAAATGGTACTATTTTACAATTAAAGAATTGCAGAAAACTGATGTAGAAGCCTTTCACACAGTGTAAGAGGTGAGAGGACCTCGTAGCACCCAGATTTTACTAAATAGTTCAGTTTTCTTCCTGTGGAACCATATTATTAAATAACAGTTATATCAAAAAATCAATAATGTAAGTATTTAGATGCTCATTGCTGGACTAGATCAAAATATATTCTGATGTAGTGCTTATGTACTTCTTTTTCAAAGCTTTGAAATTGGAACACCTGAGTGGCTCTGTTAGTTGAGTGTCTGACTCTTGATTTCCTCTCAGGTCAGGATCTTAGGGTCCTTGGTTAGAGCCCTTCATTTGGCTCTGTGCTTGGTGGGAAGTCTGCTTGTCTCTTTCCCTTTGTTCCTTTCCCCCATTCTCCTTCTCTCTCTGTCAAATAAATAAATCTTAAAAAAAAAAAAAAGCAAAAAAAAGCTTTGAAGTGTTTGGACACAGGAGCACATTCTCTAACCTTGTCTTTGAATCAATTCTATCATAGTATGTCTAAAACAGTTCAAGCCCTACAGCATCTCTTCCTGATATCTAAGATGTTTGATTGCCATGGAATTATATTCAAGCTTGTTTGAAGTGTATCATTTAATGGAATACAGAAGACATCCTCCTAAATTGCTATTATGAGAGGGCAGGCATGACCAAGAAACCCGTCAAATGAGTTTGAACTCTGCCCGGGTGCTTTCCACGTGCAAATAGTCTAACAATGAGGTGTCTAATACAAAGCAGTACTTCAGAGACTAGGCACTCAATAAATATTGAACTACAGGAGTCCACAGCAAAATCGTTCTTAAAAAAGAATGAATCAACCTCACTGCCACCAGGATTTACTTCCTGAAAACTGAAGGTGCATTTAATGCTGTGTACAGATATACATCAAGAAACCTATTGTCAGGTTCAATGATTTTAATAATAAAAAACATAAATATTGAAACAAAATAAAAACACATAAAAGGAACCCGTATAAAATCAGGGATTGAATAATTGACTTTTTAATCTAATTAATGGTTCTTGAATTTTTGCATGGAATATGACTCTTTACTAATGATATCGGTGTTTGGGATATTCCTTCATAGACATTTAGGTGATCTATAGCTTCTGCCATAGGTAAGATAAATTACAGAGAGTTCATATCTGTTATCTTTATCTATCTGTCATCTATCAATCATCTATTATCTCAATACCACACTCTTCCTACTATCAAAGGTAAGATGTTTGAGAAACAGTGCTATAAGATTTTTGTAGAAAAATATATAAAACCCATCTTTTATGGGATACACAAATCTCCTAAGCAGTTGTGATTTGTGAAATAGTGATCTGAAGGTACAGAATAATTTAAAATACCCATGGAAATGGGTCATCAGGGTGGTACACTTGGTTAAGTGTCAGACTCTTGGTTCAGATTCTTGGTTTAGGTTCAGGTTGTGATCTTAGTCTCATGGCTAAGATGGGCTCCATGCTCAGCACAGAGTCTGCTTGGAATTCTCTCTCCCTCTCCTGCACATCCCCCCACCCTCTAAAATAAATAAATAAATATTTTGAGAAAAAAAAAGAATACCCATGGAAATTAAAGAAACCTCAATTAAGTGGCTTACTGTTCTTGTGTACTCTTCTTGTCCATTCCTGAGACAATGTGTTCTAAATACATACATAATACATACATAAATATGTACATGTCTGTGATGGATACACTCCAAGAGTGCCATGTACCTTGATCTAGAACTTTCTAACACTCCTTTTGTAGACTCTTTACAAGATTATTGTGATATTGAATCTTGTCTGGCTTCTGCTGCTTTGCCTAAACCCTTTGGATAGATGCCAAAGTTTTTCCTGTGAGACGAACTTCACCCTGGGTTCCACAGTTTGCATTCTGGGAGGATTTCCTCCCACTCAGTCTTTAGCCATTCTCTTGAAATTCTATTTGCATAGGAGGGGAATTTGTCTATAGAGAATCCAAGTTGATTTACTAGCAGTATCCGAAGTTACCTAGGAGAGCACCAATGAACATAGAAAGGATAAATATTAAGGGATGTTGAATTTTTGAAATTTCTATTCCCTGTTTGTTTCAGGATGAGCAGTAGCTATATGAGGAAAAGGTGACATTATTCTGTATATATAGAAAGTTTGAGTCCAGAAAGATGGCAACATTCATTATAGGTTTTCAGAGATTGTAGTGCTATTTTAGACATTCAAGCTAGCAAAGAAGTGAAATAAAAGGGTAAGTAATCTCTCTTGTTTAGTTGGAATTATATATTAAAAAATTCAATGACATGTATTCTTCCAATGAGTTGGAATGTGATTATGTATATAGTCTGCATAAAGTAATACTATTGCTTGAAAGATACTTTTATTCTTATTCTTGGTTCTGATAGTTGAATGAAGGGATATGAGTATTTTAATTATGTACTTAGCAATTGTTACTTCTCCTGAATTTTCACAATCCTAAAAAATAGTTTTCTGTATAAAATATTGCAAATAATAAAAATATGTTTTCAGTCAAACATTCTCATAAAGAAATTACACTGTCAATGATGTTCTTGTTCATAGCTATAGATCAATATTTGATTCCTTGACCAAAAGCAAAACTTTTCTTGGAGAGTTAGTTTCCCTCCTGTTAATGGCTCCATTTCCCTGCAACTCACGCATTTTCTTTTCAGGAAACAGATAATATAAGTTATGTGATTTCAGTCCATTATTCAAAATGACAAGCAATTTTAACAATAATATTTTTCCCTAGTCTTTCTTCAACTGAAGAAATGAATACGTAAGTGATTCTGTAACAATGAGCACACTGAACAACCAGAGGTATTCAAAATTAGTTCAAAATAATATTTTTTGCTTTGTTTTTGTTTTTTAAAGATTTTATTTATTTATTCATGAGAGACATAGAGAGAGAGAGAGAGACAGAGACACAGGCAGAGGGAGAAGCAGGCTCCATGCAGGGAGCCCGATGTGGAACTCGATCCCGGGTCATCCATCCTCGGTTTCCAGGATCAGGCCCTGGGCTGAAAGTGGTGCTAAAATGCTGAACCATCTGGGCTGCCTCTCAAAATAATATTTTAAAGAAAAAACTTATTTTTCTTCATGATATTATATTTAGGTTCACATCGTCTATAGAGTTAATTTTTTTCAGTGATATTTGAAGATGGCTTTTCAAAAATATAGTGTTTTAGAGCACTTATAACCAGTTTAGTTGTAAAACTAAAGAACCCATATTTTCTGAACCATAGTCTAATCTACCCCAAATTTTTAATGACAGTAAAAATTGCATATGCTATTCTATTAGAAAATGGACTTTCTACTTTGCACTTTCTACTATCCAGCTCTGTCTCTCTGCTCTTAAATGGTGACTTGTGATAATACCTATAGTCAACAATCTAACAACTATGCCAATATTAGCTAACTTGGGAAAAAAGAATCCTAGAAAAATACATTTGTTCATGTTCCTTGCTCTGTTATATCTAAAGTGCAAACTGTATTTTCCCAAGGTGCAGCAATGTTATATTAAACTAAAATTCTATGAAAACTAAATATTTTCTCACATGTCAATTAAATATTTTCTCATTTATCATACCTGGAAAAGTACATTTTAAAATTATTCATGATTATTGTAAATTAGCCTGAAGATATTTCTAATAATTTAGAAATACCTTCTGTAAATGTTCTTCCATACTGAAAAGTCAGAACTGTTACCATAAATCTTGTGATAGCAAGCCAGAGGTTCTCATTTATAAAGATTTGCCAGAGGGGCACCTGGGTGACTCAATCAGTTAGGCATCTGACTCTTGATTTCAGCTTACATCATGATCCTAGGGTCATGGAATTGAGCCCTGCATTGGACTCTGTGCTCAGCAGGGAGTCTGCTTGAGGTTCTCTCCCTCTCTCATTCCACTTCTCCACTGCATGCATGCTCTCTGTCTCTCTTTAAAACAAATAAATACATCTTAAAAAAAAAAAAAAGGAAAAGACTTGCCATACCTCCTGAGTCAGTATAATTTTCTATGATGTCTTATTTCACACACACACACGCACACAACACAGACACACAGACACACAGACGCAGTGATAGCCATATATATCTGCTTCTTGATTTAGTTAAATTACATTCAGTGGATGACAAAAACATTATTTTTCTTTCCAGATTTTCACAGGCACAGGTTTGTATTTTCTCGAAAGTTGAAGTGTTTCTTTCAGGAAATGGCTTGAGAAAGATTCTCATTATTGACCCACTAGAATTGTAAAATTTCTCACATAAAAGGAAAATAGAAAAAAATGTTTGCTACAAAGGAGAAATAACCTTACTAATTAGACCTAAAAATAATACCAGTTATGGGAGAAACTCAATAGTAAGATTACTGTAGCCCAATTGATCAATGTTAAGACTCATTTCATATGATCAGCATTTCCATATACATAGGCAAGTGATTTTCTGAAATTGCAAACAGTAATGTAAGACCAGTTTGACATATTTCTACTGGAAATTATTCATCAGCCAATCCAGGAAGAAATTAAGGGAATGAAACTAAGATGTGAATGAATGTTACTGAGACTAGATATATTGCCTAGACCAAGTTCATAATCCAAGAGCAGCTAAAATAAGAGTACATTCTGTTTTTGTTCCTGTTGTTTTTCTCTCTGAGTAATGTAGAGATGAATTTGGACAGATCCCTAATGGGCAAAAGATTGTGATTTTTCCTATTTAATTTTATAGCAAGTATCAGACATATAAACACAGTTCTTTTATAGGTCTAATTTGTATTTATCATAGTTAGTTCTAAATACCAACCTCTGGTTTACAACTGGAGAGAATGCCATAGGTTTTCACTTATTTAAGGGTCATTGGAAAAAAAAAAACAAGAAACTTATGGGAGCTTCTTTTTCTTAACATATTTTTATGATAGGTCTTACAAAATTTCAATACAGAGTTTATCTATTCTCAGTGTAATAGCCTGAAATCTCAACATCAAAACTTGCTAGCTATTTTCCCCTCTGTTGAGGAGCTTTGTGAATGCTTTTGAAGTATCATCAACAAATTTTATTGAATTATCTATCATTTTGTACTCAGCTTTTTCATCCTTTTAAAAATAAAAACTATTTATTGGAGTCTGTTTTACTTTATTAGTAAATTTCTATATGCGTAAACACCTATATTTACATATATTTTGTCATTTAAATTCTAAACTTTAAAAATTTGATTAACATAAACTGAAATGTTTGCCTATTTCCAGCATAGTCACCTTTAACAATCTGTATTATGACATGGTTTAAATATTCACTACTTGAATATTCACTATTTGCTACTTTATTTATTGTAATTTTCAAAGTTATATCAGTGTCAGCCTCTGATTTAGTAGGTTTTTAGCCAGGCAAAGATTAATGGTTCACAGACGGAAACATTAATGCTTGTGGCTCTTCTTATTTCTCTGTGACCCCAGTTCTAAGAGTTGATCTCAT
Organism: Canis lupus familiaris; assembly: GCF_011100685.1. Taxonomy (NCBI): domain Eukaryota; kingdom Metazoa; phylum Chordata; class Mammalia; order Carnivora; family Canidae; genus Canis; species Canis lupus. The sequence continues at coordinate 12,220,160 of NC_049235.1, forward strand.
TAGTTCAGACCCAGTTCTTACTGAGGCTGGAAGCCTTTATTTTGCTCCACCCCAAAGGATGCGATATCTAGACAATTTCTCACCCAGACTAGGGTGCCTCAGTGCTGATCAAACCCCTTAGATATTTGCTACCAAAAAGAATCATGACCCAGGTCTCTGGTGACAGGTAATAGGAATCTTGGGTATGTCAAACCTTTTCTTACCTCCAAAAATTTCCATTAAAATTACTGTCTCCTTTGTACTCCACAACCCTTCTAGAACTAAAGACATATTTTAAAACTTGCCCTTTGTTTTAGAATGATCTATTTCCATTCCTTTTTATATTTTCTCTTATGAGTAGAAAGTGCTATTTTTCATTTCCAAAGTCTGTAAAAATCCAATCCTATATCCACTATTTTCTCAGATTAGAAAAGTGGGTCAAATGGCACTTTGAACATATTTCAAAATGATGAGACTTTAAAAAGAGATTTGTAAATCAGATTTACTTCCTACAGATTCTTTGGTTCAGAGAAGCTCATGGTAGTTTTGAATATAGTGTCCAGCTCTCACTGAAATTATATCTATAAATTTTGAGGAAAGAGTCCAAAAAGGAGAAATAAAAGGAGAAGATGGAGAAGAAAAAGGGGGAAAGGCAGGAGGAGAAAAAAGAGAAAGAGGAAAATTAATACTCTTCCACTCACTCTGAAAGCCTTTTTTATATTAAAGCTAGGTAGATATTGTAGAATTAACATGTACATACCTGAGACATTAGCCATGATTTCTACTAAAGACAAAATGAATTTAGGAGTTAGCTGGCCAGTTGGTGCTACTAATTGGTGGTGCCATTTTTGCAGCTGGTATCAAGTGTTAGCATGAGGGACAAAGATTCAGAACTTCATGGTCTTAGCACTGACAGCCTTTCTAAGCAGCTGTAGCTGTTCACAGCCAATCCAGTTGAAAACAGGGGAAACTTAATATTTTCTTTAAGATTGTGACTTTTATCACTTTAACCCTACCGACTTTTGAAAAGTATGTTATCTCTATCTCTTATTTCATATAAATTTGTCTTCAGTTATTTTTTTTAAGATTTTATTTATTTATGAGAGACATGGAGAGAGAGAGAGAGAGAGAGGCAGAGGGAGAAGCAGGCTCCATGCAGGGAGCCTGACGTGGGACTCCATCCTGGGTCTCCAGGACCAGGCCCTGGGCTGCAGGCAGCACTAAACTGCTGAGCCCGGGCTGCCCTCTTTAGTTATTTTGTAGTTTATGTTCTGAAATATTATTTCTGTGAAATGCCATTTCTGATCTTTTTCTTGTTCTTGGACTGAAATGTCTTTGTCTATTCCATCATTTCTTATTTCATTTATTTTACTGGGATTGCTGTGATGACAAGTGCTAGCCAACTTCTGTAGATTTGATTGATAGGAAAATAGAGAAGATGATTTGGGCCAGCCCTAAAAATAACTCACTAAATCTCCGAAGTGCCAAAAGGCCATGGTAATGTCCTCTGAAAAGCTATTTACTTTAAAGAATACATGTTTAATTTTTTTGTTTGTTTGTTTCGGAGAGGAGAGCTGCATGTTGGAGAACGGATGCAAAAGTTTTCAGCTTCATTTATGCATTAAAACAAGCTTCATCATTTAGGATGAATCTAGCTACCTAAGAGATAGGGTAAATAATAATAAATAATTATAATTCAACCTCAGATATTTAGCCAATAAGAAATACTTTATGTGTGAAGTAAATTGAGTGGCTCCAACACACTTCTACTTGTTTCTTTCCTCTTTAATTTATTTTATTTTCCCTTCATTTTGTGTTGTTACAAACATCTCTGAATCAAAGGACACAAAAATAAATAGCAACTGTGTTCTCAATGAGCACAATGTGAAAAAAAAAAATCCTCTGTCCTTCAAAGGATGTGAAATTGCTTTGAACATGTCTTCTCAATCACTTTTAGGCTTCTAGTATGACTCTCCTGAGAAGCTCCTATTTCCCAAGTATATCAGTTAAGTTTTTTTGAGTATGTAATCGTCCCAACTCTTGTGACTTACATCAACAGATGTAATTGTTGATTAACATCAACCATATATATATATATATATATATATATATATATACATATATATATATAGTGTGTGTGTGTGTGTGTGTGTGTGTGTGTGTTTTATCCCGAGTCTATGAATTTACAGGGAAGTTCTAATTTAGGCAGCCCAACTGATCACTGGTTAGCAGTAGCCTGGCTGGATCTATGCTACCTCAAACCTTGTCTGGCACCTGATTCAATGTCAGCAGCAGAAGGAGGGTGGGGATGAGTTGACTAGTGTTTCTCATTATCCTCAGGCAGTTTGGCTCATTCACATGATAGATAGCAGAATTTCTTATGAGCAGCAAGTTCAGGCATTCTTCAACTCATGAGCACTTTTTTCTTCTCTGTAACATTTATGTTGATCCAGTCAAGTCACATGACTAAAGCTACAAGTGAATGCATTAATGGAATACCTAAATTTCATGAATTTATAAATCAAGCAAGGCATATGGTAAAGAGGATAGGTGGAGATATTCTGAACTATTGGGTAAAGGTTCTCCATAAAGAATTTCAAAAACAAGTTCTTTAAATATTGGGAGTTCTGAGCAAAATATGTCTGATGATAGAATAAGATTCATATGCCACCAGTTATAACCTTTACTACATGCTACCCTATAGTCTCCCTACAGTTTCCATCAATCATTCTTTTTTTAAAGATTGATTGATTGATTAATGAGAGAGAGAGAGAGAACTGAGAGAGAGAGAGAGAGAGAGAGGCAGAGACATGACAGAGGGAGAAGCAGGCTCCATGCGGGGAGCCTGACGTGGACTCCATCCCGGGTCTTCAGGATCAGGCCCTGGGCTGAAGGAGGCGTTAAACCGCTGAGCCACCCGGGCTGCCCCCTTGTTTGGTTTTAATCAAAGCGAACTAGCATTTTGTATATGTCAAACATCTTGCTTGGCCTGCAGAAGGTGATTGAGCAAGATAAAAACTTATTTCGGGACATGGGTGAATCAGCGGTTGAGCATGTGCCCCTGGCTCAGGGCGTGATCCTGGGTCTCAGGATCAAGTCCCACACTGGGCTCCCTGCCTGGAGCCTGCTTCTCCCTCTGCCTAGGTCTCTGCCTTTCTCTGTGTCTTTCATGAATAAATACATAAAATCCTTAAAAAAAAAAAAAGATAAAAACTTATTTCTAAGGAGCCTCAGGTTGGCTTTGACTTCCGGTTTTGATACTATTGTCACTTCAGCACTTTTTGTTCAGTATTACTCAGATTTCTTTGGCTCATGCCTTTTTTTTTTTTTTTTAATTTTTATTTATTTATGATAGTCACAGAGAGAGAGAGAGAGGCAGAGACACAGGCAGAGGGAGAAGCAGGCTCCATGCACCTGGGAGCCCGACGTGGGATTCGATCCCGGGTCTCCAGGATCGCGCCCTGGGCCAAAGGCAGGCGCCAAACCTCTGCACCACCCAGGGATCCCTCATGCCTTTTTTTTTTTTTTTTTTTTTTATCTTGCCAATTAATTCCTAGTTCAAGGTAAGACTACCTGTTTCATCATTCACCCTGATGAGACTGTATGAATAAAGGCATAAAAGCCAAGCTAATCGGCTGCCCTTTAAATGAAGGCTGTTTGAATAACCTCCAGTGATTTCCTTTTGATGATTCCCTATTCTATTCCATGTGATGACTTTTACAAAACATTGTCCATCAATACCTTCATTTTCTGTGATACAATACCTACCTCACCTTTATTATTCAGACATATGCGACATTAACTTAAAGTTGTCTCATGGATTTCTACTTCAATTTTTTTTCTGTATTTTTACCCATTCTGTTTTTAGTCTATATTTGAAATAATATTTTTTATTGGTACTTTGCCCAATTTGTGCAAATACTTTATTCCAAACCCTGCTATTTTTTTGAGGACTCCTATCCATCAAGAAGCCTGATACTTTTGAAGTTGACTATTTTCTCTCCCCATTATCTTTCTACATACTCTTTGCAATATTGTCCAGTCAACAACTCCTAGCAACCTGGCTAATCTCCAAATGATCTTTCCCATTTCTCTTTCCCTTATCCATAAGAGCTTTCTTTAGGCACCTATTTAGTTCAACTTTTTCACCATTTACTTATAACTTAATTCCATATAATATTCGTTTCTATTAAAATTTTCTTTTGAAATATTTTCTAGAATGAGATGATACAATAACTTCCTAGTACAATACATTTTCATAGAGTATATGGTGAGCATTGCAAAAATTATAAACTCTCAAAAGGAAGTAGCCAGGTAATTTAGGAACATTTTCAACTAGGCAAACCATTGTTTATAAGCATAAATTTGCATTTGTTAGTCTTATTTCAGGGATGAAAGGAATGTGAGAAATCAGTAGGTCCAATAACTTCTTTAAATGTGTGAGGAAATTGGTTTCTTTAAGATACTTAATATTTCTACTGGTTAGTAGAAACCTGATGTGTTTAATAACAGAAATACAATGCACCCTGGAGAATAAAACAAATACACCACTGAAAAAAATACAGCTTAAAGAAGAAAATACATAAAAAGTATTTTTCTTTTCTGGTTAATTTATGGAAATTTTATGTTTTAGATACTGTTTATTTTATTTTTAAATATAGCCTTATATTAAACAATATAGAGGCTAAAGGCATATTGGACATGCCGATAGTTAAGTATTTATTCAGTGTTGTCCTAGACATCTTTTGTGCTCCATTTTGTCATATATAGGACACAAAGTTTCCTTCTGCATGTATTAGTGAGGATTCTTATATTTGGACAGAACAATTCAAATTGGCTTAAAAATAATGTATTATTTTATTTAATTAGGGAGTGCAGAGAACAATATGGCTTTAGAGATGTCTGGATCCAGATACTCAAAAAGAAGAGACATCAATTCCTCAGTCCTAGGATGCTCTTTTCCTGTGGCTTCCTTCTCAGATATGATTCTATTTTATTTATGTAACCATAAGTGGCCAAAAGAAACTCCAGGCTTGAAATTTTATCAATGTAATGAACTCAAGGAGAGAAAGAAGCAAAATTCTTGGGATGGAATCTGATTTGCTTTAGATTGGATTGCACAGCTACATCTCACCTAATCACCAGGGCCAGAATAATGTAATACACTGGCTTGTTAGTCAGGACTGGATATTTGCTCATGTTTGGAGAAGAAGAGTATTTGAAGCCCTATTCAATTCATTGGAAGTGAAAATGAGAACCAGAGCATTGAAGAAAAAAAAAAAAAAAAAAAAAAGAACCAGAGCATCGTTACCAGAGAGACCACGAAAACCGGTAAGGGAAATACACCAGTTATCCATAATTATACCTTATTAGACCTCATAGAGTTTGGAAGTTTTCCTTGCATTTCTATTTTTTGAAACAGCTTCAGAAGAATAAGTATTCATTCTTTTTAAATGTTTGGTAGAATTCTCCTGGAAGCCATCCAGCCCTGGACTCTTGTTTGTTGGGAGGTTTTTGATTACTCCTTCAATTTCCTTTCTGGTTATGGATCTGTTCAGGTTTTCTATTTCTTCCTGTTTCAGTTTTGATAGTTTATATGTCTCTAGCAATTCATCCATTTCTTTCAGATTGCCTAATTTGTTGGCATATAGTTGCTATAATATGTTCTTAGAATTGTTTGTATTTCTTTGATGCTGGTTGTGATCTCTTCTCTTTTATTCATGTTTTTTTTATTATTATTATTTAGGTCCTTCCTCTTTTCTTTTTGATAAGTCTGGCTGGGGGGTTATCAATCTTATTAGCTCTTTTAAGGAACCAGCTCCTAGTTTCATTGATCTGTTCTACTGTTCTTTTGGTTTCCATTCCATTGATTTCTGCTCTAATCTTTATTAAGTCTCTTCTCATGCTGGGTTTAGGCTTTATTTGCTGCTGTTCTTGCTCTAGCTTCTTTAGGTGTAAGGTTAGGTTGTGTATTTGAGACCTTTCTTGTTTCCTGAGAAAGGATTGTCATGCTACATACTCCCCTCTTAGGACTGTCTTTGCTGCATCCCAAAGGCTTTGAACAGTTGTATTTTCATTTTCATCTGTTTCCATGAATTTTTAAAAATTCTTCTTTACTTTTTTTTCTTCTTCTTTACTTTTCTGGTTTTCATTCATTCTTTAGTAGAATGCTCTTTAGCCTCCATGGATTTGAGTTCTTTCCAAATGTCCCCTTGTGATTAAGTTCCAGTTTCAAAGCATTGTGGTCTGAAAATATGCAGGGAATGATCCCAATCTTTTGGTAATGGTTGAGACCTGATTTGTGACCCAGTATATGATCTATTCTGGAGAATGTTCCATGTGCACTAGCGAAGAATGTATCTGTGAAATCCAGATATATTCTGGTTCAGTGTGTCATTCAAAGCCCCTGTTTCCTTGTTGATCCTCTATTTAGATGATCTGTCCATTGCAGTGAGGACTTTCACACCCCTAGTACTATTATTGTATCATTATCAATGTGTTTCTTTAATTTTATTGTTAATTGGTTTATATAATTGGTTACATAATTGGCTGCTTCTTTGTTAAGGGCATAAATATTTATAATTGTTAGATCTTCTTGTTGGACAAACCCTTTAATTATGATATAGTATCTTTCCTCATCTTATTATAGTCTTCAGTTTAAAATCTAATATGTATGATAAAAGGGTTGCTACCCCAGCTTTCTTTTGATGGCTATTACATGACAAATGTTTTTCCTCCCCCTCGCTTTCAATCTGGAAGTGTCTTTGGGTCTATAATGTGTCTCTTGCAGACAGTATATCCATGGATGTATCCATGGATCTTGCTTTTTTATCCATACTGATACCCTGTGTCTTTTTATTAGGGCATTGAGCCCATTTACATTCAGAGTAACTATTGAAAGATACGAATTTAGTGCCATCATATTACCTGTAAAGTCACTATTTCTGTATATTGTCTCTGTTCCTCTCTGGTCTATGTTATTTTTGGGCTCTCTCTTGCTTAAAGTATTCCCTTTGATATTTTTTGTGGGTCTGATTTTGTGATCATAAATTCTTCTGTTTGTCCTGAAGCTTTTTATTTCTCCTTTTATTATACTTTATCCTTGCTGGATAAAGTATCCTTGGATGCATATTTTTCTCATTTAGTACCCTGAATATATCACACCAGTCCTTTCTGGCCTACCAGGTCTCTGTGGATAAGACTGTTGCCAGTCTTATGTTTTTACCCTTGTAGGTTATGGACCTCTTGTCCTGAGCTGCTTTCAGTATTTTCCTTTGTCTCTGAGATTTTCAGGCTTCACTATTATATGTAGAGGTGTTAACCAATTTTTATTGATTTTGAGGAGAGTTCTCTCTGCCTCCTAGACTTGGATACCTATTTCCTTCCCCAGATTAGAGCAATCTTGCACATTATATATATCATATAACCTACGTTATATATTATTAGTAATATATGTCATATATTACTAATTAACTCATAAATTAATTGACAAATGTATTATATAGAATGTTATATACACTTGTATATATTATTATATTATATATTACATTACATATTGTTATATATTATAGATTACAACAATATAAAATATATATTAATAAATATCAATTAATAGTTAATATATTATTATTAAGTAAGCATTAGTAGCATGAAATAAACTCTCACAGTGCATTTGCTCTAGTATAAATTAAAAGTATGTTCAATGGGACTTGTATAGGTATACATTCATTTGTTTTTTGATAATTTACATTTTTTCTTTGCAATTTCATTTTTATTTGAATTTTATTTAAAATTTACTTATTTAAATAAATTTTTATTTATTTTATTTAAATTTAGTTAATATATAGTGTAATATTAGTTTCAGGAATATAATTTAGTGACTTATCACTCACAATAACATTCAGTGCTCACATTTAAAAAAACTTAAAATTCTGGGCAGCCTGGGTGGCTCAGCGGTTTGGCGCCGCCTTCAGTCCAGGGCCTGATCCTGGAGTCCTGGGATCAAGTTTCATTACAGGCTCCTTGCATGGAGCCTGCTTCTCTCTCTGCCTGTGTTTCTGTCTCTCTCTGTGTCTCTCATGAATAAATAAATAAAATCTTTAAAAAAAAAACCCTTAAAATTCTAACGAAATATCATTGTACATTACTAAGTAACTAGGTATTTGCTAATCATATTATTTTTCTACTTTGTTAAGATACTCACTACAATAGTACTTAAAGGCAAGACATTATGTTCTAAGCAATATTTCCTACTGTAACTGTATGAATATTCTAATTCCTATCTTAACAATATATTTTCATTTAAGAAGCTGATAACTCTTTTATTAGGAAACAAAATCAACTAAGTAGAGCCTAATTGAATTACATAAGTGCTATTATACATTAAAATTAAAGCCTCTACTTCAGAATATAGTTGAGAAATAGGGCTCAAGTCAAATATTACATTTTGAAGCCTTCCATGTGTTAGACTTATTTCTTTTTCATTTAAGTATAGTTGACATGCAATGTTAATTAGTTTTAGGTGTACAATGTACTGATTTGACAATTTTATACATTACACAATATTCACCATAATAAATATAATTACCACATGTCACCATACAAAATAATGGATAATAGTTGTGATATATATATATATATCACATATATATCTAATATATATATATTAGAATATTATTCAGCCACTAAAAAGAATAAAATCTTGCCATTCATGACAGCATAGATAGACCTAGAGTATTATGCTAAATGAAATAAGTTAGACAAGGAAGACAAACCTCATATGACTTCACCTATATGTTGAATCTAAAAAAAAAAAAAAAAAAAGAACAAAGAAATAGAAACAGACTCATAAATACAGAAAAAACTCATAGTTGTCAGAGGGGAGCGATGGGTGAAATAGGTGAAGGCAATTAAGAGGTATAAAAATTAAATACAAAATAAGTAATGTTGATGAAAACTATAGCATAGGGAATATATCTGTTCATCTGTTGATAGACATTTTGGTTATTTACATATCTTGGCTATTATAAATAATGCTGCAATAAACATAAGGTTATATAAATCCTTTCAAATTAGTGTTTTCATTTTTTCAAGGCAAATACTCAGCAGTGGAATTACTGAATCATATGGTAATTCTATTTTTAATTTTTTGAGGAAACTCTACACTGTTTTCCAGAGTGGCTCGCTGAACGTGTTTACATTCCCACCAACAATGCAAGAGAGTTCCCTTTTCTCTATACCCTCACCAACACTTGTTATTTCTTGTCTTTTTGAGACTAGCCATTTCTGACAGGTGTGAGTTGATACCTCAGTGTGGTTTTTATTTGCATTTCCCTGATAATTAGTGATGTTGAGCATCTTTTTATATGCTTGTTGGCCATCTGTATATCTTCTTTGGAAAAATGATTTAATAATTTAACATTAGTATTGTGTATCCTGTGATCTTCAGTCACTCAGTCTTTTGTGTAGCTATTTTTAAATTAAAACATATCAAAATGATATAATGTAGTAAATTTTATTGTCCTTAATAATCTTAATAATTATTAACCCTAAAAAATCATAAAGGTCTATAACTATAATCCTTTTGCTGCAGCCAGAAAATTTTCATTTGGTCAATATTAAATAATTACCATCTATTTTGTTTTGATAGGGGGGTCAGGTATTTTTTTTTTTTCTAAAGGATCTTATTTATTTATTCATGAGAGACACAGAGAGAGAGAGAGGCAGAGACACAGGCAGAGGGAGAAGCAGGCTCCCTGTAAGGAGCCTGATGGGGGACTCAATCCCGGAGCCAAAGGCAGACACTCAACCACTGAACCACCAGGTGCCCCGATAGGGGGTCAGTTTTGAAAGCAGATGCCCTGCATTAAAATAAAATATGTGATATTTAGAGCAATGTTCTTTTCTTTCAGTATATTCTACTCTTTAGAAAATAGTCTTCCTAATGTGCTTCGTATTTTGAAGTTTGAGATAATGGAAAACCATATATATTCTCTAGGAGGATCAGTAAAAACTTTTATTTCCACTCTCAAATTTGTTCTGCATTCATTTTAAAACACTAGGTATCACCCACACTATTTGAATATTCAATTGCTCAAAATTTGTTAATGTGACAGGTATTCTGTTATTGTTTTTCGTATTCTGACACATTAAAAAAGAAGAAAGCATATAATGTTTGTGTAGTTCATTTATTAAAGATAAATCCTGTTAATTTATCAAAGAGAACAAGTAAGTCATATACCAAAAGAATTGCTTTTGGAAATATGAACTGATAAGTAAATTTTTTTAATGATCTCATGATATCCCTTTTGAAAAATCAATCTGATAGACTTTCATTATTTTAATCATAATGAAAATAATAGCATTGTGATGCCTGGGTGGCTCAGCAGTTGAGCATCTGCCTTCAGCCCAGGGCGTGATCCTGGAGTCCCAGGATCGTGTCCCACATTGGGCTCCCTACATGGAATCTGCTTCTCTCTCTGCCTATGTCTTGCATCTCTCTCTCTCTTCATGTCTCTCATGAATAAGTAAATAATTTAAAAAAAAGAAAATAATAGCATACATGAGTATATCAGAATCCTTGAGTATTTGAATTACTACACACAAATAATTTACTTAGTTTTCTTTAGGAATATGATTTTCTCTCTTCACATTATGAGTATGATGAATGGTATTTTTTGTCTTACATGTGTCTTAAATACATATGTCTCTTCTTAATACAAATGTTCTTAAATCATTATTTTTTGTCTCCATAATAGACAAGGTACATTTACTGATATAAATACTATATAAAAGTTATTGTAAAGCTATTTTTCTCCAGGTATCATGTTGAGAAATGTACATAGTTACATAGTTCTTTATTTCTGTAGAAAAACTTCAAGTATGAATTAGAATGCTCCTAGATGAGGAAACGAGTGTTCATAGAAGTCAAGCAATTTGTCTCAGTTAGTAGAATTATTAAATCTTAACCCCAGTATGATAAGCCAGGCATCGCTGGCTAAAATCTATATTTTCTTTCATGTGCTACTTTTCCTCTATTCTCTCTCTCTGTATCTCTCCACATACACACACACACACACACACACACACACACACACACCTAAATAAAAAGGTAAATTTACACAAACTCAGAAAGATGAGTTTATTTGGGAATAGCATATTACTAAAAAAGAAGAAAGATGCCAACTTTAAAAACACTTGAGGAAAAATGATAAAACTAAAAGTAAAGCAAGCAGAAATCAAGAGATAATAAAAATGATTAGAATGGAAATTAATAAAATAGAGATGAAGGAAAATATGAGTCAACATAACCAAAACTTGATTTTTGGAAAGATCAACAAAATTGACAAACCATTAGCTAGTTTTGCTAAGCAAAGAGAGTGAGAGAACAAGACAGCAAAAGAGAGAAGACTGACTACTAAAATTAGGAATGAAAGAGAGAACCTCATTACTGACATTAGGGAAACAAAGGAATGCTCTAAAAATAGGAGAATACAATTAAAACTGCATAAAAATTAGATAGCTTAGATGAATTGGACAAATTTCTAGTAAAATGCAAACGATAATGTTTGACTTGAGAAGCAAATAATCTAAGTAGACCTACAAGTGAAGCAATTAAACTGGCAATTAAAAATCCTCTAACAAATAAAAGCTCAGGCAAAAATAGCTTCATTATTGAATTCAATCAAACATTTAGAGATGGGGTAATAGTAAACATTCTTAAGCTTTTCCAAAAAACAGAAGAGGGTACATTCCCCCATGGATACTATGAGTTCAGTATGTATCCTAATAACAAAACCAGACAAAAAAATCATACAAAAAAATTACAGGTCAATACCTTTAACAGACAAAAATTCTCAACACAATACTAACAAGCCAAATCTAAAACACATAAAAAGGATTATACATCATGACAAAGTGGAATTTATCCCAGAATTGCAAGGTTGGTTTAATATTAAGAAAATCAATCAATGTAATCACCATATTAATAAAATAAAGGACAAAATCTGCATGATTATCTAAATAGACTCAGAAATTTTTTTTTTTTTACAGAATCAACCCTTTTGAAGAAATAATTTAAAAATATTCAACAAACTAAGAATAGAAGGGAACCTCCTCATTCTGGTAAAAGGCATCTATGAAAAATTTAGAGCTAGCTAAGGGTAAAAAAGACTGAATACATTTCCCCTAAGATCAGGAACAGGATAAAAATTTGCATTCTTGCCACTTAAATTCAACTGGACATTCTAGGCAGGGAAATAAATAATAAAATAAAATAAAATAAAATAAAATAAAATAAAATAAAACAAAACAAAGAGGGGCACCTGCGTGGCTCAGTGGTTGAGTGTCTGCCTGTCAACTTAGGTCGTGATCCTGGGGTCTTGGGACTGAGTCCCACATCAGGCTCCCCACAGGGAGCCCATTTCTCCCTCTGCCTATGTCTCTGCATCTCTGTCTCTGTGTCTCTCATGAATAAATAAATAAAATCTTAAAAAATGAAATAAAAGTCACTCAGATTGGAAAAGAATAATTAGAACTATTTATATTTGCAAATGCAGTGATTTCATAAATAGAAACTCCTTATAAACATATAAGAAACTATTAGAAGTTATTAGTTCAGGAAAGCTGTGAGATAAATATCATTGTAGAAAAAAAATCAACTGCATTTCTATACACAAACATAAATAAAATTATGAGAACATTTTTATTTACAAAAATTCCTAAGAGTGCAATTATGAGGTAGTATGGTAAGCACTTGTTTAGTTTTGTAAGAAACTACTTTATTCTTTTCCACTTGCATAACATTTTAGATGATTTATTTTTTGAACATCAAATTACATGCCAAAGCTTATTTCAAGGTACACTTTTAGGAGCTTGAGAAAAGTAATGCACAAAATACAACATTCCTTTTGTCATAGAACACTCATTCTTGTTTAGGGAGACAGCACAATAAAGGAGCATATAAAATATATCAATGCTTAAAAAATGCAATGCAAAAAAGGAAAAGTGAGGAGGATGAAAAAATGATGGATTTGGGATGTTTTTTATAATAATGTCAAAGAAGACCTTTGGCAGAGGATACTTGGAGAAATGAACATCATGTATCTTGAAGTTTTAAAATTTCATATTTGGCAGTTCCTCAGCATCCCAATGAATAGTATGTGAGCATACTGCCTAGGCAACCAGGTGCACTGCTGTAATAAGGCTGGTCTTTGCCACAAATTCCCTTTCTTGTCTTCCACAACCATGACCTTGTGACATTCAAAAGTACCAATAAAATCCACTTGTATCATTTCCTTGTGTACTCTATCTGCTCCCAATAGAATCCCTTATCTACAGGTCCTCACTCTGTCCTAGCTACCTTGGAACTCCTCCCATATGGTTTCCTGCCTGCTGTACCTTCCCTTCAGGACCGATGAGTATAATTTTTTTTTTTTTTCACTTACAAATGCCTCTCCAAATGTTATTCCATGATCTCATCTGACAGATCATCCTAAAGCCCTATTTTAAGTAATATAATTATTCTTTACGACATACTTTGGCTATTTGGAGGAATCACATTTCAGATATTCCTTAATGAGTATGAAGTACACTCCTCTGAAAGCATAGGAAGCAGGAGTCACCCATCTACTAAGCACCACAGGAAGAGTATCTATAGCCCAATGGTACTTTTTAGGAGCCCAGAAATTTTTCACATTTTAATTTATTTTAAAGTCAGAAGAAAGTGATGGCAAATGTTCCCATGTCTATGAAAGGAATGATCCATCCCTGGTAAGAAGCTGAGTGAATGAAAAGAGTGAGGTAGAGTTAAATTCAAGTGGTTGGGAGGTCCTTAAGGCCATGTTTATACTTGAGCTTTTATTCTGAGAAGCATGAGAATCAGTTAAACAATCCCGAGGAAAAATTAATATTTTAAGAGATTACTATTGCTGTCCTATAGAGAGTAGATTTTAAGGTCAATGGATTATTGAAGATATTGACAAAATTGAAGTGAAATCATCCTCAGAATGATATGGGAGAGCTTGGTTCTTGTCTCATGGAGTAGAAGACTGAATCTCGCGGACCCAGGAGAGTGAGTAAAGCAATAGAAGTTTATTAAGCAAAGATATAGAGAAAGCTCTCAGAAGTGAGAGGGGTCCCAACAGAGTTGCCACTGAAGGCAAGTAGGGTTGGTCTTTTATTGGGAGCCTAATCAGGGCACCTAAATCCTTTTAACGTATATATGGATATCACCATTGAGTAGCAACTAGTGATAACATCTTTAATGGCTTACTTCCTTTTTAGAGTCTGAGGATTTTGTTGGTTACCTTAGGGCAGGGTGGTCTGGCTTGTTCCCTTATCTCTGGTTTCTTTACACTTCAGCATTTTGGGGATTTTGTGAACCTGCTTCCATGGCCTCCTACTTAACCCTGCCTAGCCCCATTTGTCCCTAACTCAAGAGCAGGATGATTCTGGCAGAAATAACTTAGAGTGGTTGCTTATTGAATTCATTTCTAAGGGTGAAAAATTCACAAGTAGCAAAATGAAAACCGCTAAACCACAAAAACAATAATCAGTAAGAGTTTCTTAGGCACATAAAACCAGTTCAAGAACCGAGAGTTCTCAATTCAATAGTGGGATGAGGCTCAGAGGTATATTGTTATAGGCCTGCTCATGCAGTAAAAATGTGGTGGATGTTTATTCCTTACAGTGATTGGTTATACTCCTTGCATTTCCCTAATGATGGAGGACTGGATAAAAATACTGCCTCATGTCAACTTGGAGGAACAGCTTAAGTTGCCTTTATGATGTTCAGAGGTATTTACAAAAGGTGACCTCAGTTTCACTCATTTTGCAAAATAGGCTAAATTAAGTCTTGCTTATGTGGCTTGATTGAATTTGTTAGTTCTAGAATTTTCAAGCCTGAATTTCATTTTGATTTTAACACACCTTAGAATCAACAGGATTTGCTCTTGGCTTGCATCTGGGGGAATAAAGAATCAAAAGTGTAGACATATATACTTCATTCTTCTAACTGGAGAGCAGGTTAGCTACTCCTTTCCTCCTATTAACTTCCCCAGGAAGAGGTCATCGCTTCTTTCCTAAGATCCTCATCATTAGTATCAGCTGCTTCTTATCTCTTTGGAAAAATAAATTCAGAAATGTAAACAAAGTGTGATAAAGGCTGATAGTGATACTGATAAAAGCATATATATCTTCTGTGTTTTCTTTTCCACATTCTTTGTATGTTAATATCATTCACTCCTCAGTCCCCTATCACCATGTTAGAAGCAATTACAGTGATTATCAGGTACTGTCAAAAATTAACTTTTGTGCCAGTAATTTTCAAGGACAGAGTGCCATCGCAGCAGCAGGGGGGGAGTGCATGATGGGAATAGCCTACAGGGAGTGGTTGGATGACAAGGTAGCTACGGGCAGAAAGGAGGAACGATACAAACACCTGAAAATTTTACTGAGGATGGTCTCTGCTCCACTACAATTAATGACCTGCTGAAGGAGCACATTTGATCTTTTTTTTTTTTTTTTTTTTTTTTTGTGATTCTTTGATCTATCTCATTCTCTGGCTCTCTTGTGAGAAATAATAGTAAGCATTATGGGAGTCAGCTTCCCGAGGGCAAGAAATGTTGAAAAAAGAATAACTAATTTCTAAAGTGGAGATCAAAGTCATAACTGTGGTCTCATTAACCAAATAATCAACAGACTAAGCCTCAAACTAAGCTCTGGTTTCTGTAGAAAATGAGAATACAATCAGAATGACTTCTAAAACTTGGAGTTTGCTTGAAGTCTGTATGTGTATATGTGTGAGTTTTTGCCTAGGGATTGTGAACTTACATTGTTGTTTGGTTAAAAAAGAAAAACAGTGGGAATTTATCTTCCAAGGGTTGATACTCTAAAGCATAATGATGGCATCAACGGGTCAAGAAACTTCTATTATCTTGATGTTAAGTGATCTGTTTTAATTACAGGTCAATGGAATTATCAGAGAAGCTCTGGGCCACATAAGTGATTAGTCAAAAAGGATTGAGGTGCCCCACCTAACTTAATTTTTAAGACTATTTTTTTCATATTTTAACAAGGAGTCCAGATGGTGATAAAAGTGATGACACTTTATAATATTGATGAAGGAAGTCTTCCAAATAAGACAGACTTGAGCCACTTGCTGCCTTTTACACCTATCTCTTTGCCACTTGCTGGAGTTTGTTTTAGTTTCTGGCTTTTCTGTTGACCTGATTAGCTTCATTCAGCATTTAAATTTTATTTATTTATTCATTTCTTGCTTCTGCCAATTTCCCAAAAGGAATTCAGGTAAGTGTAACTGGAAGGACCTTAACAGAACCCGAGGCATTGCTCCTGCTTTTAATGTACAGATCATTGACACTTTTGTACAGGATGTCCTTATCAGGTCTCTAGAATTTTGCATTTTATAAATGGTATTTGTATTATTTATCCCAAAATATTGTCTCTGCATAGTTACTTGTAGTTTTGTTGTTTCATTTGGGATCTTGAATTTGCATGTTCTGCGTATCAGTATTTTGCTTTGCTCCCACTGAACCTATACCAAGAAAAAAAAAGAAGTGTTTTTTAAAAGTGAAATATTTTTAAAATATATAAACTCTCTGACCAAAAATTAAATGTCATGGAAATATTATTTGATCTTACTTAATTGGGAACGTTTTCAGAGAAAAAAGAAAAAAAAAACAAACAATTGAGATTATAGCACTCTAGCTAACTTTTGAAGTAAGTTATGAACTATAATGAGGTATATTCTGTGAATTTAGATGGGTAGAAGCTGCCAAAATTCTATTTGTATATTGTAGTGTGGACTGTGGTTCTCAAATTTAACATAATTTAGAATCTCTTGCAGTGTTTGTTAAAATACAGATTGCTGGGCTCTATACCCAGTGTTTTCAAATCAATATTAGGGTTGAGTCTGGGAATTTGTTTTTCTGTCAAATTCCCAAGGGAAGGTAGTATTACAGGCTTGAGAACTACTGATGTAGTAAATTACACCAAAGTTTAAAATAATTATTTAACTTTTAAAAATTGTCCTTTGGATATAAAAAAGCATGAAGTCTGAATTTTGATCTCAGTTACACTACTGTATTTTACTCTACGCAACCACTTTTCAACTTAAGTCTGTGATTGGTGGTAGAATTTTTTTAACATTTAAACGCCAAATACAAAGCACTTTGCTTCTAAGACATGTACCATGTATAGAGAGGAAGAAAAGTCTTATCAAGGCAGAATTCTAGTCCATTGTGCCTATTCTAAGAAATAGAATCTTTAATTTATTGACATAGTATGACCTAAGTAATACGAGTCAAGAGTATAATAATTAAAAGTACGGCATAGATAGATAACATAAAACCAAATGTTTATAATTCTTCCACTTACCCAGAGGTGATCATTTTTAATTTTGGCATTTAACATTCCAGATTGTATGCATGTATGTGTGTATACACTTATGTATATATTGACATTATGTTAAATCAGATTTCTCTTACTTGACATATATAGTAATTACTTGTAATTATGTTTTATTACCAAAAGTGTTATTATATAATTTTTAAATAGTTACATAGTAATCTATCACAACATAACAAACTTGTATCTCTAAACATTTGATTTGGGCTATTAATACTTTCATTGTAATGAGAATTTTATAAAATACTCATATACTTGTTGCCTACACCTATGAAGATATCTACCAAGTGTTGTAGCTCTCAACCAAAACCCTTTAATCCAGACCCATCCACAGCCTGTAAAACTCTGTAAATCAAAACATGATTTATGCAGTATGATTATATGATCATATGTGACATTTTAAATTGTTTTGCTGGATTTTCTCCTCCTATTTAGAGTAGTAAAATCTTTATCCACACAGAGTCATGGCATTTCTTGCATAACCATGTTTTATTTCTATGGGTCTATAAGCATTCATTGCATTTCTGCTCTGTTCATCACTGCTGAGTCCTGTTGGAAGTGGAGGTCTACCCTGTGAATACATGGAGATGCAAGTCCCATCATGGCCTGCACATAGCAGGGGCCATTTCTCTTTCCTCATTTGGGTGTACCCACCTATGAAGAAGGAGGCAACTGGTCTGCTAGGTGTCGGTGCACTGCAGTGTCTGGTAATCCTTGCTTTTAAGGAAGGATGAAACTGCCTTGGTTGCAGTTTGGGTGCTTTAGGGACTTTTATTTTCACTCTGGTGGTGGGGGAGGGAGTGATGAGTAGGAGACAGATGGAAGGGTGAGGGGGGATTAAGGGGAAGAGAGAGAAAGAGAGAGATGGAACAAGCCTGAGCCCAAGCTATTGGAAATGACCCTTCTTTTTGGCCATAGAAACCTTAGAAACTGAACAAGATTCTTTGGGGATGACAAGGCAACCAGGCTAGAGAAGAAGGGAAGAGAAGAAAAAAAAAAAAAAAGCTGTATACTATGTGCCTTTGAAAAACTATATTTCCGTTTAAAATTCTTCCTTCCAAAACTCCTGTTAAAGAACAGGAAAGGTACAGATTACCATAAGGCCAGGGATTTTTGACAATAGATCATGGCAGGATCTTGTAAGAAACAACTTATTTAGAGATACTTCTGGCATGTGGCATTTTTTGAGCCAGATGATTTTATGCTTATGAGGAATGATAATTTTTCTGTACTCACAGTTTTACTTTTTTGTTTTATCTAATTTAACTTGGTAGAATCCTTGTATCTCTTTATAAACAAAACATTAATTTATAGCAAATCTCTTCAACTCAAAACTCAATTTTACCATCCCCCCTACTTTGATACTCATCAAGTTGGACAATGATTTTCTCTGTTATCTGGCCCAGTCTCACCAGAACAGTGATATTTCTTCTGGTAATCCTTGCTTTTAAGGAAGGATGAAACTGCCTTGGGAACCAACTTGAGAATATTAGGACTCATCTCCCATCATGATTCCCATCTGGGATCTGTGAAAAACAGACCTTGAATGGTGCCTGGCACATAACAGATGTACAACCAGTATTTGTTAAATAGAATGAATAATGTTTAACCTTATTAAAATTTAGTATACGTTTTATTTTTAACAGAAATTAACTTAGCATCATTTCTAAAAATGTATAACTAATTACTATATAGATTTAAAAGGTGCTTGTGATCCTATCATGGGGCTGTTCTTCCCCAAATGCCTCTATTTTGCAAACTTACCATGAATGAACCATACGAACAAACATTTCACTGTATTGATCTTGATAAACCCACTCCCTCATATTGATGTATTACCTAAGAAGTTTTTTGTAAACCTCTAGCCACCCAGAATCTCTTGAGGGTCTATCTTTTCTGTCTTCTATATTAAAAATTTTCCAACTTCTCTGGAATCTTCAGTTTATATTAATACTACTTCTGT
Organism: Canis lupus familiaris; assembly: GCF_011100685.1. Classification (NCBI taxonomy): domain Eukaryota; kingdom Metazoa; phylum Chordata; class Mammalia; order Carnivora; family Canidae; genus Canis; species Canis lupus. The sequence continues at coordinate 12,239,526 of NC_049235.1, forward strand.
GAGTTCTAAATTTGATGGCTGGACCTGTGAGATTGACGCCTTTACTGGAATGTTGGCCTGGTTTTTATTTCAGTTTCTCCTTGAGTGCTGTGTCTCTCCCCTTATCCATGTCAGTTCCCGCTCTGAAAGTGAAGAACCATTTTTTTGCTCAAAGAGTTTTGTTCTGTGTCTTTCACCCCAGGCTCTTACTTATCTCAAACAGGGCAAACTTAACTTTCAATTAACATTAGGTGTACTTATTTTTCATGCCACAGTTTATTTAGATATTAACTCGCAAATAATATATTTTTAAGAGATTTTATTTATTTATTCATGAAAGACACAGAGAGAGATGCAGAGACATAGGCTTGGAGAAGCAGACTCTGGGGGTACTGATGTAGGACTCAATCCCAGGACTCTGGGATTATACCCTGAACTGAAGGCAGATGCTCCATCACGGAGCCACTTAGGTGTTCCACAATTGGTATGTTTTTAAAAAGGATTTGAAGTACTGAATATAAAATACTTGTAGAAGTCCATCAAACAATAAAGGAATAATGTAGGATCAAAGAATGTGTTATATTCCCCTTGAATTTATTTCTTATTAAAACTAAACTTAATTCCTGTTTTTCACCTGCAAAATCCGAGATGAATGGTGGATGATGGTGGCTAGAAAAGAGGAAGATTGACTTTAAATAAAAATACTACCTAGTAATGATAATTATACCATACTTTAAATGTATTCATTGTGTGCTTATGTTTAAGATTTCAATGGCACTTATGGAATAAAGGTTATGAACAATTTAGATGTATTGATATTTCTGGGTTTAAAATAGCAACAATCTTCCTGTCATAAAATATGTACTGTTCTTGGCATTGGGCATAGAAATATTGTCTAGCCATATGAAGTTATACCATTTGAAATTGTATTATTTGTTCAACATGCCAATCTTAAATGCAGATACTAAAATGATTGCTCATCTTCAGAATAATAATTTATAATTTCATTGACTTGCATTTGTATTTTGCCCCAATACATGCAAAAGAATTTAAATATTGAATCTGAGAAACTTGGCTTTCTATTTAAAGTTTGGTGAGTTAATAGCAGCAGGATTTTAAGAAGGAGCAAACATGCTGGCCAGATGCCACTGCTCTGTCAGAATTTTCCTTTAATAGAAGTTTGTTTTTTCTACCAGCAAACTCTGTGAGACTTAAGAGTTTAAGTCTGAGCCCTGCAATTTATGGTTTACATCGCAAAGTAATTTGCTTTATTTGAATCTTAGTTATATATTTCTAAATGTCCAGATAATAAATCCCTACTTCATGGAATGGTGTGACAAGCCAATGAAATGTTATATTGAAATGATTTTTCTAAATACAGAACATATTAATTGTAATAGTATCTTCCCCAAACTTTATTTTATTGTTATCTGGTCTGATACTCTCATGGACGGGAATTGTGCTAAAAGCATTTCTAAAAAATTCAAAATATTACAAACATGCAGAGAGAAATTAATGCTAATCTCTTGAAGAGACAAAGCAGCATGGGATGTTTGAGGAAAACATGTAATTTGGTGAAGCCAGAGGGAAGAGATGATAAGAGGAAGTAATGTGAAACCCAGAAAGAAAGTTAGATACCTCCCCCTGTATCTATTAATGAATAAATATTCACCACACAGACCCTGAATTTACTGACCAGAGAAACTTCAGTTACCTTTCTTCTACCCCTAGACTGCCATTGGGGCTGTCTCTCTCTGTCTCTGAACACGGAATCAGCCGAGGCAAAATCCATTCACTTTCGCCCTTTACATTGTATCTGCACAGATGGAATTATCTTCTTCTTTTTCTGCGGAGCTGTTACAATTTAATTATAACTTTATCATATCATTTAACACGTTCTATGTGTTTTATTAGGAAAGGTTCATTCTACGGTCACTTCTTAAATGTAAATTTTTCTGCTATAAGAACTTAACTCCTAATCATCTTAGTAGACTCAAAGCCTGGAATAGATTGCCTTGCAAGGAGTAGGCACAAGAGATGTTTATTAACTTGACTTCTAAAATTTACATAATATATTACTGTAGTTTGTATTGTATTTTTAATGATGTTTATTTAGCAAATATTATTGCCATATCATCCAGAGGCATAGACAGTTATTAAAAATCAATTACTTAAAATTAGTCACTTAAAATCAGTGAAAATGAAGGGAGAATTTTCAAGGTATACTTGCTAATGTTTGGTATATACAGGAATTTCATAAACTAAGTTAGATACATATAAATTACAAATATCCACATGAGTTACTGAGCATAAGATCTTATTTGTGGGAAGGGGTTGCAATATTATGAGGCAAGCATAACAAGCTCACTCACTTGCAGAAAATTTCACATCCTTAACCTAATTTTTATTAGGGATAAAGCTAACATTTTAGTCTGGATATTTTAAATTTTTCTTTCAATGGGTCTGAAGTCAGAGATGGAATAATGTGCATTATATATTGGATCCCTTACACTACAGCAAGGATAACTTTAGTCATTGAGGTGGCAAGAAAAAAAATACAATTTCTAATTAGTGACTTGGACTCTGAATCTACAAAAAATAGAGAAAACAATATTCATAACTGGATATTTTCAGAAATCTGGGAATCCTTATGTTTTTTGATAGTGTATTTATTACTTAGCTATGAGATTCTTATAGAGTACATTCCTACTACTAGACAGATGTTAGACAAACTGTATGTTTATTAGCACCTAACAATATTTTGTTATTGCTAAAATAATAGAGGGATATGATTCTTAAATGAGCATATTTTTCTGTGAGAATATTGAGTCCATTCTCTGACTTTTATTTTTTTATTACTGGGAGAAAATTATATACATATAATTTTAAAGATTTTATTTTTTTCATGAGAGACAGAGGGAGAGAGAGAGGCAGAGACACAGGCAGAGGGAGAAGCAGGTTCCCTGTGAGGAGCCTGATGCAGTACTCAATCCCAGGACCCTGGGATCATGCCCTGAGCCAAAAGCAGAGGCTCAACCACTAAGACACCCAGGTTCTGTCAGATATTTATATTTACACAAAATATACTTTGAATCCAAACAGATCTAGATTCAAAATTCAGTTTAGCCATTGACTGTCTAGTAACATGCAAATTAAGACGATCTTTCAGTTTTCCTGTAAATTACAGATCAAGAACTATTCATTATATCTATCACACAATAAATGAAATACAGAATTTATGGAAGACATTAAAGGCACTGTTTGGTATATAAGTGCTTCATAAAATATGATTATGATGCTTAGAAATGTGGAAATTACCAAAAAATAATGAATGTTGGAATAATAAGGTTATAAGGTAGACATAAGCTAGATGAAAGAAATAAGAACCAGGGGTGCCTGGAAGGCTCAGTCAGTTAAGCATTTGCCTTCAGTTCAGGTCATGATCTTAGAGTCCTGGGATCAAGCCCCATATTAGTCTCCCTGCTCTGAGAGGAGTCTGCTTGTCTCTCTCCCTCTGTGCATGCTTGTTCTCTCAAATAAATAAATAAAATCTTAAAAAAAAAGAACAACCAGAAGAATATATATGGCATGCTATATTATTCTGTAATATCCAAAACAAATAATACTACAAAAATTAAAATATGTAAAGATTATAATCAGTTCAAAATTGTGTTTATTCCTGGAGAGATAAGGGACAGAAGAGGAAAGAAGCGCATAGCATATGTAAATCATTGCCAATATATTAGAGGAGAGGGCAAGAATATTGTCAATAATTGGGATTCACTCTGTTCTACATCCCTGAATTCCATGAAAAACTACAAAAGAAGTAAGACTGCACTGCTGTGAGAGAAAAGGGTAAGGAGAGTGACTGGAAGAGGAGTAAACATATATTTTAAATCTAATGTCTCAGAAAGTACTGAATTCAATATGACTTCTAAGTTATAGGTCCTAACAAAATCCTTTTAAAAGTCTATACCAAGAGACACCTGCATGGTTCAGTCAGTTAAACATCAAACCCTTGATCTCAGCTCAGGTCTTGATCTCAGGGTTGTGAGTTCATACCCCATGTGGGGCTCCATGGTAGGCATGGAGCCTACTTGAAAAAAAAAGTTCATAATAAGGGAATTGAAGCTGATTGTGCATGAATGTTCTCACAATGTAGAACATTGTAACCTGGTCCAGGTTAATAATATTTTTGGAATTTGAATGCCTCAGCATAGAATCCTTTATAAGAACACATGTTCAACTAAGGATATTTTATGATGAAATAAATATATGTGAGCAATTGTCATTCATTGCTTTAAAACAATTTTTATCCTTAAGTCTAAAGAATAAATTAACAGTGGAATATCATTCAAGACAATGGAATATTACTCAATGCTAAAAAGAAATGCACTATCAAGTCATGAAAAGTCATAGAATAACCCTAAATGCATATTACTAAGTGAAAGAAGCCAATCTTAAAAGGTAAATACTGTAAGATTCCAACCATATGACATTCTGGAAAAAGAAAAGCAGTGGAGATAGTAAGGATAATGATTGCCAGGGATTACATGAAGGAAGGAATCAATAGACAAAATATCATAACAATAAATACAGACCATTATACATTTGTCCAAACTAATAGGATGTACAACAACAAGAATGAACTATAGAAAAAACTGTGGACTTCGGGTTATTGTAATGTGTCAATACAGGTTATCTCTGGGACAAATAAACCACTTTGGTCAGGGGTGTGCTTATGTGTAGGGCAGGAGGTATATAGAAAATCTCCCCATTCTCCCTTCAATTTTGTGGTAAACCTAAAACTGCTCCAAAACATAAAGTCTAAATAAATTTAAAGAATAGACGATTTGCTTCTCACTGGAATTGATTCAGAGATTCAGTGTAGAATATGTGTGACAGAATAGTGGATAAAATATGAGCCCCAGACACTTCAAACAATTTTTCACTAAATATGATTCGTCTCAACTGATGTTATTATAAATATTGTTCTCAGTATTTCTAAGCATCATCTTTTTAAAAAGTATTTTATGTATTTGAGAGAGAGAGCATAAGTGAGGGGAGGGGCAGAGGGAGAGGGAGAAGCAGGCTCCCTGCTGAGTGGGGAGCCCAACACAGGGCTCTATCCCATGACCCTGAGATCAGGACCTGAGCTGAAGTCAGATCCTTAACTAACTGAGCCACCCAGACACCCCTTATAAGTGTCCTTTTCTAGCAAATATATGGAAAGTGGGTTAAATACAAACTGACTAAACATCTACCTTGATACCAGCCATTCTGGCATATACTGCACACAGTATCTGGGCTTAACCAGCACTTTAATAAGTTATAATAAATTGCCTGAAATGTATAAAACAATAGAAGTAGCACACATCTGAAATATGAATATTGAGACTAAGTGCTCAGAAAAACTATTTCCTGAAAAGTTCAATATTTATATTTATTTGTTAAAGCTCCAAGTTCTGAAAAATTGCAGGAAAACGAAAGAGGCTGCATAACGTAATTTGGCAACAGCCACAACTGATATTCATGTTCCTTGTTTATTATCTACTCCTTAAAAATGTCAGGTTTTGTAAAATGTAATCAACTCAAATGCAAACTCATCCAAATAGCATCTTGAATAATGAGAAGTTTGGCAAAGCACAGTCCTCAATCTTTAATATTTCAACTGTGAAGCATTTGGAAAATTTGACACATTAGACTTCAGATGTTGTCTGTTCATGGAAACATTATCAATAAGAAAGTGGAAACACAGTAATACATTATGCTAACAAAGAAGGTAACTACAGTGAAAATGGAAAATTTCCTATTCCAATTTATCCTAGATCTTTAAGAATGTTGTTCAAAAATGACAAAACACAAATGAGAAATGGAATCGTAAAGGCACCTGGGAGGCTCAGTCAGTTAAGCGTCTGCTTTCTGCTCAGGTCGTGCTCCCAGGGTGGTGAGATCAAGCCCCCACATAGGGCTCCCTGCTCAGCAGGGGTGACTGCTTCTCCCTTTCCTTCCCACCTCCCCACACTTGTACTCTCTCTAAGAAATAAAAAAGTAGAATCCTAAATATTTTATTCAGATTAAATTGTAGTTACTGTGTCAGAAAAAAAACCCCACATACATTCCTGTGTGTGCACAGTACTTTTAACTTTTATTCTGATGTAATTTTAGATTTAAAGAAGAGTCACAAAAAAAGTGTAGCAATGTCCTGTATACCCCTCATCCAGCTTCCTCTTATATTAGTATTATACATAATGATAAAATACTTATCATAACTAAAGAATTAACTTTGGTACAATTATATTAATTAAAGTACAAAAGCAATTTAGATTTTACCAATTTGGGGGCGCCTGGGTGGCTCATCAGTTAGGCGCCTGCCTTAGGCTCAGGTCATGATCCTAGGGTCCTGGAATGGAGCCCCACATGGTGGGGGGGGTTCTTGTCCCTCTATCTCTGCCTGCTGCTCTGCCTGTTTGTGTGTGCACTCTCTCTCTGTCAAATAAATAAAATCTTTTTTTAAAAAAAAGATTTTTACCAATTTATTCACTAATATACTTTTCCTGTTCCAGGATCTAATCCAAGATGCTCTCTACATTCTGTTGTCATTTCTTCTTAGCCAATCCAATCTATCTCTCTCTCCCTCTCTCTCTCTCTCTCTCTCTCTCTTTTTTCATTATTTTCACTCCTTTGGAGATAGCTGGTGAGATATTTTGTAGAATGTAACTCAATTTATGTTTGAATGCTGTCGTTTCCTGATTAGATTGATGTTATGCATTACTGGGAAGATACCAGAGAAGTGATATTCTTTCCTCCATGAGAGGGGGTATAACAATGTCCACAGTCAGTACTGGAGTTATTGACTATGACCACCTGGATAAAGTGGCATCCTCTAGGATTCTCCAATAAAATTACTATCTTTCCCCTTTGTCATTACTGTTTTTGAAGGATATACTTTGAGACTATGCAAATAACCTGTTTTTCCTTAAAATTTCAACTATGAATTTACTATCCATAGATAGTGTTCTAGTGGTGATTTTCTACATCCCTCACTCCTACTACATTTAATTGTTGGAACATATCTGTAGGAAGTTATTACTTATGCTCTATTTATTTATTTCTCTGGCATTTATTTAAATACTATGAATTTGTGGATATTTATTTTGTTTTTGGATTCTAATCCAATACTTTCATTACTTATTTTGTTGCTTGAGTTTCCCCAACTCTAGACATTGGGAGCTATCTCTCTCTTTTTTTTCCTTTCTACTTTTGCTGAGATATAATTGAAGTACAATGCCTCTGCTCTTTCAACAAGTCTTCACCAACTCACCTATCCTCTTTTATTATGGACTTCCTCACTTTCTAGCACTTGAGAGGCTCTAGGCTCACCTCGCATTTTCCTGGCTGTAGTTCTGGAGCCTATTCACATATAGGCTAATACTTAGCCTTATATACTTAAATTTTCCACCCTATTTTACAAATAACATAGTCTCAAACTTCTTAAACCATACCTCCATTTGAAACAAATTTACCAGTATACAGTTTTTGTGCAGTTCTCTTTGTCTTTAGCTTTACAGTATCCAGTCAAAATATTGTTTTCCCAAGTTACATATGTCAGCTTCTTTCCCATCCTCCTCAGTTTAGTTTCAATTCCTTGGAAGACAGATTCATTTATCATAGCCTACATTCCTTTTTTTAAAATTTTTTATTTATTTGTGATAGTCACACAGAGAGCAAGGCAGAGACACAGGCAGAGGGAGAAGCAGGCTCCATGCACCGGGAGCCCGATGTGGGATTCGATCCCGGGTATCCAGGATCGCGCCCTGAGCCAAAGGCAGGCGCCAAACCGCTACGCCACCCAGGGATCCCCATAGCCTACATTCCATCTTTCCTCTCAGATCCTAGTTGTTGTTTTTAAATTAACATAGAGGCAAACTCATTTTTTTATGCTGTATTCTTCTGTCAGTTTTGACAAATGCATAGAGTCACGTAGCCATGAGCAAAGTATATTCAGACAATACATTCACCCTGTATTATCTTCCTATCAACTCCTACCTGCAACACTTGGTAATCACTGATCTGTTTTTCTCCCAGCTTTGCCTTTCTTAAATTGTCATATAAATTAAATCATACAATTGGAATCTTTAGATATTCTTTTACTTAGAAATATACATTTAGGATTCTTGAATGTTCTTGAGTGTATCAATTCAAGATATGTTATTCTTGAACATATCAATAGTTTGTCTCTTTGGGTTGCTCATGTAGAATTCCATTGTACAGTGTGTCATACTTTGTTTACCTTCACTAACTGAGGGATATTTGAGTTATTTCCAGTTTGAGGAAACTCTGATAAAGCTGATATTCAATTTAGTCATTTTGGAATCTTCACATTTCTTAAATATTTATTTGTGTTGGATGATAAAACTATATTCTAAAAGCGTTTTTATTTTATTATTTTAAAGATTTTATTTATTTATTCATGAGACACACACACACACACACATATATATATATATATATATAGAGAGAGAGAGAGAGAGAGAGAGAGAGAGGCAGAGACACAGGCAGAGGGAGAAACAGGCTCCACGCAGGGAGACCCATGTGGGACTCGATCCCAGGCCTCCAGGACCGTGCCCCAGACCAAAGGCAGGCACTAAACCTCTGAGCCACCCAGGGATCCCCTAAAAGTGCTTTTAAAAACAAAAGAAATAACTTTTAGTGAGTGCCTTTCAGTTATTTTATTAGCATGTGGTTGCAAACTGACTTCAGAGCTACTCTACTCAAAGTTTAGGAGCAAACTTTCTGCATTTTAATATCTTTTATGATAAGGTAATTTAAGTACCAACTAGAGTTTGATCTTTTGTGATAGAAAATATTTTGATTTTCTCAAGGACTTTTGGCCATATTCTAAAAGATTATTGAAAATAATATTTATAGTAATTTTGTCTCTAGCACTAATAATTAGCTTTTAATTATGTCTACCAATAAAAGCGAAATTCTTTATAAAATTCTGAATTGGTATTGAAATTAGGTCAGACTCCTATGTGTACTTTGAACTAAATATCCCAAATAGTTAAATTACTTTATAAAGCTAATTTTATTCCAATTCCCCAAACTCTTTTAGGAACAGAGAAGATAAGCTTTGTCTTCAAAAACTTAGTCACTATCTATTGTTTTCCTTCCACAACTGCATTTCAGGAAATAAAAAGGACTTTTAAAGAGCTGGTAGCTGTTTTACAATGGAGCTGTTTAATAACTTTAAAACTTCATTGATTGAATGGTTACAAGACCAAAACTAAGGAAAGATAATTTTAATAATCCCTTCTTTATCTAGACATGTTGGTGCTTTTTATTCCATAAATGAAATTTTTATTTCATTATCATTATAATAAGAAAAACAAGTGCCTTTGTCAGAGGCTAGAATTTCCCAACTTCAATTAAACTTCAGCATGACTTTTGTGTTAAGGACATACATAGAAAAGATAAATGAATCCCAATTTGTTTTTTCTTAACAACTTGGTAGTTCTCTGTATTGCTGTCATTGATATTTAATGTGATATTATTAAATTATTAAAATCAACCATTAATCATTATTATTAAATGATAGTTAATTATTATTAATTGTTATACATGATTAACAAATAATTGATAATTAAGAATTATTAAATTTGTTTTCTGGCATTTTCACTTTTAAAATGGGTGAATCTATTATGAGTTTTGCTTCTAGTTAATATTATCTTAAAAATAATCATAGTGTGTCTATGTTGTTAGATATAAACTTGAAAACAAATAACATGGTACTTTATACCAAATGACTCATAGATACTTTTAGTTTCCTATAAGGTAAAATAACAGCACATCAACATTTAATGGAGACTTATTGAACATTGGTGAATTCTAATTTATGTAATTTTCAAAATTAGGCAAATTATTTTTACTTTAAATATTTATCATCAAATTGTCTTTGAGTGTTGGAATAATATTACGTAAGGTTTATAAGTGTCCCCAAGATTTACAGTATAATCATCTAAACTCTTATAATAAAGTTAGGCATATTAAATACAATTCTTTCTAGGAAGTTCTCCTTAAGAATATGTATTTCATTTCAACTAAACTAGCAAAACATAAAGTCCCTAAAATCTGAATATTATAGAATAAGTATATGTGGGTTTGCATAACTAACAGCAAATAGTACTGGGAAAAATAATTGGCCATTACAAGAGATTAGAATATTCAAATTTACTCTAAAAATTTGTTAAATCATCATGAACTTAATAATAAAAAATTCACTTTAAATTCCAGCCTTGCTCTCTCAGTGGTCTTTTTTGGTTTCTTAAATAGTATTGCCAATATATAAACCAAACACTGCTAATATTATTGATATTCCTGAGTTATCCACAGCCAGTAATAATTGACTAACATAATTTATTATTGGCAATAATGAGTTTCAGAAATTAGTGTTGGCAATTACATGCTGGTATAGGTTGAGAGACTTGCTTAATCTTGTTGGATCCTTCTACATGAAGAACAAGGCAATTGTGTAAATACTTCTTGATTGAAAGTTCTTTCAAATTTTATTTTATCTTATTTTACTTTTATGTTTTATTTTTTTTTAAGATTTTATTTATTTATTCATGAGAGACACACACAGAGAGAGAGAGGCAGAGACACAGGCAGAGGGAGAAGCAGGCTCCATGCAGGGAGGCTGATGTGGGACTCGATCCCGGGTCTCCAGGATCACACCTCGGACTGAAGGCGGCACTTAAACCGCTGAGCCACCGGGGCTGCCCTCTTATTTTACTTTTAAAGATTTTATTTATTTATTCATGAGACACACACACACACACACACACACACACACACACACACACAGAGGCAGAGACATGGGCAGAGGGAGAAGCAGGCTCCATGCAGGGAGCCGGATGTGGGACTCAATCCCAGGACCCTGGGATCACGCTTTGAGCCAAAGGCAGACGTTCAACAGCTGAGCCACTCAGGCGTCCCTTTTTCAAATTTTATAGTGTTGATATTACTGTTTTCCTTACATAATAATTGAGAAAAATGAGGATAAGACATAAATTCTGCCACCTAAAACTAGTATTTTAAAATTGAATTAAATGGGACACCTGGGTGGCTCAGCAGTTGAGTGTCTGCCTTTAGCTCAGGTCATGATCCCAGGATCCAGGGTTAAAGTCCCACATTGGGCTCCTCACAGGGAGCCTGCTACTCCACCTGCTATGTCTCTGCCTCTCTCTGTGTGCCTCTCATGAATAAATACAATCTTTAAAATAAACAAATAAGTATAATTGAATTAGATGACTCAAAATACCATAAGCTAAAACAGGTAGACTGAATTCCCAAATATTTATAAACTGTTAATGTTCTTTTAAGAGTGTCATATATTGAGAATAAATATTGTAAAATAAAATGTGTAACAATTTCCTTTTCACTGTATTTAGCCTGAGAGTTTTGCTTTTTTGGTATTCTTTCTGCCTCTTTACATTTTTTGGTGGTCACTGTCATTTCGATTGCTTTCATATAAATAATATCAAATCACATTCTCAAATTGTTGTTGTCATTATGGACTTTTCTTGAAAGGTTCTTGTCAGCAACATCTCAGATCTCCCAGATGAGTTATGACTTAGAGTGTTCTCATTCCCTTCATTTGAAAAACTTTTTGCCAAAATTCATAACTGACTGAAACGGTCTCAATATTATGTCTTTTCTCTCTGCTATCCTCTTTCAACTTCATTATTCTGAATTCAAAAAAACTATCTTATTTCTAAGAATGTTAAAAACATCTTGAGAGTGTTAAAGAGATCTGATATAGATTTTTATAGTAGATAAGAAAGACATACCTTATAGGAAAAAGAGCAGAGTTACATGTTTTGTTTTTGTTTCTTGAATTTCTCAGAATGAGCAAATGTGACTTTTTTTTTTTGCACTATGATATGTTCCCTAAATTCAATGATTGTATGTCCTGTATTCAAAATGTTTGTTGTATGGTTAATGTCTTTACTAAATAAGAACATAACATGAGATGCTTAAAAATGAATAAAGTCCCTACTCATCAACTTAGTGAATCATTTGCTTTTATTTTTGATTTACATGTCTTTGTTATGTGGCTTTCAGTCATAGGTCTATGATATTATGATGGAATTCCAGTATTTCTGCCTTTTCTGTAACTCTGTCACCAACACACTAAGATGCTTACCTGTTCCCCTACTCCCTTGGAGCAGTAAAGGAACAAAGTTATTTTCCTTCTTTGAGAAACTGTTCTTCTGTAGAGAGGTGTCCATAGTGGCAGCCTCAGAGCAGTCATCCAGAATACAAAAGGTCCCTTTTGGACAAGAATATACATTAGAATATGAAGATATACATGTGAATATCTGAAATTACATTGTGTTATCTCTCACCCTCCTTTTTAAAGCATTCTCCTTTTTATTCACATTGAAAAAGACATCTTTTATTGGCACAGTCATTCTCTTCCTTGATGATCTAAAAGGATAAAGCAGTGCAGTGCAGCTGGTTTCTCCCAAACTAGTTTCACTGTGGTATTAAAGGTAGGTGGTTTCAGATTAAAAAGTTTTTTTTTTTGTTTTGTTTTTTTTGGGAGGGGGTGCTAGGAAGGGAGAAGCAGTCAGCATTAAGTAAGAGTTAGCCTTTCACTGGCCTAAAATATGATTCTTTTTTGTATGGCTGACAAAGTATACACATTTTACTAATTGACTTTGCTTTAATAAATTAATTAATTTGTTTATTTTATTTATTTTTAAAGGTTTTATTTATTTATTAGAGACAGAGAGAGAGAGAGAAGCAGGCTTCATGCGGGGAGCCTGATGTGGGACTTAATCCCAGGTCTCCAGGATCACGCCCTGGGCTGAAGGAGACGCTAAACCCCTGAGCCACCCAGGCTGCCCTACTTTGCTTTAATTTAAAGCCTGCCAGCTTGTTTCAGTTCCAGTGTATAACAAGGAGAAACTATGTCACAGTTTCAAGGCCTATCCCAAAGCTAGAAGCTTTCTGATTCTCAAATCAAACTCATCATCTAGATATGCAGAACTCCTCCAACCTGGTCCTTTCTCTTTCTTTCTTTGCTTTATTTTCTCTAATATCTTCATCACTGAATTTCTTGGGGGCAAGAGTGTATTCTGTCCATAATGCATAGTTTCTAATGAGCTAAAGACCATGACTCTCCATGATGGATGTATACAAATATGGATAGTTTTCCATTTGGAAGATGATGTATGATATTCATAATTATAGGCTATGTTAGCAAACATGTGTGCAGAATGTAATTTTCTTTATTTTCCTATATCTAAAAGAATTGAACCTTTACCCCACAAAGGTGGTGAAGACCTAGTATTGGTCAACCACGTGACTTGATCCTTTTCCTTGGGGTTGTATCAACATTTTTAGATTATTAAAAAATAAATCAAAGGCATTAGAGAAATGGGCAGTAAGATCAGAACCTGGCATTTGCTGAGACTCATATAATTCCATTTCCTTTCTGATCTGAGTTTAGTCAGGTTATTGCTGAGTTTCTCCTGCTTATTTCAAGTGTTTACATCTCTTGTGTTCTTCTTTTCCTATCCCCACTCTGTTTCCCTCTCTTTCTTTTCCTTTCTCTTTTGCATGCCTCAAAATAATGAAAGTGGTTGAAGCAAGAAAACTAGAGTAAGCAGCTTGAATGTACTTCACACATAACAGGGAACAAAGGAAGCCAGGCACAAGAAACTGTATACTGTATGATTCCATATACATAATTTTCCAAAATAGGTCAAAGTAATATGGTGTCCGCAGTCAAAATGAGAGTTAACTTGAGGAGAAGGTATTCACAGAAGAGAAAATGAGGAGAGTTTTTGAAATAAAGGTCTCTATTTAATTTGGATTCTGGTCATGGCCATATGTTTACTTTTGGAAATTCATTTAAAATGAATATTTAAATGTCCAGATGCATATTTAAAGTCCACACACACACACACACACACACACACACACGTTAGAGTGTATCAGAATTATTTTTATTTCATAACTAGCATTGGTAATCCTATTTAGAGGAAAAAGACCCTGTCATTTTTTACAAAGCACTTAAATTGATAACTGGGGGCTGGGGGGGGGGGGCGGCAGTAGAGTCTTACTCTGTGTTCCATCCAGCAATCCAGGACTTGTTGCCACAGAAGTAATTCACTCTTGCTATGTTTAGATAAGTTTGCTAATGCATGAAACTGTAGTTGATGCTCCCACAATCTCTAGTCGTCATCTCTAATATCAGTCTTTTTGTTAATTTCCCCATATGTACTGTTGCTTAGTACTAGACACATGAACTGAAAATAAACTAATTTAATCACAGTTAGCTGAATCTGCCTTTTTGCATTCTCTATTCCATATCTTTTTCCTTTTAGTTTTAGTGTTCCAAGTAACATTATATAGTCATAATGTAGATCTTTAAAAGATTCCAAATTTTAAAGATATCCAATGACAATATAATTCCTAATCTGGCATTCATTATTTTTCCTGATACTTGAGAAATTTCAGTTTGTTGGGCTTTGGTGGCAGTGATGGAAGGACACTTGACAGCTATAAACCAAATAGAAATAGAATAATTAATTCTCAATTTAATCCATGGGCAATCAGAGTTAAGTTTGAGCTATATATATTTGCTGGTGAAATTGAAGAAGACGTAGTCTCAAGAGTCACTGTTAAAAGGCCATCCGATTCTCGTTAGTGATCAGAATGTTCTTTTCAAAATGGCTTCTTCACATAGGAGTTGAAAGGACTCCTTTCAATTATCAGAGCAATTAATATTTGGCAACTCCTCCTAAAATTTTTGAAGAGTTAATCAGTGAGATAACTGAAGCTGGAGTTTTCTTTGATGAAATTTTTAATAATGGATTCAGTTTCTTCAAGACATATTGGACAGGACAGATTTTCTATCCCTTCTTAAGGTAAGCTCTAATAAGGTATATTTCTTATCCAAATGTTCAGATTTATAAGCAGTTTTTTTTCTGGCATTTTCTAATGTCCTCTGCTATTGGATTGGTTTACTTTTTAAACGAATAACCTCATTTCAACACTACTTTCAGCTGTATTTCGCCCAAGGCATCTCTGCACAAAGATTAGCTGCTTTGGGCAATTAGTATACTTTTTTTTTTTTTTAATCTGTTATTTTTTTCTTCTCCTAGATTAACTGAAAATGGACTTTGCCAGATATTGGTCATTTCATTTTTGCACAGCAGGCAAGATAGGAAGGATGTTCCGTCTTCTACCATTCTGATCATATTAGAAGACTTCCCTGTCTGTTTTTAGAATAAGATTAAGGACAAAAAATATTTCCTGCTCTAATTCTCACTCATGATTTCCTCTAAAATAGTGTCCACAATTAACACAAATTCAGGTTATTTGTGTAAGTACAATTTCCCTGATTCAGTAATTTGCCCATATGAAGTAATAAATATGTGCAAGAGGTAGTATTAAATTTGGAAGGAGTAAGGATGAGAGTGGGTAATCTCACTAATACAATAATAAACTTGAGAGCTTGAAATGCATAAGTTGGAGTGTATTTTGAAAGACTAGGATGAAACAGAAATTCTACATGGCAGTTTTTGCTCAGAATCACCATGGCAGTTGAGTTTAGTGCTTTATGAAATACTTCTTCATTCAATCCAGAAATGTAAGATGACCCTACATAAATTTCCCAAGACGATAACAATTAACTAAGGAAACAAAGTTTTGTGACCCATATGTAGTCAATCCCTTTGCAAGAAAGTGTCTGTTCCTTTAACACACACTATTAGTCTTAATCATATCTGATTACTTGGAGCTAGTATGCCTCCGGCTCCTCCAGCCCCCAACCTTTCTATGCTATTTTGAATGATTCTCCCTTTGCTTCATTGTTATCTGTACTTCTTCCCAATTCCCAGGACAGAAACTCTCATTTATCCTTGAGGGTTCCTTTAAAATTATGTTACACATCATTGTACTATTTATATTTATGCTCTTTTCTAAGAAAAATTATGAAAAATTTTGTATTCTATGAAAAAAATACAAATATCACTAACCAGGTCATAATTGATACACCTGGGCTTTAAGCCCTGTTTTGGTATTTAGTATACAATACCCAGAAGACAGTCATTTATGTGAATGCTGGCACTGCTTTTACCTACAAGAGAGAATGCTCACTAAGTAGAACAGATTCTTTTGAAGCAGCAAAAGTATGCCTCTGAAAAGATATATCAGCAAAGTGCAATTACAATGCCAGCAGTTTTCACTCCCCATGCTAAGTACTGAAATTGCTTTTTTATGCTTTATTTCCCTTCCACTAGTGTGGACATTGATGGGATAGAACTTATTGTTTTAAAACACTGCAAACAAAAAAAGAATAGGTAACATTTTCTAAAACAAGATTTAAGATGAACTCTAATATATTCCTTTGCAAGATTACTATATTTACTGAATACAGTAGGATTCACTCATTTTTCATCAAAAGAGAAACAATACACTCTTTTCAAATAGGAAGATTTCTGTTGCAATTATTCAATTTAACTCTTTTTCATTTTCTCTCTCTTACTCTGTTGGAGAAAAAAAAAAAGCCTAGAGGCATAAAGGAGGAAGCTGTGATTATAAATCCTAAAATGTAATTCAAAATACAAATTTTCAAAGCCATATTCACATAATAAAGTATGGTTTCCCTGAAGTGTGCTGTCAAAATGCAGACATCAGAATCTATGTATTTCCTATATCTGCTTTGTATATTACTTCAGGAATCCAAAATGATTCTTTTTGTCTTTGGAACTCAAATAGTAACTCTTACAATTTTTTTCCTTTTTTTTTTTTTTTTTCACAAGGAAGTATTAAGTTAAGATTATATTTTAGATGTATTTTAAATATAAATATTTTTAAAAGTTAAGCTAATGAAATTCAACCATTCATAAATACACAACCGCCATGACAATGAAAGACTAATTAAATTTAGTCTGCAAACATATATTTGTTATTTTTTTTAAGATTTATTTATTTTAGGGAGAGAGAGAGCAAGTGAATGTAAGCAGGGGGTAGGTCAGAGAGAAAGAGAATCTCAAGCAGACTCCGCACTGAGCACATAGCCTCACATGGGGATCAATCTCACAACCCTGATATCATGACCTGAGTGGAAATCAAGAGTTAGATACTCAACTGACTGAGCCACCTAGGTGTCCCATCATACCTTTGATCAATACCCTTTTTAAAAGAAAATATACATGGATGAGGCCTATCTTTGTCTTACATATTTGTACCTACTAATAGATTATTTGAGATGCCTCATAATTCCCAAAAAACACATTAAATAGAAAACTTACTGCAAGTGATTAACTTGATATCTGGCACCCTCTCTTATTAGCACCATATCATCTACTATTTAAAATATCCTAAAGACAAAATACACACACATGAACACATACACATATATGGAAACTTAAAATACCATTATAAACCAGAACTTAAAGAAAATGATATACTAGTACCAGAGGAGATTTCCTAATTTCAACGTCAACCAAATGTATTAAATATATACGAGAGACTTTATTCCCCTGAACCCTGAGGTTTATGCTAAGCAGAAAACTTGTCTCACTTCCCTTCACCTTGTAGTGTGTACTGACTAACTGATGTTTTGTGAATCAAAATTGACTGTCACTCCCATTAGACACTTTCATCCTACATTTCTATTTTGTAAGGATTATTTTTAGGGAAGTTTTAGATTTACAACAGAGTTGATTAAAAAATAAAAGGCTTCCCATATACTTTTTGCCCTCACACATGCATAGCCTCTCTCATTATCATCATCACTCACTAGAATGGTACAGTTTTTTACCAAGGATGAATCTCTACTGACATATCATAGTATCCCAGATTCCATAGTTTACTTTCGGGCTAACTCTTGGTGCTATGCATTCTATGGGTTTGGACAAATTTATAATCACATTTTTATCATATCATACATAGTACTTTCAGTGCCTTATAAATCCTCCATGTTCTGCTTATTCATCTCTCCCTCCTCATTCCCCACAACTGTTGATTTTTATTGTCTCCATAGTTTTAACTTTTCTAGAATATCTTATGTTGAAGCCATACTATGTAGCCATTTCAGATTGCTTTCTTTCACTTAGCAGTATGTATTTAAGTTTCTTCTATGTTTTACTCATGGCTTGTTAGCTCACTTCCTTTTAGTGATGAATAGCCCCGTTGTGTGGCTCAGTTCATTCATCCATTCAGCTATGGAAGCACACATTGGTTGTTTCCAAGTTTCGGCAAGTATGAATAAAGCCACTATAAACATCTGTGTTCAGGTTTTTGTGTAGACATAAGCTTGCAGTTCTTTTGAGTAAATACCAAAAAGCATGATTGTAGGATCATATGGTAAGAGTATGTATAGTTTTGTAAGGAAGCATTACTGTCTTACAAAATAGCTGTGCCCTTTTGTATAACCGCTACTAATGTATTAGAGTTCCTGTTGCTCCACATTCTTGCCAGCACTGGTATTGTGAGTGTTTTGGATTTTGGCCATTTTAATATGTGGAATGATGTCCTATTATTGTCATTCTTTCTTCAAAGATTAAAACTTTTAAAAAACAACAGCATAGAAGCTTAAGTATTTAGGTTGGTAGTGACCTACTTTTGAATTTTAACAACTGAAATGTTCTAAGTATTACCAGAGTTGTGAAAATTTGGGGAGAACTTTTAGTTGAGCATTCTGGTATAGTTAATATACCTAGTGCACT
Organism: Canis lupus familiaris; assembly: GCF_011100685.1. Lineage (NCBI taxonomy): Eukaryota > Metazoa > Chordata > Mammalia > Carnivora > Canidae > Canis > Canis lupus. The sequence goes on from NC_049235.1 coordinate 12,258,257, forward strand.
ATAAAGGAATAGCAGAGTATTTAAGAACATTGCTCTAGTTAAACATAGGAAAGAAATCCAGAAAAGTCTGGATTTTAATCTTTGAAATGTCTGTGTATTTGGTCAAGTTTTTAAATCTTTGTATGCTTCAGCTTCATAACTTTTAAATTACAATAATAAAATACTTCCTCATATTGCTGTCACAGGAGAAGTATGTTCCGTACTTCTCCAGTTCCAGGTAGGTGGCAAACATTCTCTGTGTAATGATTTGCTTTTTTTTTTCTTTTTTCTTTTTCTTTTTTCTTTTCTTTTTTTTTTTTTTTTTTGGTGTTGTTATGGTATTTCAATCCAGGTGACCAATAGTATTTGAAAGATTAGCAGTTGCTGATATGTGGGCTATGAGCTGGGCACACTGGATTGTTACCCACTTGAACAAAAGAAGTTCTACCAGAATCCATGTATACCAAAACATACTTGAAAAATATTCAAATTCATGCCTATAGGAAATCATGGATATTAGAAGGTACTCCTATTTTGAGGAAACACTTATCTAATGGAATCTATATAAAATACTAGATAATTAAGTACAGGAAAATTCATACTGGATATGTAGATCTCTGATAATCTGTTGAAAAAACAAGGTGAAAGTAAAACGGATGACAATATCCTCAAAAGGGTATAAAGATACATTAATGTCCTCTCAAAACAGCAGCCAAAAACCATCAGAAGAAAACAGACAATGAAAAATTAAAAAGATGAAATTAAAGAAACAGAATGAGATGAAACATTGCAATGATAAGATAAGGAAATAGAATAATTTAAATCCACTGAAGAAAGTTGCTACTAAGGAAAATTAAAATTGTGATATTGAAATTAGGCTAGAGAGGCAAGATGACCAAGAGGTAAGTAAGGGTGGAAGCAGTATTATAGGTAAGGGGTGCTGATGGTTGGACCAGTGCAGTAGCAATGGATGCATGATAAGTGGTCAGAATCCAGATATAGTTTCAAGTTAAAGCTAACATCATTTCTTAAATTGTACATAGGAACAGAATGAGAGGACTAGGAGTTGCTATCACTTTAGATGGAGAAGGCTGTAGGTGATGGAGGGTGTGGAGTTGGACATACAAGGCTGTAGTTCATGTCTCAGCTGTAGACATACATTTGTGCATCATGTGTAAATAGGTGAAATAAAAAGCCATGAGTCTGAATGACATCATCTAAGAGTGAATGTAGATAAGGAATTTAGTTCAATATAAAGAAATTGGGTAGCAAAGGTGACTAGTAAAGAGTGGTGATTTTTGGGTTGATAGTTTTACTTTTCCCTCAGTGCTTTAAAAATATTGTGTAACTATTTTCTGGTTTCCAATGTGTCTGATGTGGTGTCAATGTTATTTGGGTCATTTGAATAACTGTTTGCTTTATGAGATGTGTTATGTTTCTCTTTTTGTCTTTTTTTTTAATTTGAGCATAGTTTCATTAATGTTCTTAAGTGTAGTTATAATAGGTTAAATTCTTGTCTATAATTCTGATGCATTTGTCATCTTGGATTAATGTTTGTTGATTATTTTTTCTCTTAGGAAAGGTCATATTTTATTCTCTTTCTATGTGCTAAATCATTGTGTAATGTATCCCCAGATATTTTTCATATGTTGTCTAAACTCTGGACTATGAAACGCTCTGCTAAAAAAAGTTTTTTTTTTAAGTGAGCATGCAGTTAATCTGGCTAAAATCAAACTGTTAAAACTCTCTTCATTGTCTGGTAATCCAAACTTCAAATCAGTGATTTTTATGTGAGACAAGCTGCTGGGAGTTTTCCCTGTTTATTCCTGGTCAGTGGTATCCAGACTTGAAGGCAGCATTGCTTCCTGGAAAGTCTCTCTTTATTCTCCAGCTTGTGTGGATGGCCCTGTTTTTTTCAAGCCTAAGACTTTAGAGTGCAACCATGCCACACAGGCACAGGAGGCCCGTCCTCATGATAAAATATACAGAAACAGGGAACTCACCTAATGCCATTTACTTTTTCCAAGTGTTGATTATTTCCAATTGGTTTGCTTTGTTTGCTCCTCACTGACTTGTTGATGTTGTCTCCCATTGTTATTTTTCAACTTTCAACATTTAGATTTTTTACCTGTGAGAAGTTTGGTTTGATCAGAGTTATTTAGCCATATTGGAAAGAAATGTTCAATTAGTTGCCTTCCAAATCTAATTTTTTATTTAATATTTTTATTTTTAAGTAATCTCTTCACCTAATTTGGGGCTCAAACTTACAACCCTGAGTTCAAGAGTCACTTGCTCTACTGAATGAGCCAGCCAGGAGTGCATCAGATCTAATTTTTAACTGTGAAATGAAAGCCTCATTCTCCTAATAAACACATTAAAGCCTAACTAGAAATCTTATCAATGATACAGCATATGCTGAAGTTTTCATTAGTATCACTTGCTGATGAAAGAGAAGGAGCTTCAGACTTCCAGTAGAATATAAACCCTCTTTCTCCATTTCTTCATTTACTTATTTATTCAACATCCATAGGGGTGCCTGGTCAGTTAAGCATCTGCCTTCTGCTCAGGTCATGATCCCAGGGTCCTGATATTGAGTCCCCACATGATGATCCCTTCTCAACTGGGAATTTGCTTTTCCCTCTCCCCTGCTTGTGTTCTCTCTCTCTCTCTCTCTCTCTCTCTCACTCACTTACTCAAATAAATAAAATCTTTTTAAAAAATCATTTATGAGCCACATATTCATCTATACACTTGGGATATAGTTAATAACACTATAACACCTGTTCTTACAGAGTTTATATTGTAAGAGAATGAGAGAAGTGTGAAACAGTAACATGTAAGTAAGAAAATAGTCTGCTGTGATAGAAGATGATTAATGTCATATAAATTAGAAGACATAGAAACAAAAGTGTGAGTGATAGTGGTTCTTGAGGGTTTGTACTTATAAGTAAGGGCTACTTCATTGAGAAGCAGGACATTGAGCACAGTCATAAAGAGACAAAGTGAGTTAACCAAGTGGAGATCTGGTGTCTAAAAAGGGGCCATGCTTTCAGCAGGAAAAGCCACTAGAACTTGAAAGGAGATAGGGTGTCTAGAACAGAGTAGTGGCACTTGAGAACAGAGATCTAACATGAAGAAATTATGTGAATCTGTTTACACATTGTATGGAAATCAGTTTTTTTTTAAAGATTTTATTTATTCATGAGAGACACATACAGAGAGGCAGAGACATAGGTAGAGGGAGAGGCAGGCTCCCTAGGCGAGCCTGATGCAGGACTCAATCCCAGGACTCTGGGATCATGACATGAACCAAAGGCAGACTTTCAACCATTGAGCCATCCAGGTGCCCTGGAAATCAGTTTTTACAGTGAACATAAAGGGGAGTCATTAGAAGGATTGAATCAGCATTGGAGTCATAGTATCTGACTTAGGCAAAGGTTAAACTGGCTGCTATATTGAAAGTAGATCATAGCAAAGAAACTTAAGAAGAGGTTGTTTTGTGCTGGTCTCAGCCTATTGACAGCCAGTGTTGTGGCTGAACCTGCCCTTGTGGTTCTCATAACGATTGCAAGACCCCCCTGGCAATAAGCAGCAGGAATCTTTGGGGGAAAAAAAAGTTCCATTACTCACAGGCCATGGAAAGCACACAGCACACCTGGGGCCTCACAGAAAAACAATGGATAGAGAGAGATAGAGGGGTTCAGCTTTTGTTAGAATCCAAGGTGAGGCCTACAGTTTTGTGTGCCAACTCTTTATTGACTTTAAAACATAAGCAGGAATGTAAAGTTTGGGAAGAGCAAAAACAATCAATCCAAATGGTCAATTATGGAAATCAACCAAGATCTCTAAAACAGAGGTGCCTGGAATGGGAACAGGTTGCCTGGGGAAGTAGGGCAGGGGACGCAATGGGGAGGTTTGAATCTTGCTGAATTTTGCCTGGCTTTTTTTCTAGTGGTGTGGCTGGCAATGTGTAATGTGTTTGTTCCAGAAGTGAATGCATCTTTGAATTAAGGCCTCAGGAATCAAAGTTTAAATGAGGTACTTGCATTACAAAAAAGAAAAAAAAAAAAAAACCCAACTGTCAGGGCTTCTGTTATAGAAGCTATCAAAGATATCCAAATTATCCACAATGAGGTTTCATACCAGTGAGGTGTAAGGAAAATAGAAGGCTCAAGATAACTCCAAAACTCTTAGTTTGAGCAACTAAGAAAAAAAGAAGCTTATTAAGGAATATTAAGATAGAGCAGGTTGCAGGGGAGATTGAGCTGAGTATAAGAGGTCGCATTAGGCATCAAAGTGAGAAGTGGCACGTAGATATGGAAATTGGGAGTACAGATCTACATATATGAATCACACACAGTGTGAGTTGGAGATATAAATGTGAGAGGTATGTACATCTATACAGTAGTCAATGCTATGAGAGTAGACATCAAGGAGTGAGTGCAGTCACAGGCCAAAGTCAAACCCATAAAACCACTGTGCCCTGGAGTTGTCCAACAGTATTAACTCATGAGAGTCCTCTGCATAAATCTGTGACTACCAGATAAAACATAAAAATCATCAATTTGTAGAAGATCCTCATTTTAGGTACGAACAAACTGAACGGTAAGATTATAAAAATTTGTATCCAATGTCAAAAAAAAAATGATGATAGAGCTAATACTAAATAAATGCTCCAACTAACTAATAATGAAAAAACTGCTTGTAAAATAAGAGGGAAGAAGGCATGAACTACTAAGGAAACCGTGCAGCAACTGATGGTGGAATGACAGTGGTGAATGTTTGTGCAGGACTGTTGCCACTCAGTTCACCAAGATTCTCCTGGGAAATGATTTTCCTAGTAATGTGACTTCTCTGATGTGCAAGTATTTTCCATAGTTTCAGAAATGAGCTCTGCAGTATTGATTGATTTTATTATAGTCCTTCTTTCTATGTGTCAGTTGATGAGAACAAAGTTTAAATAAACTATACCTGAGGTAGAAAAAGAGAAATGTTACTTATTGTTTCACTTTGCCTTCTAACCAGAGCTATTACCTATGATCTACCTATTACCTATGTCTCTCTTCCACTAATTAACCCAAGTACTAAATTTTGTATCTTTACTTAACTCTGCTCTGTGATACAATTTATCCTTCCAAAGGATCCATTCTGACAGCATGTTCTGATTGTTTCACTCCACTTTTCTTAAGGCATCATCTCTGCTCTGATTCTTGAGTAGTTTATCACTTATGCCCCCATGTTTTTATATAGCTGGTCCTTTATTGTTTTTCAATACCACGTTCTGGCATCTCTAAAAGTAATTTCAAACATTTAATCATTTTTGTTTCACATAGCACTTGCTCAGTACCCAACTTAAAAAAAATCAGAAACAGTGATTATCTTATACACTTCCAAATGGTACTCAGTAGATAGCAGGTGCTGCCAACCAGAAAGTGGAGTTAAAGCCCATGCCATGTGAAAAGTTCTTACCTGAGTAGTGCCCACAATAGGGCTTTCTGGGATGATAATATTATTTTCCTTATTTTACAGATAAAATAGGTGAAGTTGATAGATTGTAAGTAATTCACATAATTTCTAGAAATTTTATGTATAGAAACAATAGTATCTTCATCTTTAATTCCTCATTTGCCCTCTGCCTGCAACCCATTTGGTTTTGTGGGTTTTTTTTTTTGGTTTTGTTTTGTTTTTTGTTCTTAAATTTATTTATTTTTCATGAGAGACACACAGAGAGAGGCAGAGACATAGGTAGAGAGGGAATCAAACTCAACGGGACTCAATCCCAGAATTCTAGGATCACAACCTGAATCGAAGGCAGATGCTCTATCACTGAGCCACCCAGGTGCCCTGTTCTGTGTTGTTTTTAATGTCATTGCCACTTGCTATTTCTGCCATATATTATTTATTATTCTGAATAATCATAATTTATTATTTATATGTGAAAATATTTTTAAAAGTTAGCATTGTGCATGCGTGGGTGTTTGTGTAATTAAAGAGATTGGTGTTATGGTGCCTTTAATTTTTTGTTAATTAATATAAATAAAAACTTAGATTCCTTTTAGTTCAAAATCCCCATGATGGGTTAAGTGAGGGGAAGTTACTTGTCCAGGGCCACTAAAATAGTTACTGGCATGAGTGATAAGCGTACTTCAGCGTCCTTGCTCCTAGTACATTTCTTTAGCTTTCCTGATGATGAACTCATTTTTGACTATTAGAATTATAAAATTGCCATCACTCTGTTTGAAATCTAAAAGAAGAATGTGGGTAAAAACCAATTATTTTTTCATAAAAATTAGAGCAAATTCAAAATCAGAAAATGACGAGAGACCTAAAATATAAGAAAACAAACAAACAAACAAAAAAAACACCAGTCACCTGAAAGACAGAAAAAAATGTGTTAAAAAACAGAAAGTAAATGAAGCTTCTACACTTACTTTTAGAGAAACTTTTGGTTTATGGTTTCTAACTTCTCTGAAGTTCTCTAGCATTTTATTTTACCATTTTCTTAAAATTCACATATTTTAATGTAGAATTACATGATTTATTTAACTCCTCTAGCTGACCAAATTGCCTTTAAGTCAGCTTATATACCAAATGGCCTGCCACATTACACAGCTGTTTTTTTTTTCTTATAAAGCTGGAATTCAATATTGCCTGACATTGTTACTTTTAATAAATATTTCAGAAAATGAATGAGTCAGTAAGTGAATGAATTTATCAATGAGCTAATAGTTTCTGCTAAGTATGGTTAGAGATAAGCGGTTACCACTGCTGATTGAGACCATTACTGATTTATAATTGCCAACCTGAGAGGGCCTCAGAAAAGCTTAGTGATTCTGTTTAAATTTTTACCACTCCTTTTAACTTCACTATGCAATTTCCCTATCTTTTTAGCACACAACTAAGCCTTTATTACAGAGTATATTCCAGTTGGTAAGCAGGAACTTCCCTAACTGCCTCACGTTCCCTCTGTATCCCACATGGTAGAGTTCCCATACTTCGTATTTCACAGTATGAGTATACTTCAGTTTAGTTATTGATTACGTTATTTATGGCATTTGTGATAGATATAGATATAGACATACTATCACAGGTAGATAACACCGTTGTATATGGACATTCTTATATATTCTCTGGTAATCATGGGCAAGAGTTTCATGAGATCATGTACCTAGCAATTAGATTTCTGGGTCATAGGATATGCACAACTTCAGCTTTTTGAAATAATGCCACATTGTTTTCTGAAGTAGTTGAACCTGTTTGCATTCCCACAGACAGAATGTGACTGACCACATTGCTAGCACTTCATCTTTGCCAGTACTTGATGTTGTCTCTAATAATTCATAAATGACCAACCTAGTGACTGTGGAAATTCTCTCATTTCCTTTAAGTATATAATCCCTGATGGCTAATGAATTGTGATATTTTAAAAATTCTGATTTCATCTTCCATGCAGAGCCTGTCCACAGTTTTCTTTTAATTTTTTTCACTCCTTTTGCCAACTTAAAAAAATATCACCTGGAAGGCACATGTGGCTCAGTCAGTTAAGCATCTGCTTTTGGATCAGGTCATGATCTCAAGGTCCTAGGATCCATCCCTTCCTTGGGCTCCCTGCTCAGCTGGGAGTCTGCTTCTTCCTCTGCTCCTCCTTGCTACTTGTGTGCATATTCTTTCAAATGAGTAAATAAAATCTTAAAAACGAAATGAGTAAAATATCATCTGGCTATTTAGTCTTTATAAATTTTAAATGTTGTAAATATGTTTTCCCATTTTGCATTTTGTCCATTCATTCTCTTTATGGTACTTTTGATAAATAACATTATTTACTTTAAATAGTGCTTAGGAATTGTTTTCCATTGTCTAATTACCTATTCCTTGCAAATGATACTCTTACTTTCTGCAGCTATGTGATGGCTCAGTATTTGATAAAACAGTCTCCACTTTTTCCACTTCATGAATGTCTTGACTAAAGATACATAACTGAGAGTTTTTTGTTCACACATATTAACTTTATATCCAAAATGTTAGCTTGTACACACGTCCATGCACATACAAAATGTGTTGAAATTTTAGGACTATGTTTGAAATTGCACTGAATCAATAGATCAACAAAGAAAGAATTGAAGTCTTGACAAAATTTTGTTTTTGAATTCATGGTCATTGAATATCCTTCATATAGGTCCTCAAAAATATTTTTCTATAGAGTTTTAGATATTTTTGTAGAGTTCATGAATTTTTTTTTTACATATTTCCTAGGAATCTAATACATTTTAACAGTAATTTAATAGAAATATACTTAAGTTTAAATTTCTAGGTCCTTTTTGTTAATATATAGAAATATAATTGATTTCTGGAGTGACCTATATTTAATAAGCTTGTTAAAGTTATTAAATTCAAATAATTTATGAATATATTATTTTATATATTATAATATATAATATATATTGTATATTATATATTATATTATATTGTTATATAATATTTATATGTTATATATTATTATATATATTTTATATATTATATTATTTTATATATTATATATTTTATATATTATATATTTTATATATTATATATTATCATGTTTTCTCTGATCAACATTTGTTTTATTTCTCTGTAGAATCCCAATACATTCTGTGTATTACTTTTATATTGTAGAGGGCCTAAGATCACTAATGCAATATTGCATGGAAATGGAAATAGTTCTATATCTCATTCTTGATCTCAGAAGAAAAGCTTTCAACATTTCATTAGGGATGATTTTTTTATTCTTTGTGTTTTATCAATATCTCCTTTTAGACAAAGGGAGATCCTTTCTATCTTTGGATTACATATAGTTTTGTTTTTCTTTTTAAGTTTTTTTGTTTGTTTGTTTATGTAATCTCTACACCCATCATGGGGCTCATATTCACAACACCAAGATCAAGTCTGATGCTCTTCTGACTGATCCAGCCAGGTGCCCTACAAATAGTTGTTTTATTTTTTTTTTTTTAAGATCTTTAATAGAGAAGTTTTATGTTCGCAGAAAAATTGAAGGTAATGTACAGAAATTTCCCATACTTCCTCCAAAGAGTTTTTATCATAAATTGGTGTGATGTTTTACCATGTGCTCTTTTGTCTATCCACTTCATGATCACAAAATTACTCTTTATTCCATATTAAAATTATTCCTTTTGCACTTGTACTTCTATCACTAATTCCCTATAAATTCTTTAATCCCTAAAATTAAACCATTATGAACATTACATATTTTCCTATTTTTTTAACTGATATTTTGTTCAAGAGTTTTTTTCATCTATCATTACCAATGAGATGGGATACTAGTCTTTGTTATCAAGGTTATGCTGACTTCATAAAATCTGGTTCTCTCTCTCACTTTTTTTCTGTTATCTGGAAGAAATAAGATAAGATAGATGTTTATTTCCTAAATATTTGGAAGAATTCATCAAGAAAATTATCTGAGGCAAGTGTTTTCTTGGTAGGAAAGTCTGTTTTTCTTTAATTTTCTTTTTTTAATTATGGGTTTCAGTTCCTTTAGGATTATAATGATGTGAGAAACAAAAGCCAAAAAATAATTAAATTTCCTTACTATTTACAGCCCATTGACAAGTCCTTGAAACAGGCAGAGTGACCTTCCTCTGGGAGTTCAGCTGCCTGTATGATGACACTTTGCTAAGGGTAAAAAGCAATCTTACTTAGCCCAAACACCCAGGATCCCGTTAGTCTACTTTAAACATACAGAAATTCCTTTGGAAACTTCCTTTAGTTCTACCCCCCAAGATATGTGTTAGCAATCAACCTCCAAGCATAAAGCCCACTGATACAGATCTGAAGGGTTTCAAGACTAAGAATCTGCTAAATAGCCATGGATGACCTTTTTCCTAACAATAGCCAGCCCCCTCCAGGTCCTGGAAACCTTGTTTCCAACATATCTTGGAGGTTTGTGCTGTCCCTAACCTCCGCCAACTTAAAAGCGTATATTCATCACCCCTCACAACCCCAATGCAGCTCTTTCTGCTCAGGGATCCTGTCCCCGTGCTTTAATAAAAATCGCCTTTTTGCACCAAAGAAGTCTCAAGAATTCTTTCTTGACCATTCACTCTGAACCCCAACATTTTCACATCAAAACATTTTTTGGATTTTTACATTTATTCTAAGTTTGAATACATTTTATTTTACTAGACATTTGTACATTTTATCTATTTGCAATTTAGATGACAGTTATTCCAAATAGAGCCCCAATCTTTAATGTCTAGAATCATTACAATATCTTATGTTTTATTATTTATATGGTTTATTCTTTTCATTGATCAGGTCTAATAACAGTTTATCCTTTTTATAAATCTCTGTAAACCGTCTTCTTGCCACTCAGTTGGTCCTAGTTGTATATATTTTTTTCTATTTTCCTGATTTTTGCTCTTATTTATATTATTCTTTTCCTTCTGCTTCCTTTCAGGTGTTATCTTTTTTTCCCCCTAATTTCCTGAGAGGACCTTTTAACTCATTGGTTGTTAACCTTTCTTTTTTTTTATGATATGTAGATTTTAGACTGCAAGACCTGAAGCAAGTGTTTTCTTTGTAGGAAAGTTTTGTTTCCTATGTTTTTATTTTTATTTTTCAATTATAAGTTCCTCGATGATACAACATTATTTAGGCTACTCATTCTTATTTATGTATAATTTGGGGACACATCCATGCTGCTTTGAAATATTTTACTTTGTTTTCATTTTTATTTTAAAGTTATTTTCTAATTTCCAATGTGATTTCTTCTATGATTAAAGGAATTCTTTCAAAGATTAACACTTACTTTAATGTGGAGATCTTAATTTGGAGATTTTTAAAATTATAATTAGGTTGCTGATTTCTAGCTTACTTAAATAATGTGTAGAGGTTATACTATGCATTGCATTTGATATTTGGTGAGATTTATATTCTCTCATAGTATGTTCTGCTATAGTACGTTGTCCAATACCATTTGACCAAAAAGTATATTTTGCTGTTGTTAGATGTGGTATTTCTTTAAGATTTTTAGGTCAAGCTTTTAATTTTATTTTTCAAATCTATAAATTTATTGATTACTGTTGACTTTTTCTTTTTGCTACTAAACAAGTTCTGTAAATAAAAACTTCCACTACCACTATAATACTGAGTCTTTTTTTTTTTTTTTTTTTTTTTGAGAGAGAGAGAGAGAGTGGTCCCATGTGCAGTGGGGGGAGCATTGAAGGGAGGGGCAGAGGAAGAGGGATAGAGAGAATCTTAACCAGGTTCCATGCCCAGTGCAGAGCCTGATGTGGGGCTGGATCTTACAACCTTGAGATCATAAAAACAAAACAAAACAAAACAAAAAACAAAACAAAAAAATCAACCTTGAGATCATGACCTGAGCCAAAATCAAGAATGGGACGTTTAACCGACTGAGCCACCCAGGAACTCCCCGAGGCTTTTTTTTTTTTTTTCTTAATTCTCCTTTAAATCATGCCAGTTCTTGCTTTCTATATTTTGTATCTGTATTATTAAGCATAAAATCTATTATTAGCATATCTTTTTGATAATTTCACATCATTGTTAAATATTTTACATTATCTCAGTAGTATTTCTTAAGGTCTACTTTGACATTTGTATAGCTAAAACTTTATTTTTGATGGTATCTGGTTATATATATCATTATTAACATTCTGGGTTTTTATATTTAAGCTGTATCTGTTATAAGTAGCATATTTTAGAAAATTAGTCTAGTAGTTCACATATATATTAAATAATGAATTGTGTACCTTGTTTAAAAATATCATTCTATACTTTTTCTCATTTTGTTACCTGATCCTGTTACCTGTTTTTTTTGCCTTCTCCTAGATTAATAGCATATGTTGGATTAGAGTTTTGTTTTTGTTTTTTTACTTTTTAATTTTGCCATTTAGCTTATTAATTATACATCCTTTTACTCCTGTTTTTGTGGTTACCCTAGAAATTACCACATTCCCTATTGATTTATTAGATTATGAAACAAATTAAAACTCTCAACCTTTCACATTTTAAAAATACTTGTAGTATTTTAACTTCAATTAACCTTTGCTACCATATTTTTAAGATAATGTCATATATTTAATGATAGGTATATTTTTGAAGCCCACAGATGAATTTTATTGTTTGATAATGTCAATATTTACATATTTACCCACATACTTACACTTTCTGTTAATAATCATTCTTTCCTGCTTAAATTAGTATCACTTTTTTTTTTTTTTTTTAACCCGGAGAATGCTTTTTAGGGTTGTCTTTAATGTGTGCCTACTGCTAATGAATAATCTTATTTACTCTTCATCTAAAATAATTTAGTTTGTGTAGATTTATGAAGGCTATTTTTAGTAACAATATAATTTAGAATATGCTGTTTTCTTTCAAATAGCTGTTTCTTGTCTTCTCCATTGTTTCTTTTGAGAAGACAGATATTAGTCTATCGCTGTTCCTTTGAGAGAGTTGTATTTTTTCTTCCCTCTTTCTCCCTTTATCTTAGTATCTTGGATCTTTAGTGGATTTATGAGGTATCAAGAATGGCCATTATTTATCTGGTTTGACTTTCTCAATACTTCTTATATATTTAGCTTGATAGCTTTTATTAATTTTGGAAAAGTTTAATCTGTTATCTCTTAGAGTATTTATTTTGGACATTTTCACCTGCCTTTCTTCAAGACTTATTACATATGTGGTAAAAAGTTATCCCTCTGTCCAATATAATTTTATTATTTATCTTTTGTTTTTTCTTTCCATGTTTCAGTTTGGATTTTTTTCTGGGGGGGGGGTTGTGTTCCCCCCAAATTGACATGTTCAAGCCCTACTCTCCAATGTGATGGCACTTAGTGGCAGAGCCTTTGGGAGATAATTAGGTCATGAGGGTGAAGTCCTTATGAATGGGATTAGTGCCCCTAGAGGAAGACATAAGAGATGATCTCTTTCTTTGCCATGTAGGATATAGCAACAAGGTGGTTGTATGCAAGCCAAGAGGATTTTCACCTGGATCAAATCTGCCAGCACTTGATCTTAGATTTCCTAGCTTCCAGGACTGTGAGAAATAAAGGTTTATCGTTTAAGCTACCCAGTCTATGATTTTTTTTTTATAGCAGACTAAAATATCTAAAATAGGACTAAATTTCTGTTCTCTTATTTCAACTATATCTAATCAATTATTAAACTTATCTACTGAATTCTCCCTTTTAATTTTGCTTAAGAAAAACATAAGTAATTATCTGGCTTTATTCTCTTGTCCTTTCATTTTCTTCCTTCCTCCCTTCCTTTCTTTTTACGTATTTGTTATCTACTACAGTTCCCATTATACATTTTATGTCATAAATAGTGAGTCATAGTTATTGTAAAGTCTTTATCTGATAATTATAATATTTTTCTTTGTAAATCTGTTTCTTTTGTCTGTTTTCTCTTGGTTATTCATCATATGTTTTTATCTGTTGGTATGACTGGCAATTTTTGTTGAATGTTGGACTTTTTAGAAATAATTTAAGGCTTTCTTATTTTTAAGAGAATTTACCCTTCATTTTGAGTTGAGGTTGATAATATAGGAGTATATCTTCTCTCCTAAGTGGAACCAAGTGTTCAGATGATTTTGAGTTCAGCTTGAGTCTGTGTAGACACTGATCTATTTCAAGTCTATCCTGACTTATTTAGTGATAACTGTTAGAAATTCCAAGCTAGGGACTTTTCCAGGCACTCTCTTCCTTGGTAGAGTGTGAGGTCCAATTTTCTGTTTTATACTTCTCAAGATTTCTCTTTGTCAATCCACCATCAACTGTTTCGGAATTTGCAAATACCTCACTAGAAGAAACTATACTAATGTGGATCACCCCTTTGTAATTCCTTTGCTTCAAGTCTTGTTGCCTTGAAAGCTTATGCAATGCCCCAACTGGTGAATTTATTTATTATTTAAATATTCGACTGCCTTTTAAAACATTAGTCCTTGTTTGTCTGTATGGAAGAATATTTATTTTTTTTAAAGATTTATTTATTTACGATTTTATTTATTTATTTATTTGAGATTTTATTTTTTATTTTATTTATTAATGAAATTTATATTCATGGAAAATATTTCTGCAAGTCAGAGAGTGACTTACATGAAACAATGGAATTGTAAAAGTGCTAAAGTGATCTGGCAATCTATACTTGTATGCCTAATCTAGTGAGTATGTAATTTTTACCTTAATTTTAATATTTATTTTCTTACTAGTATATTTGTTTCTTTTTCACATATGCTTTAGTCAATTTTCATAGTATTTTGCTATTTATTACTGTTTTCTTTTTGAGTTCAACATCTGTGGATCTAATTCTCCTCTTGCTTTGTTTTTTCTGGGATTCACTGTCGTAGAATTATTTTCCTTTCATTTTGCTTTATTTAATTGTGCTTTCAGTCATTAGATTTTTTTTAATCTCTTGTAATATTTTAGGGTCTTGTGTGATTTATCTTACTCCAGTGAGGATTTTAATTAGCTTCAAATAGATAATAACTCTTGCCATTAATATCCAAGAACCCTTTAAATTAAAATTTTACCCCACTTGCTTTTATAATATGCAGTATAAATTTAGCCAACACTTTGAAAGCAATTCTTAAAGTATGAATTTTCAGGTGAGATTTCTATGCCCTTATATAAGTAATAGGAAAATTTAAAAAATTACATTTTCATTTTTCATTGAGAATTTTCTGGTTAAGGTAACTGTCTTAAAGGCAGATACTGCTTTCAGGACTTTTCTATTTTTAATATCTTCTTGTGAAAATGCTTATATATACAGAAGTACAATATTGTTTTTAAAGCCAATAAAAAGTTCACATTTCAGACATACATTACACTTTGCCCCATAGTGTTTTAATAACAAGATACAAGATATTGGGAAATAAGACATATATATTCATACTTACTGTTTTTTGAAATTCTTTAAACAAAACATATATAGAAAGATGTACTTATATCTGTATCTATCGATATCTCTGATGCATGAAGAAACATAGGTAAATTTGTTGTAGGAAAAAGAAAGCATTTAAGGAGAAGATAAAATATTAAATTGACTTCAAATATAAAAATTCATAAATGAAACGAAAATAAACAAAACATTTAATTAAGAAATCTTTCTAATTTAAAATGTCATGGTGGTATGACATTAATTTGCATTAATGAGGCTATGATGTCCTAAAATTTGATTGTCTAATAGGATGAAATCCCTCTTTATGTAGGAAAAACAAATTTTATGAATAATAACAAAGTCATTTAATATGCATCAAATTTATTAGAGTATTGTTTTTATTTTTCTAATGGCTTTTACCTAGCAAGATATAATAATAAATTATATACAAATCTATCAGGAAACTCAGCAGGTTGCTTCAAAGTAAAAATCCTGGACCTCCAAGACAGAAAGAGGCAAAGATTAATTGTATTGAAAATAGTTTTGTGTAACACGGATTTTAATTTCCTGCCAGTTATATACACTAAGGCCACTCACCTACTGACTGATGTCCTCTCCTTCCTTGTTTGGTAACATAGATGCCATTAAAGACTTAGAGAGAAGGGCAAGACGGCGGAAGAGTAGGGTCCCCAAGTCACCCGTCCCCACCAAATTACCAAGATAACCTTCAAATCATCCTGAAAATCTACGAATTCGGCCTGAGATTTAAAGAGAGACCAGCTGGAATGCTACAGTGAGAAGAGTTCGCGCTTCTATCAAGGTAGGAAGACGGGGAAAAAGAAAGAAAGAAACAAAAGGCCTCCAAGGGGGAGGGGCCCCGCGAGGAGCCGGGCTGAGGCCGGGGCGAGTGTCCCCAGGACAGGAGAGCCCCGTCCCGGAGACGCAGGAGCTGCACCGACCTTCCCGGGCGGAAAGGGGCTCGCGGGGAGTTGGAGCAGGACCCAGGAGGGCGGGGATGCCCTCGGGCTCCCGGGGACACTAACAGACACCTGCGCCCCGGGGGAGTGCGCCGAGCTCCCTAAGGGCTGCAGCGCACGGCGGGACCCGGCGGGACCCGGAGCAGCTCGGGGGGCTCGGGGCGGCTCCTCGAGGGGGCTGCGGGGCGGGAGCAGCTCGGGGGGCTCGTGGGCGGCTCCGCGGAGGGGGCTGCGGGGAGGGAGCAGCTCCGGGGGCTCGGGGGCGGCTCTGCGGAGGGGGCTGCACCACTGGGCGCCGGAATCTAACAGCAAAGGCTCTGGAGCACAGGGCGCCGGGACACAGCCCAGGATCCGGCCTCCCCCGGGACAGGCAGAGGCCGGGAGGGCCCAGAACCCCAAGGACGCTCCTGCCCCGAGCTGAGCAGATCAGCGGCCCCGCCCGGAGCCTCCAGGCCCTGCAGACGGAGAGCTCCGGAGCTACTGCGGGGGCTGACTCCAGGGCTCCGGAGCTGGCCCCGCCACTGGGGCTGTTCCTCCTGGGGCCTCACGGGGTAAACAACCCCCCTGAGCCCTGCACCAGGCAGGGGGCACAGCAGCTCCCCCAAGTGCTAACACCTGAAAATCAGCACAACAGGCCCCTCCCCCAGAAGACCAGCGAGACGGACCAGTTCCAGGGGAAGTCAAGGAACTTACAGTACACAGAATCAGAAGATACTCCCCCGTGTTTTCTGTTTTTTTTTTTCTTTTTGATTTGTTTTGTTTGATTTGCTTTTTTCCTTTCTTTCTTTTTCTTTCTCCTTTTCTTCTCTTTTTTCTTTTTTCTTCCTTTTTTTTTCTTTTTCTCTTTTCTTTCCTTCTTTCTCTCCTCTCTTTTTCTCCTTTTCCCAATACAACTTGCTTTTGGCCACTCTGCACTGAGCAAAATGACTAGAAGGAAAACCTCACCTCAAAAGAAAGAATCAGAAACAGTCCTCTCTCCCACAGAGTTACAAAATCTGGATTACAATTCAATGTCAGAAAGCCAATTCAGAAGCACTATTATACAGCTTCTAGTGGCTCTAGAAAAAAGCATAAAGGACTCAAGAGACTTCATGACTGCAGAATTTAGATCCAATCAGGCAGAAATTAAAATCAATTGAATGAGATGCAATCCAAACTAGAAGTCCTAACGACGAGGGTTAACGAGGTGGAAGAAGGAGTGAGTGACACAGAAGACAAGTTGATGGCAAAGAGGGAAATTGAGGAAAAAAGAGACAGACAATTAAAAGACCATGAAGGGGATCCCTGGGTGGTGCAGCAGTTTAGTGCCTGCCTTTGGCCCAGGGCGCGATCCTGGAGACCCGGGATCGAATCCCACGTCAGGCTCCTGGTGCATGTAGCCTGCTTCTCCCTCTGCCTGTGTCTCTGCCTCTCTCTCTCTCTCTGTGACTATCATAAATTAATTAATTAAAAAATTAAAAAAAAAATAAAAGACCATGAAGACAGATTAAGGGAAATAAAGGACGGCCTGAGGAAGAAAAACCTACGTTTAATTGGGGTTCCCGAGGGCACCGAAAAGAACAGAGGGCCAGAATATGTATTTGAACAAATCCTAGCTGAAAACTTTCCTAATCTGGGAAGGGAAACAGGCATTCAGATCCAGGATATAGAGAGATCTCCCCATTAAAAAGATTCATGGAAACTAATGAGAATGAAGATACAACCGTTCAAAATCTTTGGGATGCAGCAAAAGCAGTCCTAAGGGGGAAATACATCGCAATACAAGCATCCATTCAAAAACTGGAAAGAACTCAAATACAAAAGCTCACCTTACACATAAAGGAGCTAGAGAAAAAACAGCAGATGGACCCTACACCCAGCAGAAGAAGAGAATTAATTAAAATTCGAGCAGAACTCAACAAAATCGAGACCAGAAGAACTGTGGAACAGATCAACAGAACCAGGAGTTGGTTCTTTGAAAGAATTAATAAGATAAACCATTAGCCAACCTTATTAAAAAGAAGAGAGAGGAGACTGAAATTAATAAAATCATGAATGAGAAAGGAGAGATCACTACCAACACCAAGGAAATACAAACTATTTTAAAAACATATTATGAACAGCTATACACCAATAAATTAGGCAATCTAGAAGAAATGGACGCATTCCTGGAAAGCCACAAACTACCAAAACTGGAACAGGAAGAAATAGAAAACCTGAACAGGCTAATAACCAGGGAGGAAATTGAAGCAGTCATCAAAAACCTCCCAAGACACAAGAGTCCAGGGCCAGATGGCTTCCAGGGGAATTCTATCAAACGTTTAAAGAAGAAACCATACCTATTCTCCTAAAGCTGTTTGGAAAGATAGAAAGAGATGGAGTACTTCCAAATTCGTTCTATGAGGCCAGCATCACCTTAATTCCAAAACCAGACAAAGACCCCACCAAAAAGGAGAATTACAGACCAATATCCCTGATGAACATGGATGCAAAAATTCTCAACAAGATACTAGCCAATCGGATCCAACAACACATTAAGAAAATTATTCACCATGACCAAGTAGGATTTATCCCCGGGACAGAAGGCTGGTTCAACACTCATAAAACAATGTTTTATGAATCAATGTTTATGAATCAATGTTTCTCTTGCTGATATGATGAATCACAAGAACTATATGATCCTCTCATTAGATGCAGAGAATGCATTTGACAAAATACAGCATCCGTTCCTGATCAAAACTCTTCAGAGTGTAGGGATAGAGAGAACATTCCTCAACATCTTAAAAGCCATCTATGAAAAGCCCACAGCAAATATCATTCTCAATGGGGAAGCACTGAGAGCCTTTCCTCTAAGATCAGGAATAAGACAGGGATGTCCACTCTCACCACTGCTATCCAACATGGTACTGGAAGTCCTAGCCTCAGCAATCAGACAACAAAAAGACATTAAAGGCATTCAAATTGGCAAAGAAGAAGTCAAACTCTCCCTCCTCGCCGATGACATGATACTCTACATAGAAAACCCAAAAGCCTCCACCCTAAGATTGCTAGAACTCATACAGCAATTTGGTAGCGTGGCAGGATACAAAATCAATGCCCAGAAATCAATGGCATTTCTATACACTAACAATGAGACTGAAGAAAGAGAAATTAAGGAATCAATCCCATTTACAATTGTACCCAAAAGAATGAGATACCTAGGAATAAACCTAAGGATCTATACCCTAAAAACTATAGAACACTTCTGAAAGAAATTGAGGAAGACACAAAGAGATGGAAAAATATTCCATGCTCATGGATTGGCAGAATTAATATAGTGAAAATGTCAATGTTACCCAGGGCAATTTACACATTTAATGCAATCCCTATCAAAATACCATGGACTTTCTTCAGAGAGTTAGAACAAATTATTTTAAGATTTGTGTGGAATCAGAAAAGACCCCGAATAGCCAGGGGAATTTTAAAAAAGAAAACCATATCTGGGGGCATCACAATGCCAGATTTCAGGTTGTACTACAAAGCTGTGGTCATCAAGACAGTGTGGTACTGGCACAAAAACAGACACATAGATCAATGGAACAGAAGAGAGAACCCAGAAGTGGACCCTGAACTTTATGGTCAACTAATATTCGATAAAGGAGGAAAGACTATCCATTGGAAGAGAGACAGTCTCTTCAATAAATGGTGCTGAGAAAATTGGACATCCACATGCAGAATAATGAAACTAGACCACTCTCTTTCACCATACACAAAGATCAACTCAAACTGGATGAAAGATCTAAATGTGAGACAAGATTCCATCAAAATCCTAGAGGAGAACACCCTTTTTGAACTCGGCCACAGTAACTTCTTGCAAGATACATCCACGAAGGCAAAAGAAACAAAAGAAAAATGAACTATTGGGACTTCATCAAGATAAGAAGCTTTTGCACAGCAAAGGATACAGTCAACAAAACTAAAAGACAACCTACAGAATGGGAGAAGATATTTGCAAATGACGTATCAGATAAAGGGCTAGTTTCCAAGATCTATAAAGAACTTATTAAACTCAACACCAAAGAAACAAACAATCCAGTCATGAAATGGGCAAAAGACATGAAGAGAAATCTCACAGAGGAAGACATAGACATGGCCAACAAGCACATGAGAAAATGCTCTGCATCACTTGCCATCAGGGAAATACAAATCAAAACCATGGTGAGATACCACCTCACACCAGTGAGAATGTGGAAAATTAACAAGGCAGGAAACCACAAATGTTGGAGAGGATGTGGAGAAAAGGGAACCCTCTTACACTGTTGGTGGGAATGTGAACTGGTGCAGCCACTCTGGAAAACTGTGTGGAGTCCTCAAAGAGTTAAAAATAGACCTGCCCTACGACCCAGCAATTGCACTGTTGGGGATTTACCCCAAAGATACAGATGCAATGAAATGCCGGGACACCTGCACCCCGATGTCTATAGCAGCAACATCCACAATAGCCAAACTGTGGAAGGAGCCTCGGTGTCCATCGAAAGATGAACGGATAAAGAAGATGTGGTCTATGTATACAATGGAATATTACTCAGCCATTAGAAACGACAAATACCCACCATTTGCTTCGATGTGGATGGAACTGGAGGGTATTATGCTGAGTGAAGTAAGTCAATCGGAGAAGGACAAACATTATATGTTCTCATTCATTTGGGGAATATAAATAATAGTGAAAGGGAATAGAAGGGAAGGGAGAAGAAATGTGTGGGAAATATCAGAAAGGGAGACAGAACATAAAGACTCCTAACTCTGGGAAACGAACTAGGGGTGGTGGAAGGGGAGGAGGGCGGGGGTTGGGGGTGAGTGGGTGACAGGCACTGAGGGGGACACTTGACGGGATGAGCACCGGGTGTTATTCTGTATGTTGGTAAATTGAACACCAATAAAAACTTATTTTATTAAAAAGAAAGACTTAAAGAATATTGCTGGATAAGAAAATAATACTACTACTTGCATGTAAAAAGTGCTGAGTTGCCAAGAGATATCTCCTTACAAATGTTTGTCTGATGAGTTAAAAAAAAAAAAAGAAAGAAACATAGAAACTATTTACATCTTCTTGAGAACAGCTAGGATAAATTAAAATAATTTGAATACATATATTTTTTGGTATTGTCTCTGTTCATTTCAAAGATTCAAGGAAATATACTGAATATTTTCTATTCTGAATAATTAGATTAGATAGTTATAGATGTTTATTACTTTCTGCTAACAAGGATATGCTATTTTCAAGATAAAAATTAAAGTACAATATATATTTCCTTTACCAGAGAAAAAAATGAATTTTAAATGTAAAAATGTGGCTTAGGTTGTAAAGGTAAATCAGTTACCAAAATAATATGCTTCTTTTTATGCGTAGTATGTAAGAATATAGAGAGAGTTTTTAATAATAAATAAAGAAACTGAATATTCAGAACACTTTTGTATTGGGGCACCCGGGCGGTTCAGTTGAGCATCTGCCTTTGGTTCAGGTCATGATCCTGTGATCCGGTTGAGTCCCGCATCAGGCTTCTTGCAGGGAGTCTGCTTCTCCCTAGGCCTATGTCTCTGCCTCTCTCTGTGTTTCTCAGAATAAATAGATAAAAATCTTTAAAACAACAACAACAAAAATTTTATGTTAAATGTTTTCAGGTAGTTCATGAACAGAACAAAGGATAGTTATATTTAATTAAGCTCTATTAGAATTTTATCTCTTGCTAGACTATGTCAGGTTTTTTGAAAATTTAAATATATATTTAAAAATAATATTTCATTTCACACTAATTATTTTTAGGTAATATTAAATCTAGAGTAAAATTAAAGCTGACTTTTCCATGACTGTCATGGAAATAAGTACAATGTCAACAAAAACATTGTACTTACTGGTGTTGCAAAAACCAAGAAGTTTCATGATTATTAAATAAATAAATAAATAAATAAATAAATAAATAAATGTAAAAATCCATGGTAATATTTTTGGTATAATATTGTATCAAAGAAAACTGGATAATATCAATTATATCTTATAGTTGTTTAAGAATACTGTTAATTATCATCCATTAATGATACTTTATGCAAAAATAAATTATTGTTAGCATAGGTAATTGTACCACTCTGTAAACACAGGCATGCAAAACTATATATAAATATGAACATAAATTAGCAACAAATGAAAATAATATGTTACAAAGTTGCAGAAATTAATTTTGAAATCAGGAAGTGAATTGAATACTTCAAAAAGCTTTTGAGGCAATGGGAAGACATTAAGAAACTCAAAAACTAATAATACTAGTTAATAATAATAATAAAAGTAGTAGGGATCCCTGGGTGGCGCAGCGGTTTGGCGCCTGCCTTTGGCCCAGGGCGCGATCCTGGAGACCCGGGATCGAATCCCACATCGGGCTCCCGGTGCATGGAGCCTGCTTCTCCCTCTGCCTGTGTCTCTGCCTCTCTCTCTCTCTCTCTGTGACTATCATAAATAAATAAACATTTAAAAAAAAAATAAAATAATAAAAGTAGTAAAGAGTAGGAACAAATATAACAATGTTGATCAAATTGAAGAAAGACAAATGATCTTAGAATATAAGAATAAAATAGAGGGTATTCAAGGGAGAATAAAATTGAAAATAATGCAGGAAAATGAAAATACTCAAGAGAATGCATAAAAATAGAGAATGTAGTAATTATGGTTAGAGGGAGAATGGGTAAAAGGAAAGACAAGCAAGGAAGTTCCAAAATTTGGCCTCTAAGGAAAAATTAAAAATTGATATAAAATGTTATTTAAAATTATAATCGGTAGAAACTTTGTTTCTGGGAGTTTGGAAACCAGGAAGATTTTTTCAGTGTAATGTAAAAGGCTTAATTTCCTTGTAGAATTGTTATTGGTACTGCACAGTCATTGCCACTATGTATCAAACAAATGTATAAATACTTTAATAATAAATATTAAAAAATTGTAAGAATTTCTTCTCATTAGTCTCTGAAACTATTGTCAGTAACCTAGTAAATGAGTAGTATCAAAGACTTGTTTAATTTGGCAGGATAGAGCAAATTCAAAATAGGAGAGATTATGATTATGGTGTAGGTAGATATCACCAAACCAAGCATCTTCAGCCCTAAATCATCTAGCCACTTCAGTAGTGCTCTGCTTTAAGTATTGTGTACTTACTGTGGACTACTGCGAGGTATTTACTAACCTAGTGCTCAATTTATATATTAACTTGCTTAGAATTCAAATTTTTTAAAAATGTTATCTTCCCATATAAAACAATGCATATCTTTCTATTTTTCAACTCTACATTTTGATTCTCTGTGGTATTTATTTATTTGACATACAAAGAAATGCATATATTTAATATATACAATTTGATGAGTCTGGATAAATGCAAACCCTTGTGATACCATTTCTGTGATCAAGAAATAGGTCTATATGATACCTCCCAAAGTTTCTTCTTGTCCTTTTTTTTTGTTTACATATTGAAACAAGTATTGTTAAAATATCTATACTGTCTAAAATGATCTATAGATTCAATACTATCTCCATCAAAATTCCAATGGCATTTTTTACAGAAATAGAAAAAAATACCTAAATTTTATATGGAACCACAGAACACCAGAATGGTCAAAGAGATCTTGAAAAAGAACAAACCTGGTGACATGATACTTCTTGTGACAATAAGTAGTTTTATACATATGAAGTTGGGATTTCAAAGGAACGGGGATGGAATCCCCAACTTCATATGTATTCAACTACTTATTGTCACATTTTAAAAATCAAATGTTTATTATATTAGTTTCAGCTGTATACTATAGTGACTTAACAATTCTATACATTAGTCAGTGCTCACCATGATAAGTGTACTCTTGATCTTAATCCCTTATTTCCCCCCTAACTCCCACCCACCTCCCTTCCGGTCAATTTGTTTTCTATAGTTGAGTCTGTTTCTTAATTTGTCTCTTGTTCATTTTTGTTTCTTAAATTCCACATATAAGTGAGATTATATCACAACATTTTTCTCCATTTATCTATCATGTACACTTAGATTGTTTCCATATCTTGACTACTGTAAATAATGCTGCAATAAACAGTGTCCCATATATATTTTTCTTAAATTAGTGTTTTTGTTTTCTTCAGGTTCATCTTTTTGTGGTTCAAATGTGACTTCAGGGTTCACTGTCTGTGCATCTTCACCAGCACTTATTATTTCTGTTTACACACACACACACACACACACACACACACTCACACACAAGCCATTCTCACTGGTGTGAGGTAAAATCTCTTTGTGATTTTGATTTGTGTTTCTCTGATGATTAATGCTGTTAAGCATTTTTCATGTGTCTGTCGGCTACCAATGTGTCTTCCTTAGAAAAATATCTATTTGGGTTCTCTGCCCATCTTTAACCAGATTCTTTTTGAGTTTTAATTATTAATTTGTGGAGTTGTACAAGTTCTATTCTTCCCTTGACCTTGGTTTATTAGAAATGCCTTTAGTGTTTCTTCATAAAGTAAGAGACTGGTTTAGGGTTCAGTATTTACCACTATTTTAATTTAATTTAAATCTAATTTAATTTGCTTTGCTTTTCTGCAAGGGCTGAGATGGTTCTCAGGGACATAATAAAGTCTCAAGGCTAGGGAGAGACCAGCAGCACAGACTTAAGGTAGGCCTGTGATCTGCACTGACTGTTCATCATAGCTGTAGCAAAAATCAGAGATAGATTAAAAGTCACATTATGAGCCACAAAAACCGTCTGTTACTTTGCTTCCTTTGCCATATTCAGGACTTTGCATATTCTACATTAAACCTACTCTGACCCTGACTCTTCCAGGTAATGGTTATCCCAATCTCTTAAGAATCTTGATATCCAGAAGACTATGAGGGATGAACTACCTTTTCCTTTATAGGCGATTCCAGGCTTGTAATTGATATTCATCATCTCCCTCTTCTCCCAACCATTCTGTTTCCTTCACTGTCAGGCAGCGCTTCAGTTTATCTGACAAGTAGCCCAAACTTTCGATTCTAAGGAGTGTAGGCCCTTGGTTTCCTGCTCTTTATCAGGTGGCAATTGAAAATTTATTCTTACCACCAAATATGAAATCAACAAAAGATGGCTCAGTGAATCTTCTAAGTTCCAGACTTTCCCTATCAAAGCATCAAATCTAAATCTTTATGATAATTGGTTTGATTACCTACCTCATATAGTATAAATTTCCTTTGATTAATAATTAATTAAATTGAAATAATGGCAGTCAGGGTTTTAAATTTATCTTAATCCTTTATTTGTCCTCTGGTTAAGATGCCACAACCAGGAAATTGATTCTCTAAGCCAGAATATGCTGAAGTTGTGGGGACAGGAGACACAAAATCTTGGAGTCACTGGGATGATAGTAAAAGAGTCCACTCCTCTCTACTTTCTGTTTCTAGACCCATCCAAAGCAATTTGGGACACAAAAATTTACATTAAAAATGTTAATGTTAACAATTGTTTCAACAACTTGAAGGTTAGAGCCCTCAAATTACAGCGGTAGTTCTGTAGCTGGCTTCTTACTTGATCTATTAATAATTTATTCTAATGTTTTATGCAGCTGCTCTAAGGCAATGAGGGACATTATAGCACCAGAGGTTTTGAATGCTATACCTTCATTGCGTAAAATGCTAGATACCAAATTCCTTGCTTATAAATCAGGCATTCTGAAAACTGTTGGGTAGTGATGCTGCCTGGAGCACTGTGAGGGGAGGCAAATAAGTATTTATAACTGATGCTAATTCCGGTAAAAATGAATGGTTTCCCCCAATGGGTGGAAAAGGTGCAGTGTATTCAACTTTACATCAAATGGCTTATGTGGTCTTCACCTGGCATGATATTATATCAAGGACCCAGCTTTGGTCTCCCTTATTGGAAGATCAGACATTTTGTGTCCCAACCTTGGTGGTCTCAGTTGTAGCACCTTGGCTGTTCTTTTATTTTTTCCATTATGGTGGCTGTGGGCCAGATTTCTCCAGCTTCCATTGCTCAAGTCATTTTGTCTATCCAGTCTCTTAGTGGCTCCTCTATACTGTCTTGTGGGTTTTGACATGATTCAAAGAGTTTCACACATAGTGTACATACACTTCCACGAGTCCATTTGTACATTTCTTTCCCAGACCTCTTAGTCCCTAATTTCTCTGATTCCACCCTTCCAGACTCTTGATCAACTAGCCATACATATCTTTATTCAGGCCAGTATTTTGAGCAAGAGTACTCCTCAAAACTCTTTTGACTAAGAGTTTTTCTCTCACCCTTGACTACAAAAGCCCTCCTTGAATGGAGCTTTAGCATGGCAGCAGTGAATTTTTCGATTGTATTAACATAGCATTTTGAACTATTTCTAAAATTTGTCTCCTTTGTCAGTTGATCACAGGGCAAAGTTCATAAGGTCTTAGTTATAGGTGAAGGAATTATTTCATTGCAACAGAGGTAGATAAAGGGCTATACTAGACTAGGCTGTACTAGACTAGGGCTATACTTAACACTTAAGTCAAACCCACATGGTTGTAATGTGTTATATTTATATATTGCTGGATGCAATAGCTAACATATTATTGAAGAACTTTTGTCTGTAGAATTCTTTTTCTGTCCAGTTTTTGTCTATTTTTGGCAGTAAGGTAATAATACCAGCTTCATACAAGAAATTAGGGAGTGTTCTGTTATCTTTTATATTTATTACAGGTTGTGTAGATTTGTTACTGTTTTTCCTTAAATGCTTGGTAACAGGTATATGGGTCTGCACTTTTCTTTGTTGGAAATGGCTTTAAATACAAATTCAATTTCTTTACAATATATAGGGCAAGTTAGTTTTTTTATTTCTTCTTGATTGAGCCATGTCATTTTTGTTTTATCAAGAAAGCTGGCCATTTTATCTGTTTTTTTTTTTTTTTCATGGAATTTATACCATGATCTTATCCTTGGGGTCTATGTTAATGTTCTTTCTGTTTTTTCTAATACTTGCAGTGTGTGCCTTCTTTTTTTTATAATCAGTTTTATCAATGCTGTTGATAGCCTCAAACACCTAGATTTTGTTTCATTTATTTTCTTCATTATTTTTCAGCTGTCAATTTTCTTGATTTCTGTTCTTTATCCTTTTCTTACTTACACATGTTTTGGATTAATTTATTATCATTATTTTTTAATTTCTTAAGCAGGAGGCATAAACCAACCAAAGATTTGAGATCTTTATTCTTCACTCATACAAGTATTTAATAGCATCAATATTCCTCTAAACATTGCTTTAGTTGTATTACCAAAATTTTAATATGTATGTTTATTATTTAGTTAAATGAAAATATTTTCAATTTTTTATAATTTACTTTTTGATTCATTCATTATTTGTTTTATTTAATTTCCAAATGTTGTAATTTCTTTTTTGTTAATTTTGCATTTAATTCCATTATTAACCCGGGACATACATTCAATAATTCCAACTCTTAAATTTGTGAATGTTTGTTTTATGGAGCAGAATATGGTCTTATCTTAGGGAATGCTCCATGTACACTTGAGGAAATTTTTACTGTGTCCTTAGTGGCCTCTATAGATGTAAATTAAATCATGTTGGTTGATATTAATTTTCAGGTCTTCTTTATCATTGCAAGTTATCTGAAGCTCTGTTAAAAATAAACACTTAGGGTTATTATGACTTTTTGGATAATTGATATCTTTATCTCCATCTACTGTTCTTCATTCTTGGGAATATTTCTTTCTGAAGTCCACTTAATGTGATATTAATATAACTATTTCCACTTTGTTTTGATTATTGTTTCAGTAGTATATGATTTTCCATCCTTTTACACTAACCCCTTTATATCTGAAGTGTGGGTTGTGCTGTGTGTGTGTGTAGATGCATGTTGTTAGGGTTAACTTCTTTAATGATTTTCATCTCATGATTTCTGTGTTTGAACAGGTTTTCATAATCTATTACAATTATTTTAATGCAGATGTAGTTGGATTAAAGTCTACCATCTTGCTAGCTGTTTTCTATTTGTTTCATCAGTTCATTGCTGAATTTCTCCTCTTTTCTCTGCCCTCATTTTCATTAATTATTTTTAACTTTTAACATTTTGTTTTAATCCCATATTCTTATTATTCTTTTTAAAAGCTTTGAGTGGTTTCTTTAACATGTACTTCTTTATTAATCAGAGTCTATAATCATATAACCTCATACTACTACTTCATTATAATTTAAGCAATTTACAATATACTTTTAATTTTTTTCTTACAACATTTGTACTATTCTTGATATACATTTTAATTATACTTGTGCTTTAAATACACACTAAAGCATGACTATTTTACTTTAGAGTGAATTATCTTTACATGCAATGAAATTTAAGAAAAATAATGAAATATGTAGTAGCCTCCAATTACTCTGCTTCTAGAACTCTTTATTTGTTTGTGCAGATCAATCCAGCTTTCTGTCTCTTAAGCAATTTTTACTACCTAAAAAATCTTCACTAGTATTTCCTATAATTCAAGTCTACTGGCAACACATTCCTTCATGTATCATTGCTATATGAAAAATCTACTGTAATCTTTTTCTGTATGAAATGTGTTTTGTTTCTATAACTGTCTTTAAAGATTTTTGTTTTTACTTGAATTGTGAGCAATTTATATACACTATATATAAAACACCTAGGTATGCCTAGATGTTTTGTTTTGTTTATTTTTTCAACTGTGTTTGAGGTTATCTGAACTTCTGGTTCTGTGAGATTTTTGTAAAAGTTAACTATTTTTGTACATTTTGTCCTTTTCTTTCTTTTATTCTGGGATCTTAATTATATATTAGTTGTTATGAGTCCATTGACTTCCTTCTTTTTTCTGTATTTTTTTCCTGTTATTTCCACTTGGTTATTTGTTATCATTTTCTTTTCTATTAAAATTATCTATCTGACCTTGAAAAGACAGCCTTTTCCACTAGAGCCCTAAACATGTAAATCATAGTTATTTTTAAATCTTAAAATGCAACTGTCATCTGTAATTCTTTCATATTTCTAAATATTGAGCAGGGATATATACACACACACACCCTTATGGGAAAATTAAAATGCATGCTCAAAATTAGTATTGATTATTAATGATTTCAACAAAATTAAAACAGTGTATTAATATTGTAATCTTGCAGCAGTTATGTACAAATAAAATTTCAATTAGACCTAACAGCCTTTGATTTATGTAAAGCAAAGAAAGATTATATGTAGAAATAATGAGGTGGCCACTGTATATCTACTTAATTTGGTTTTAAATTGGCAGTAGTGTCATCTGTCAACTTGGGGAGAATGTAATAAAACATGCCAGTGAACAGAATTGATCTGAAATTCATTAATATAATTTTTGCCTTCTGGTAATAGATTATAAATAATAAATTTAAATAATAAAATGCAAAGAGTCCAGTGTATTTCATTGGATTATAAGTCTTGATTTTAAACTAGTTTTTTAGTAGTATATTCTCCACACATTTAAAATTTTTCTGACATGATTGGGGAAAATAAATTGCCTCCAATATTGGAATCAAATTTTCTTCTGAAGGTTATGACATTCATGGCAGTAATTTTTCTCTATTACCAGAAAAATGCTCAGGCAGGGGGTATGTTTGCAATTCCATCTTTAGCACTAAAAATACTAAATGTTATCTTTAAACACACATCTTTAAGCTTAAAAGATTATATTCTTTTTTTTATACAAAATAGTGAAGATTAAGATGAAACATTTTATTCTGTAGTATATTTTCCATTTAGGATATATGACCAGCAAAATTTGGAAACAATAACATACTGGTGATGTTCTGTTTTTAATTTTAAAGTAAAAATCTTCAAGTAGTTTTTGAATTTGTCTTAAAGGTCATTTAGCAGTATTCAGGGAGCTTAATACACCAGAGCCAAATATTTAATTTTAATGTAGTACTTTGCAACTGACTATAAGCATACTACTTATCCTTTCTAGTTCTTATCTTTTTCTCTAGGAGAAAGAAATGAATTTTATTATGGTAATCAAATCTTTGTTGAGCATCTGAAAAGCAAGACCATATAAAACAGGTATATCTTAGCCTTTATATCAAATTGCTGTGATGATCACTGTTATTACTTTTAATTTTAATGAATTAGAATTCACTGTAGGCAGGAAAACACTACTACTATCATTCAAAATATTATTTATCAAATTATATGGTGTTGTCTTCCCTATTAAGTCACAGTCCTTTCAATGAACATATAAAATTGTAGTTTTACTCCCAATGAACCTCTAAATATAAAATGAGGACCTTTCATTTGCGTACTACCAGCAGACTGCATATGAACAAAGGTGGTTGAATACCACCTCAAATTTCATTGTCTTGTCCAACACAGGGGATTTAGAATAAGGTTGATAAAAATAAAACTATATGACAACTTGATCGTAAATCTTAACATAGATTCTGTAACTATTCCTCAAAAAGACTCCTTAGTAGCGTAATACTTAGGCATTGAAAAAAATTCTAAGAATGACAAGATAGAATAACTGTAGAAGTACCCTGGAGTAAAAGAAAGGGCAAATATATGAGAATTTTTCCTCTTATTAAATATTTTGCAGCATTATTCCTGTTTTTAAATCCTAAATACTAACCGTTTTGACAATTCATCATCATCAATCATTAATCATCATCATCATCATGCCATTTGTTGTAGCTAGTAGTTATTATTTTGTTATACATATCTTCCTAACATGACTCCTCATCCTCTCATCTCTGAAAGACAGAAATTTAATTTTAAAACTATTTTGTAGGTAGAAAGAAGCCCAGAGGATAAGTAACTTGCTCAAGATAATGTCATTTAGGATCTAAAGACGTTATTTTTTTTCACAGCATTGTGTTTGATTTTAAAATTGAAATAGAGATAGTGGGAAAATATATATCCATTAGGTTACACAATCAAAATTTCACTTCCACTCCATATTAAGTTTATCATCATTTTTCTTGTTTCACAAACTAGCAATTTTAAAGGAGTAATTCATATCCCAATGTCAAAACACCATAATAATCCCTTTGCCTCTAGCTTCAAATTTATCCCCCTGCCAGATAAATCTTTTAAAGCATTACATTCATCAGATGACTCCCATGATCAAATATTGAGAAAATCTCCACAGTTCCTGGTATAGTTTAGGTCTTCAACATTGTGTCTCTCACATAAACTAATGAAATTATTCTCATTATCTCCAATCTTTTTTTTTCAAGATTTTATTTATTTATTCATGAGAGACAGAGAGAGAGAAAGAGAGAGAGAGAGAGAGGCAAAGATATAGGCAGAGGGAGAAGCAGGCTCCATGCAGGGAGCCCGATGTGGGACTTGATCCTGGGACTACAGGATCACGCCCTGAGCCAAAGGCCGATGCTCAACCATTGAGCCACCCAGACATCCCTCTTTTTTTTTTTTCTAATAAACTAGCCACTGTATTTCCTTGGTAACCTTATTGAAAGGCAAATTTGACCATGTTTTTTCCTTATACCAATGGTTCAGTGACTTCTAAATATTAAAGGTAAATCCAGACTCTTTTGCATTGTGAAGAAGACCTCTTGGTCCTTATTTTGCCCTAAGATTGATTTGCCATTTCTAACACTGTCTGTTGATTCTGATCTCTGTGTATGTTTTCATGGTAGTGACCTCTTGACTGGAAATCTTTTAGACTATTATTTTCCCACTTGCACTTTCTCTTCTCTTCTCATCTCCTGTACTTTACTACACCTCTCATTTTTCAGGGCTCAGCTTAAGACATATCTTCTAAATAAAACATTTCTCATTCTATCTCTGTCACCCAGATTAGATTGACTATGGTTTTTTTGTTTGTTTTTTAGAAATGAAGGTAAAATTTATTTAACATAAATGTAACCATATCAATGTGTAAAATTCAGTGACATTTCATACATTTGCATTGTTGTGTAGTCATCGCTTACATCAAGTATGAGAAGAATCTCATCATTCCCCTAAAAGAGGCTTGTACATTTTAGCTTGAGCAGTTGGTGTCATAGCAAAGAATCTGTTGCCAAACCCAAGGTGATGAAGGTTTTCTCTTGTTCTAAGAATTTTAAAGTTTTATCTGATACATTTAGATCTATGATCCATTTTGAGTTAAATATGGTATATACTGTGTGGTAGGGATCCAACTTCATTCTTCTCTATGTGAATATTCAATTGTCCCAGCACAATTTGTTGGAGAGACTATTTTTAACTCCTGGAATGGTTTTGGAACCATTGTTGAATTGATTGTAAATGTATGGATTTATTTCTGGATTCTCAATTCTATTCCATTGGTCTATGTGCCCATTTTATGCCAATAAAATATGCTTCTGATAAGTGTAGCTTTGTAGTAAATTTTGAAATCTGGAAGGGTGAGTCCTCCCACTTTTTCTTCTTTTCTAGATAGTTTTGTTTTAGGACCCCCTTGCAATTCTATATAAATTTGAAAATTAGCTTTTCCTCTTCTGAAAAAAAAAAGACTGTAGAAACTTAATAGGGATTTATATAATTGCATTTGTAGATATCTTTGGATACTATTGCTATCTAAGTGGTACTTAGTCTTCCGATCTATGGCTTTTGCTTCTTTAGGTCGACTTTAATTTCTTTCAGCAATATTTTGTGGTTTTAAGTGTATGAATCCTTCACTAGTCTAGTTTTTAGTCCTAGGTATCTTAGTTTTTTAAATGTTGTTATGAATAGAATTATTTCATTAATTCCCTTTTTTCAAAAAATTGTTCATGGCTAGTGTACAAAAATACAAGTAATATTTGTGTGTTGATCATATGTCTTGTACCTTGCTGAATTTTCTTATTAGCTCTAATAGGAATTCTTGTGCATTTTTAGGATTTTATATATATAAACTTATGTTATCTGCATTTGGTTTTACTTTCTTCTTTCTAATTTTGATGACTTTTATTTATTTTTCCTACTGCATTTCTCTGGCTAGAACTAGCAGTACAATGGTGAATGGGAGTGGTGAAAGTGGGCATTCTTTGTCCTGATCTTAGTGATGCTGTCAGTTTTCAACATGGAGAGATAGTAGATATAGGCTTTTCATAAATGCCCTTTATCATGGAATAATTTTCCTTCTATTCTAAATTTGTTGAATGTTTTTATTATGAATGCATATTGGATTTTTTTCAAATGACTTCTCTGCATCAATCGAGATCATTATTGTGATGGTTAGTTTTTTGTTACCTTGATTGAGTTAACCAATGCCCAGATAAGAGGTAAACACTCTTTCTATCTGTGTCTGGCACTGTATCTCTGGAAGAAATCAGCATTTGAATCAATAAACTGAGTAAAGAATATCACCTTCAGTAATGTGGGTGGGCTTTTTCTAATATGTTGAAGTCCTGATAAAACAAAAAGGTTATAGGAAGGATGAATTCACTCCTTCTTAAGCTGAGACATCAATCTTGTTTTAACTTCAGATACTGCACTCCTAATTATTGGGTATTCAGACTCAGACTGATGCTTACACAGTTGGGTCCCCATCACCACCCAATTCTCAAGCCCTCAGAATTAGACTGACTTATACCACTGCCTTCCCTGGTTCTCCAGCTTGATGGCAAACTGTGGGACTTCCTGGCCTCCATAGCCATGGTGGTCAATTCTTATAAATCTCTGAAATATATTGAAATATATTTCAGAGAAATCTAAGACAATTCTGTTTCATATTTTTTTTCCCATTCATTCTATTATTGTGGCATATTACATTGGTTGATTTTTCTATATCCAGCCACCCTTGCATTTCTGAGATAAATCACAGTAGATCAAGGTACATGATTATTTTAATATGATGGTAACTTTGGTTTGTTAGCATTTTATTGAGGATATTTGTAACTGTATTACCAGTATTATTTTGTCTGTGGTTTTCTTGTGATGTCTTTGTCAGGCATTGATTTCTGATTTTATTCAACGCTTGTCAGAGAAAATACTTGGTATGATTTCTGTCTGTTTAATTTTATTGAGAATTATTTTGTGGTCTAATATCTGGTCTATCCTCAAAAATATTGAATATCCAATTGTTATTGTAAAAATATTTCTCCCTTTAAGTATGCCAATTTTTACTTAATATGTTTTGTGACTCTTTTGTTTGATGCATATGTTTATAATTATTATATCTTCTTAATGAATTGATCTTTTTGCCACTATATATTATTCTTTGCCTCTTATAAAGGTTTTCCCTTTAAAATCTATTTTGTCTGATATTAGTGTGCCACTCAGTACTCTTTTGGTTACCATTAGATGGAATATCTTATTTCATCCTGTCATTTTCAACCTATCTGTACCCTTGGGTTTAAGTCAGTCTCTTGTAGATAACAGTGAGTTGGATCATTTCCTTTATTTTTAAATTTTTTTTGGTATAAATCTGTTCTGCTGATATTTGCCTTTTATTTTATTTTATTTTATTTTTATTTTATTTTATTTTATTAATTTGTATTTGTTTATTCATGAGAGAAACAGACAGAGGCAGAGACATAGGCAGAGGCAGAGGGACCAGGATCATACCCTGAGCTGAAGGCAGACACTCAACTCCTGAGCCGCCCAGAAGTCCCAATATTTGCCTTTTAAGAAGAGAAATTAATCCATTTATATTTAAAGTAATTATAAATGGAAAAGAAAACATACCATTTTGTTATTTTTTATATCTTTTTTTATTCTTCAGTTCCTCTATTTTCACCTTTCTGTATGTTTAATTGACTTTCTGTGTTATTTCAATTACTTTCTTATTTTATTTTCTGTACATTTAAAGCTATTTTCTCAGTGTTTACCTTGGGGATTACATTTGATTTCTTAGATTTATAGCAATCTATTTTGAATTAATACCACTTTAGCTTCATAGTATACAAAAACATTGCTATTATATATAGCTCCTTCCTTCCCTCTTTGTGCTGTCAAAAATTAGACCTTTATGCACTTTGTGTCCATTAACATAGATTTGTGAGATGTTGTTTGGTGCATTTGTGGTTTTTTTTTCAAATATGTGAGAAAAAAAAAGAGGAGTCATAAACCAAAAATGCAATAATACTCCTTTTTTAATTTACCTATTCAGTTACGTTTACTGGTGTTCATTTATTCATTTGCCTACAGGTTACTCTCCAGTATTCTTTCACTTATTCCTGAAGGAGTCCCTTCAGCATTTCTTTTTTTTTCCCCTAGGACTTGTTTTTTTTTAATTTTTTAATTTTTTTTATTTTGAAAGAGGGAAAGAGAGAGAGAGAGAACATGTATTTGAGCAGGGGGAAGGGCTGAGGGAGAAAGAGAATCCTGAAGCAGATTCTGTGCTGAATGTGGAGCCTAATGCAGGGCTTCAGGCCCAGGACCCTGAGATCATGACCTGAGCCAAACTCAAGAGTCAGCCACTTAACCAACTGAGTAACCCAGGTGCACCCTCAGTAGCATTTCTTATAAAGCATATGTACTCGTAACAAACTCACTCAGCATTTACCTGAGAATATCTTAAATTCTCCAATTCTATTGTAGAATATTTGCCAGACAGAATTCTTGGATGACAGTTTTCATTCTTTCAGAACTTCAAATATTTCCCCTACTACCTCTAGCCTCGTGGTTTCTGCTGAAATATTTGCACTTTATCTCTTTAAGGATCTGTTATACATGATTAGTCCTTCCCTTTTGCTGGTTTCAAAATTGTCTTTTATAGTGTCGATGTTTTGGGTTTTTCATTGCTGTCATTGTAATGTCCACATTCTTTGTTGAATATAGTCTCTGAAGTTTTCTGTTCTAGTAGCTTATGGTCAGTTAGTGTTTGACTACACGCCCTTTGACAACTCGAGTCAAAAGAAACAGAAAATAATGGAGAAAAAAAGAAAAAGAAAATGAGAAAAATACTGTCTTAGTATTGCAAGTTGGCCCTGAGTTGAGGCATTCCTTAGGTGCTAAGCCAGGCCTTGTAAAACTGCCTCAGGCTCATTGCTTTCACTAAGCCTAATAATCAACCTGATGTGAAAGCTTACAGACTTCTCAGGTCTCTCTGAATGTATGCATCCTGACTTGGACATATGCATGGATTTCTAAATTACCTGATATACACAATGTCTTCAATATCCAAATTATCCAAAGAGTTCTCTCTCAATTTTGTCTTCTAAGGCTCATGTTTATTGGCATGTTTATTGCTTGCCTCAACTGTAAACTTCTGCCCCAAGTTGCAGTGATTTGTTCATTTATTTTAGAATGTTTTTGAGGAATGTCTTTCATACATCCATTTTTCCATCCTAAGAAAGTTCTAACGTAGGTAATGCACATAAGTACACAAACACCACATATATAGTCCATCAGTAAGTCCTAACATCTTGAATCTCCACACTTATCCATATTGATTTCCTCTCTAGTCCCTATTATCATTACCTCTCCCTGGGCCACTGAGTTTGTATAGAGAGCTACTCATAATCTGTTTACCCCTATGAGGTTGGCATAATGCTTTGAAAAGTTAACCCTATGTCATCCACCAAGCATAAAACCCTTTATTGCTTTTATTACTTTTAATATAAAGAATGATATTTATGACATGACCTTTGTGACTATGTATATAACAATGTGTATTTTCTTTTAAAAAATATTTATTTATTTACTTGAGAGAGAGAGTGGGAGAGAAATAGCACAAGCATGAGCAGGGAGGATGGGCAGAGGAAGAGGGAGAAGCAGACTTCCCACTGAGCAGGGAGCCCCACATGGGCCTTGATCCCAAGACCCCAGGATCATGACCTAGGCCGAAGGCAGACACTTAACTGACTAAAGCACCCAGGTGCCCCAAATTACATGTAGTTATTTTCTGTTGTTATTTATATTCTCATTTATATCCAGAAAATTAGAATTATTCATAAAATACGAATAAACATAATGGCAACTAACTACTAAGTTATATAAAAGATTATGTAAATAAATATGCATAAAGTATACATAAAGATCTTAGAATTAGAACTGCTAAGCACTGATATATGTTAGTTATTACCATCATATTACTGTAAAGAGTTAACACAAAGAGTGTAGATTTAATTGGTTGATTAAAATATATTAAAAGGACAATTTTTAAAAAAGATTTTATTTATACATGAGAGACACAGGCAGAGGGAGAAGCAGGTTCCATGCAGGGAGCCTGACATGAGACTCCATCACGCCCTGGGTTGAAGGTGGTACTAAACCGCTGAGTCACCCGAGCTACCCCTATTAAAAGGATAATTTTAACTGCATACATGTTTTAACCAATACATCAAATGTAGAACCAGTGCCAAAGAGGATGAGATTTCAAAATTGAAATAATGTTGTCATTATTTTAATCATCATAATCATATCCTGGATTAAAGAAGCATTTTAAATATATTTTGAAGTATCTGTCAGATAAATGGATAAACATGTTTACCATAAAGTATAGAAGAGCAGGTAAGCCTATTGTTTAACATATTATACAAGATTAACTAAATGAAATATTAAATTTCTCTGGGTAAGAAGTGGGCCTAGATAATTCTATAAAACAGACAATATGTAGAGCAAGTGTATGAAATTATACCAATGTTATAATTTAGTTCTTTATATTGTACTTTGTGAAGTAATATTACAAGATAATCTTAATCTTTTTCTTCTTTTTTCCTTCTTGAAGTTACAAGAAATTTGTCAATATCGATTGCTAACTACTATTAACAAACATATCTTCTTATCCATTAATAAACATCTCTTTTTATCCATCTTTACAGAACTCTTAAATATTAACCATAGCTGAAACTTATTAGAGTGTAGAATAAGAAGCTATGCAAGTCTGTAGATTTTATGATGATGGAAAAAATATTTAAAATATCAAAAGAGTTACATCTTAGTATAACTCTAGTATCTCTACATTTTTAAAAATGTGATAGTGATTTCTCCTTGGCTATGATAGAATTATGCCTTGTTTAGCTTACAATCAGTCTTCAAGGGTGTGCTAGTCAACATTTCTATCTTCGGATTTTCTTCACTTTACATTTTGCCGTATATACCCTATGGCATTTTCTTAATGAGGTTATTTTCTCTGTCAGACTAACATAAATTGCTTAATTAATTTCCCTCACATCATTAAAAGCAATGAACTCCATTAATGTTACTGAGACTGAAAACAAATACAGTGTTAGAAGATTGAAATAATCATAAATCTCACTGTAGCAATGGCTTTGGATAAAATAGTCCAAAGAATTTTGGTCTACTTAGTGTAAGATTTTCAATGATGAAACTCAGATATCTTGAGTTGATCCTGAGTCCAATACCTGCAGCTATAGCAAATATAGACTGATTGTTAACTTAATACAGATTTCATTGTCTTTATACATATAATAAAGTCAATTGTTAAATTATAAAGAATCATAAAGAAAAAGAAGGTATAAAAAATTGGTTTCAAAGTTTAAAATTGAGGAAGTAGTGAACTCTAGAGATTGTCAACTTTAGGGTCAAAGATCGATAGATCATTATTTTACTAGTTATCTGTATTTCAGGAAAGAATTTTTAAAAACTATACACAAAAATAGAAAAATAAAATAAAACTAGACCTTAATTATGTTGAGATATATTACCTCTAAATTTATTTTGTGGAGAGTTTTATCAAGAATAGATGTTTTGTCAAATTTCATCAAATCCTTTTTTTTTTTTTTGTATCTATTGAAATGGTCATATGGTTTGCTATTTCTTCTCTTGTTAATGTGATATATCATATAGATGGAGTTGTGAATACTAACCTCCTTGTATCCTTGGAGTAATACTCACTTGATCATTATGAATGATGTTTTTGATATATTGTTGAATTCAGGTTGCTAGTATTTTGCTCAGAAATTTTGCATCCATGTTCATTAAAGACATTGGCTTTTTTTTGGTCAGCAGTTTTCTTTTTCTGTCAAGTCTTTGGTTTTGGTCAGGGTAATGGTAGCTTCATATAATGAATTTAGAAGCTTTTCTTTCTCTTCTATTTTCTTGGAATAGTTTGACAATAATAAATTAACTATTCTTTAAATGTTTGGCAAAATACACCTGAAAAGCCATCTGGTCCTGGACTTCTGTGGAAGTGGTTGTTTTGTGGTTGATGTTGTTGTTTTAATTACTGATTCAAATTTCATTACTAGTAATTGGTCTATTCAAATTTTCTGTGTCTTCTTGATTTACTTTTGGAAGACTATATATTTCTAGAAATGTATTAATTTTCCTAGGTTTCCAGGTGTATAATTTGTATAATGATCCTTTGTATTTTTGTACTCTTATTTGGATGTTATAATTATTTTTCAGTATTGGATGCCAAATTATAACAGTTTGAACAGTGGGAGGCTCTATTGGCTTACCCTTTGTCCTTTCAAAATTATCTTTTTCTTTGTATATATTTTTATTGGAGTTTGATTTGCCACCAAATAGTATAACACCCAGTGTGCATCCTGTCAAGTGTCGAAATTATCTTAGAGATTTTTTACAGGTGTTTTTTTGCAATAAGCATATAATCCAGATGTACTTTGCTTTTTCTTACATCACAGCATGTAATGAGCTACTTTCTAACAATAGAAGTTTCTTTTAGAGGAAAATATTATTTCAGATCAAATCTTAGTGAGAGGGATATATAATAGATTTCTTTAATAAGCATTTATTGAGCATATATGATACAATAGGGTTTTTTTCATGCAAGATACAACTAAATAAAATCTCTCTACTCTTGATTTCATATTAAAGTGGAGCTCAAGGGGCACCTGGTGGCTCAGTTGGTTAAGCATATGCCTTTGGCTCAGGTCATGACCTCAGGGTCCTGGGATCAGGTCCTACATCGGGCTCTCTGCTCAGTGGGGAATCTGCCTCTCCCTCTCCCTCTGCCTGTTGTTTCCCCTGTTTATACTCTCTCTGTCAAATAAATAAATAAAATCTTAAAAAAAATAAAAAAGAAGTGGATTTCAAGTGGAATTATTTTATAATTTATTTTTATTACTATTGCTATTGTTGCATTTATTAATATTATTGATTTTATCAGAATACTATATTCATTTTTATTTATAGCACATTACATACAAAGGAGTTAGTATTATACCATATGTAATCTTAATATATTTGTATATTTTTATTTTTCAAGAAAAAATGCACATTTTAGGGCTGAAGGTCATAATTTAAAAATGTTATTTTTTGTAAAGTAGGACTTTACCCCAAAGAAAAATGTGTTACCACTAAAGTAGGCAATTACTTAGCTTGTCAAGTCATATTGCTTCAAATTTCAGGGTAGCTCTGAAATATCTAGAAGAATTAGAAACTAATGATATGCCTTTTAGTGCAGCAACTTGACATGTTGATAGATTAGGTATTCCCATCAAAACACCACTGTAATTACTCTGTAATCACAAGGGTCAATGTGCGGATCTTCTTTTATGATCATGCTTCATGTCTTCTGCCTTGTTAAATCAGTAATTTATTATGGAATTCTTATCTTCAGAAATTGAAGCTCATCTCCTACCTCATCTATTGGCCTGACAATGCCTAGATACCAAGTAATAATAGGAACACACACACACACACACACACACACACACACACAAGCTACCATGTATTTTTTCTTTGTATTATTCTGTATGTATTTGTTTGTCTTGAGTTTTGTTGGGGAGGAGAAGATAAAAGGAGATTGGCCATTGCATTGCTCCAAACTCCAAACTCCAAACTGGAGAGAAGATTTTCTGATAACAGCAATAAAATAATGTAGTTAAGTCTTTTTTTTTTTAAATTTTTTATTTATTTATGATAGTCACATCACACAGAGAGAGAGAGAGAGAGAGAGAGAGGCAGAGACACAGGCAGAGAGAGAAGCAGGCTCCATGCACCGGGAGCCTGACGTGGGATTCGATCCCAGGTCTCCAGGATCGCGCCCTGGGCCAAAGGCAGGCACTAAACTGCTGCGCCACCCAGGGATCCCTGTAGTTAAGTCTTTTTTCCCTTTATAGGTAATAAATTGATCTTCAGATAGTGGTAAATAAACTATTATAATTTAAAATTATACAATTGTGCCCAAATTCTTCATAAATGGAAATCAGAAATAAAATTCTCACAATACATCAGATGTACTTTGATAGTAAATAGCTTACAAATTACATTAGTCATATGATGCTTAATTCCATTCATAGAATACTTGATATATATATAATTTTGAAAACTATTTCTGATTTTTTTAACAAGATAAAATTTGTGGGTGTTTAAATATTTTTGCTGGGGTACATTTGAGTGACATTAGTAACCAAATATAATGGGAACAAACATGTACTGTAATCTTATCAGTATTTGTCACTAACCAGCATATCATTTTAATTTTCCATTATCTTAGTTTCTTTAGCAACAAAAGGTAGTTGCTGAGCTAGATTATATTTAATATTTTTTCATATTTTATCATATTACTTTTAAGTGTCCCAAGATCTCCTGGTGAAGGTAGGTATAGAAGAGAAGAAAAGGCTGATTTAAGGTGGTAAGATGATTATATTTTGGCAGTAGTGCAAAAAAAAAAAAAAAAAAGATTCTCAGTTTAAGTTGTCAAATCTGTTTTATTTGTTCTACAGTACATAAGAGATATGCACACACACTATACATATGACATATATATATATATATATTTATATGTCAGCCCACAAAGTATTCATCAATTTAAAAAAAAAGAAAAAGAATGTTGTCATCTATTAAGTG
The DNA here is from genome assembly GCF_011100685.1 of Canis lupus familiaris. NCBI lineage: Eukaryota > Metazoa > Chordata > Mammalia > Carnivora > Canidae > Canis > Canis lupus. Next base: position 12,299,784 of record NC_049235.1, read on the forward strand.
TAACTGCCCAGCTCAGCCCTGGCTTAGATTATTACTATGAAGAACTATATTATTCCTGTATTTTTCCCTTAATCATAACTTTAGTGAACTCAAGCCCATATATATATTTTTTCTTCTTAAAGTGTTCAAGCTCCAATTCTATGCCAAATAGCCTTTGAAACCTAATGATCCAACTGTTTAATACAAGTATTTTCTCCTACATATATTTCCATGGTTATTTTTGTCACTTTATTAAATATAAGGGTTCAAATTTTGGCCTTTACTCACAAATTGCACTTATACTTAATTCTAGTATTAGGGGAGGGGTGTTTTGTGATCAAACTTGGCCTGAGTCCATTAACAATGATCTTATCTTCTTATACCCAGAAATACGTATTTACTTTTAAACTAATAAATGTGATAGAATAGAATATTGTGTGGAAGGAGTCTGGCAAGGTTGGAGTATAACAACGGAATCTCAACCTTATTAGCATGAGAAAGGGAAATTGTACAAGCAAGTAGAAATAAGATGGCACCTGGTGGGCAAGTTGTACATGAGATTCAGATAAAATCTCTATGAGCCCCTGAACCGATCTCATACCCTATGAAAATCCAAATCTCCCTTGAAGATTTTTGTTAATTTTCAGTGCTTTTGTTCTCCATGAAGTAGAGGCCTTCTCTACTTCATGAGCAATGACTTCTTTAACTGTCACCTTAGTTCTGCTCCATGTTGAAACTCACATGAATTTTAGTTACCATCTTTTATTCTCTCATTCAAAAGATATTCACACAAAACACTCATTTCTTTATAGACTTACTCAATATTTTTAGGACATTTTGGATGAAGTCATACCATGCATCAAAAAGGCTAATGCATCTTTCTGAAAACCACATTTGTTGCTTCCTTCCTTCTTTTCTTTTCACCCTCTCCCTCTATTATTCAGAGCAATCAGTTCATAATTGAGTCTACATCTTTATTTACATGCTCATGTACCTGAAGTACACAGCAGAAAAATGTTCATCTGTGTAGTGCACTTGGAAATGGTGTTGTGCTTATAGATAATTTTCTTTTTGCAGAAACACTATGTAGAGGGGATTTACTATTATACAGAGCCAGATCCAAACCTGATCACAATGAAGGGAGAGAAGTTATAGTAATGATGATTACTTGTATGATATTTTGAAGCCAAATCAAGTTCAATTCTTTGTCAGAGCAGTACCAAAGAGGGGATTTCTAACTGCCAAATGTTCATATATACTACAATGACTAAATACACATTAGCTTAGTTCTCGGTTTCCTAGCAATTAGACTTTCTAGAGCTTGTTGAGTTGAAGACATTTGCATTGTATTCCATCATATGATCTTAAAAGAAATAGAACATATTAACTATAATAAAAATTGATCATTACTCCAATCATAGTACTAGGCTTTCTGTTTTCCCTTAATGGAGGATTTTTACTGCCTCATACTCACTGTAGTATGTGGAGTATAGGAAGGATTTGTTTTATTCTTAATTTTTTCATTCTACTCTTAGAATACACAATGACTGATATGTTTGTGTTTCAGAAGAGATCTTTCTCAGTTTGTGAGTTATAATACCTAATTCCTAATCTCCCTTGTGAGCATTCTACAATGACCTTGGGAATGGAGTACATGGATATAGATTTACCATATGTCTGGGACTCCTAGAAAATCTACACTGCAATTCAACCCTATACTTCAAAGTTCAAAAAAAAAAAAAGTGAAATGTTGATCTGCTTCTTTCTCTGTGTATGATGACTTCTCTCCCCATCCACTTTACTGCCAAAATTGAAATGGTTATATGTTACATCTTTTCCAGAAAGAGTTTATAATTTTTTAGATTTAAGGTAATTAGGTCACTTTGCAGTCTAAGATCTCAGATGAACTTAAAATTTTTGTTTGTAGATTATCATTATTGTTCTCATTTTTAGTGTTGGAATGACAAAGCCCTGCATATTTCTGTATTATAATGGAAGCAGAAGTTTCAAGTCATGTTTTCCTTAAGTTATTTCACTTTGCAGATTATCAATTTCAATATTTATAAACATTAATATCAGGATATTTCTTATACTAAAATGCTTAAGAGGATACATATTTTAATATGAAGATATGATCTCATTATAATAAGTGATATTCTAACATGATAAGAAAACAAAAGTTGGCATTCAAATTGGCAAAGAAGAAGTCAAACTCTCCCTCTTCGTCGATGACATGATACTCTACATAGAAAACCCAAAAGTCTCCACCCCAAGATTGCTAGAACTCCTACAGCAATTCGGTAGCGTGGCAGGATACAAAATCAATGCCCAGAAGTCAGTGGCATTTCTATACACTAACAATGAGACTGAAGAAAGAGAAATTAAGGAGTCCATCCCATTTACAATTGCACCCAAAAGCATAAGATACCTAGGAATAAACCTCACCAAAGATGTAAAGGATCTATACCCTCAAAACTATAGAACACTTCTGAAAGAAATTGAGGAAGACACAAAGAGATGGAAAAATATTCCATGCTCATGGATTGGCAGAATTAATATTGTGAAAATGTCAATGTTACCCAGGGCAATATACACGTTTAATGCAATCCCTATCAAAATACCATGGACTTTCTTCAGAGAGGTAGAACAAATTATTTTAAGATTTGTGTGGAATCAGAAAAGACCCCGAATAGCCAGGGGAATTTTAAAAAAGAAAACCATATCTGGGGGCATCACAATGCCAGATTTCAGGTTGTACTACAAAGCTGTGGTCATCAAGACAGTGTGGTACTGGCATAAAAACAGACACATAGATCAGTGGAACAGAATAGAGAATCCAGAAGTGGACCCTGAACTTTATGGGCAACTAATATTCGATAAAGGAGGAAAGACTATCCATTGGAAGAAAGACAGTCTCTTCAATAAATGGTGCTGGGAAAATTGGACATCCACATGCAGAAGAATGAAACTAGACCACTCTCTTGCACCGTACACAAAGATAAACTCAAAATGGATGAAAGATCTAAATGTGAGACAAGATTCCATCAAAATCCTAGAGAAGAACACAGGCAACACCCTTTTTGAACTCGGCCATAGTGACTTCTTGCAAGATACATCCACGAAGGCAAAAGAAACAAAAGCAAAAATGAACTATTGGGACTTCATCAAGATAAGAAGCTTTTGCACAGCAAAGGATACAGTCAACAAAACTCAAAGACAACCTACAGAATGGGAGAAGATATTTGCAAATGACATATCAGATAAAGGGCTAGTTTCCAAGATCTATAAAGAACTTATTAAACTCAACACCAAAGAAACAAACAATCCAATCATGAAATGGGCAAAAGACATGAACAGAAATCTCACAGAGGAAGACATAGACATGGCCAACATGCACATGGGAAAATGCTCTGCATCACTTGCCATCAGGGAAATACAAATCAAAACCACAATGAGATCCCACCTCACACCAGTGAGAATGTGGAAAATTAACAAGGCAGGAAACCACAAATGTTGGAGAGGATGCGGAGAAAAGGGAACCCTCATACACTGTTGGTGGGAATGTGAACTGGTGCAGCCACTCTGGAAAACTGTGTGGAGGTTCCTCAAAGAGTTAAAAATAGACCTGCCCTACGACCCAGCAATTGCACTATTGGGGATTTACCCCAAAGATACAAATGCAATGAAACGTCGGGACACCTGCACCCCGATGTTTATAGCAGCAATGTCCACAATAGCCAAACTGTGGAAGGAGCCTCGGTGTCCAACGAAAGATGATTGGATAAAGAAGATGTGGTTTATGTATACAATGGAATATTACTCAGCTATTAGAAATGACAAATACCCACCATTTGCTTCAACGTGTATGGAACTGGAGGGTATTATGCTGAGTGAAGTAAGTCAGTCGGAGAAGGACAAACATTATATGTTCTCATTCATTTGGGGAATATAAATAATAGTGAAAGGGAATATAAGGGAAGGGAGAAGAAATGTGTGGGAAGTGTCAGAAAGGGAGACAGAACGTAAAGACTGCTAACTCTGGGAAACGAACTAGGGGTGGTGGAAGGGGAGGAGGGCGGGGGGTGGGAGTGAATGGGTGACGGGCACTGGGTGTTATTCTGTATGTTAGTAAATTGAACACCAATAAAAAATAAATTAAAAAAAAAAGAAAAAAGAAAACAAAAGTTTATAAGAATATTAATCACATAAAACAGGAAAAATGACTCTTAAGATTCTGACACATACTACAGCAAAGTTGAAACCTGAAAACGTGCTAGGTGAAATAAGCCAGACACAAAAGAACAAATATGGTATAATTCACTTACATGAGGTACCTACAGTGGTCAAATTCATGTAGACAACAAATGGAATGGATGACTGTCAGGTGAGTGCTATTGTGTAATGAGTACAGAGTTTCAGTTTAGGAAGATGAAAAATTCTGGAAATGGATGGTGGTGATGGTTGCACAACAATGCAGGTGTACTTCCTACTGAAATGCAAACTAAAAGTGCTTAAGATGCTAAATTCTGTGTTTGTTATGTTTTACCATAATAAAACAAAGAAATTAAGTATGTCAAACCCAGTGACAAGTGGTTATTTCTAAAACTGAGATTAGGAAAATGCAAGAAGAAATCAGAGCATCTTGTCCTGTCAGAAAATAATAAAGTGATTTAAAAAAAAAGGGGGGGGGGTGCTAGGTGGCTCAGTCGATTAAGGATCTACATTTGCTTCAGGTCATGATCTCAGAGTCCTGGGATGGAGCCCCCCCAACCAGCTCCCTGCTCAGCGGGGAGTCTGCCTCTCCCTTTCCCTATGCCTGCCATTTCCCCTACTTGTACTTTCTCTCTCTCTCTTTCTGTCAAATAAATAAATAAAATCTTTTTCTTTTAAAGGAAAGTATAATGTTAAATGATAAAAAGCTGGGCTGAAAATACTCCCAGTGGTCAAAGTTGGAACAATTTGAGCAACAGGTAATTAACAATATTGGATTATAACCCAAACAACAAAATAAACATGAATGAATACACACTGATATAAATAAAGGATTAAATAAACAGATAAAATGTGAGGAAAATGAGACAATACTTCTCTGCAGAAAACCTTAATTAGTAAATATAAAAATAATGAAATAGAAAAATACCACAGCAATTATCACTATGGGCAAGATCCACAGATCATATTAATCCTTGTGGGTGAAAGTTTAAGGAGAAACAATATTTACATGTTCTTAAAAGATATAGTCCTCAATATAAGTTTTATTACAATGGAAGCAGAATAACATTTTATTACAATGGAAACAGAATAACATATTGGAGAAATATGGTAGACCCTATAGAGTTACCATTTCTTTTCCTTTTTAATAAATATAAATATAATATTCCATTTTATGTCATTCACTAATAATGGCACATCATCTCTGTGGTAGTCTTCCCTAAAATTCATAATTTCAACTGTATTATAGAAAACAAGACAAAAGAAAAAACTCTACAGTTTGAGGGAGTCTACAAACTTCCAAATCAATATTCTTCAAGATTGTCAAGATAAAGTAAACAAGGAAAGACTGAAGATCTGTCACAGATTGGAGAATGAAAAAAAATCAGTGACAAATTAAATAAGAATACTGAAGTGAATCCCAGAGTAGGAAAATGATTATTAGTGGAAATAATGGTAAATATGAAAAAATCATTTAGTTTTTAAATAACTAATTTCTTAGTTTCAATAATGACTATGTAAGATGCTAAAGTTAGGGCAAACTGAAGGGTATGAAGGAATTCTGTACACTATTTTTTTTTTAAGATTTTATTTATTTATTCATGAGAGACACTGAGAGAGAGAGAGAGACAGAGCCACAGGCAGAGGGAGAAGCAGGCTCCATGCCAGGAGCCTGACACAGGGCTTGATCCCGAGACTCCAGGATCGCGCCCTGGGCCAAAGGCCCACGCCAAACTGCTGAGCCACCCAGGGATCCCCTTCATTCTTTGTTCATTCGTTCATTCATTCATTCACCCATCCATTAATTCATTCACTTAAGAATATTCCAATATTCCATTTTCCCTGAATTACTTATGTTTTACAACATATAAATAATTTAATTGGTATTTTAGTATAATACTTAACACAGTTTCCCATGTTAAGGTCTTACATGCTTTTAAATTTTGTATATGATATAAAATACACTTTCTCTTTTAAATAAGGACTACCTGGAAAATCCGCATGAACATTAGTTTGTTAAAGTCTCATTCTTGTTTTAACTGCTATTTGTGACTAATTTGAATATCTTACTAACCTTTACTAATTTTTATTAAATTGTCATCACTTAAATTGTCATCACTTACCTTTCTTGCTTTTAATAAAATACTGAGCAAATAAAAATGAAGTATATGGAATAGAGGAAACTAAAAGTAGTATTTTCTTTGCTTGTCTGTTTATTTAGTTGCAACCAATTCCAAAAGTTTCTAAATATGAGCTCAAAATCTACTATGAGACTATTAAAAGCAAAAGCAAAAACAAAATAAAACAAAAACCCTACTACTATTTTTCCTCTAGGCAAACAAAAACAGATCTAACGGAAACATTGCATCTTTTTTCATTCAGATCTTCAAGAATGATTCCAATGTTGGAGAAACTTTCAGTCACTACTTTATCAGGCATGGAGTATGGTTAAACACTAAAATAAATAAATATATGAAATGCTTCTTTGGGAATACAGAACCAACTGTTTGTGTCGTGTACTTTGAGTTGATAATAAAGAGTTGATTTCTGACTTGATATATACATTCCCAAAGGCTGTGAGGCTACCTATCACTCTCCTTGACAAAGCAGTAGAAAATATGACAGTTGTCAGAAAAAATTTCAGTGAGCATCCTAAAAATAAAAGGAAAGAGTGAACTCTTGATCTCCATTCAAGTGATTTCAGCTCTAGAAAGTGCCAGGAGAGTGAATAGAAATGATAGCTTCATTTTGAAATATACTGCTAGTTGATAGTGAAATTATAATAATTAAGTTTCTGGAGTAGACTTAACCAAACTGTAAAGTAGATGACTTTTAAATTTGAGAATTTTAATGGAGATTATTGTACAGTGTTTTCTCATTCTACTGTAATTTGTAACTCCACATGCTTTGTACCTCCTACTTCAACCCCAGCACACTCTATTCCTCATGTATACCTTTGTGTGAAACTGGACTTGTGCCACCATTCCTTCTTTCCTTTTCTTTCTCTCATCCTTCCTTCTGAAAAATAACTATGAAGTGTTGATTATACACTAGCCTCTAGGATCAGAGATCATATACATTGTGTATAAAACAGTCACAGCTCTTAGTCACATATAAAATGTGTGGTTTGATATCTGGCAGATAAAAAAGATAATAAACAAAAAAACAAGTATACACATGTCTGTTGTATTCTATGATGCATCTTCTTAGCCTGCCTCTGATATTAGCCTTAGTGAGTCTATTTTGTGGTAGATAGTTCTGGGGAGACCAGACTTAAATGGTACTGACACTCCCAATTCCTACCATTAGCATCTTGTCACATTTCATGCTCAGTGCTTTCTCCAATACCACTATAATTATATTGGCTTCTGAGCACATGCTGATAAAAAGGTATGGGTGGGGGATTGAAACCCCAGGGGACAGTCCTCTGCCAGTGGAAGAAAGCAGCTATTAGATAAATGCTCTAGCCTTTCTCTATCAGTAAGTCAATTCTAGCAGGTATTTTAAATAATTATCAAGGCTGTTAGTAGAATTGAGCATCTATAGTTTACTAATGTGAAATATATAATGTATCCCGATACAGAATTTTCTTTATCCCATGAATTGCTCACATTATTCTAATATATCTCCATTCTTGGCTCCATCTTCCCCACAAAATATTTGCACTCAAGTCCTTGTCTCAAGTTCCACTTTTGGAGGATCAAAACTTAGAAAAGCCTTCAAATTCATTAAATAAATATATAATTATAAATAACATTAGTTTTGATGACTGATAAAGAGAAGGGTGTCACAACAGAGAAACATTTGTGGATTTTTCTGGGGGTAGGGGAGGCTCACGAGGAGTTAATTCTGGAGGCCTGAAATTGACCTGAGTAGCTTTTCTGAAGTATTGAAAGGGCACAGGTACCTGCTTAAATTATTAAGTGCACTGGTTATTACAATGGACCTGTGTTGAATTTTGGGATGGTTTGTTTAAGCTTAGTAGTGGTGATTATTAGTATCAGTTAGATTGATAATTTTATACTTTCTGAAAATCCTGGAGGGCACTGCCATGGCACCCTTTACATAGCAAGAAATATGTCTACATTGCTAGAAAGGTATAAGCAGGAGCTGACACTCTATTTTGAGTTCCCTGGTTCTACTGTGTTATAAGACCACCTTGTTGGTTTCTGATCAGATCAGAAGAGAGAAAGCATGATAATTATGGTCATTATAAAGCAAGAGAAATGAAAACTTGAATCTGTGTTACAATTTTTGGTCAAGATGCATATTCTTAAGGCTGCTATTTCTATCTTGTATCTTTTCCCCTAAAATAAACCATAGGTTAGTGAACACTGACATTTCAGGTCCTATCATCTTCTAACATTAAAACCCTAACTCCCAATGTTATGGCAAATGAATCATATTTATCAATGAGGAACTACATTATTTTGGTTGTTATTGCTATTAAGAACAAATTATTCTGTGTAATCTTGGTTTAACATTGAAGAAGGCACAGCATAATGTTCCATATTAACAGATTTAAAGAGACAAAACTTGTAAGTATATCAATACAAAAGGCATTTGACAAAATTCAGTATTCATTCCTGAGAAAAACTTTCAGCAAACTAGGAACTGAAAGAAACTGTCTCAACCTGATAAGGGTCATTATGTAAAACCTATAGCTGAAATAATACTTAATCTTGAAAGGCCATGATAGGGAACAAGACAATGATGTCTGCCCTTAATAACTTTGTAGTCAACATTGTAGTGCTATAAGCTAGTGCAATATAGTTAGTGCAATAAGACAAGGTAAAACAGCACCCAGATTGGTAAGAAAGACATAAAAATAAAATATTTTTTTAAAAAAGAAGACAAAATAAGTAAATAAATAAATAAATAAATAAATAAGACAAATAACTGACAAAAATTTACTATATTTCTGTATACTATCAGTGAAAAATCAGAAATTGAAGCAATAAAAGCAATTTATAATAGCATCAAAAGCACAATATAGTTAGGGTTAAATCTGACAAAAAATGTTACATTTGTATGCCAAAAATCGCAAAACATTGTTGAAAGTCACTAAAGATCTCAGTAGGAGGAGAAATATATTTTATGTGTTGACTATCAATATATTTAAGATATAAAATTTCTTTAACTGTAGACATAATGCATTACCAATCAAAGAACAAATAAGGTTTTTTTCCCCTGTAGAATGAACAAGGTGATTATAAGAACCAAGTAGAAATGCAACAAACTGGATTAACCAAAGGTCCCCCCCCCCCAAAAAAAAAACAACAATGACAAATACAACCTATTTTCAAGACCTATTATAAAGCTAGAATTATCAAGAAAGTGCAGAATTGGAGTCAAGGTGAATGAAAAGATCTATAGAATACAATAGAGTGCAGCATTAGATTTATATGTACATTGACAACTGATTTTATAAATGTACAAAGTATACTCAGGAGAGAATGAGTAGTCATTTTGACAGATGTTACTGAGATTATGATATCCCTATATTAAAAAAAACTTTTATAAATGTTTTATGCCCTATGCAAAAATTCAAATTGGATCATGCATAAAAATGGAAATCCTAAAATTATTAAATTTCTTTAAGAAATCTTAAGAGAAAATCTTTGTGACAGTGGGTTATGCAAATATTTCTTAGATATAACAACAGAAGCATATTCTGTAGAAAAGAATTTGATAAATTGGATTTGTGAAAAATAAAAGCTCTGCTTTTCAAAAGTCACTGTTAGGAAAGTAGAAACACTTACTAGAGACTAAGAGAATATTTTTATAAATCACGTATCTGGTGAAAGACTTGTAGATAGAATCCACAAAGAGCTCTCAAAAGTCAATAATAAAAAAAAAAAACAGTAAAAACACCCAAACAACTACTTCAAAGAAGGTATAGATTTCTAATACATATATGAAAGATGTTCAAAATCATTGATCAGTAAAGAAACACAAAGCAAAACCTAATAAGATGTCACTATATCCCTATTATAATGGCTTAATTAAAAAAAAAAAAAGAAAGAAAAAGGAAAAAAAAAACCCTGATCATATCAAGTGTTGACAAGGATATGGAGGAACTTAAAGACTTATACACTGTTGGTGAACATGTAAAATGGCCTTTCTGCATTTACCCTAGTGGTGGCAGCAGGTGCACCATCTACATGCAGAATATTGCCTATTAGTTTGTGGACAGGTACTTACTGGGAAATGGTCTGGCAGCAATCACATCATGAGCACCAAGGGCCACACATCCATCCAGATGAACATGGCTGAGGTTGACAAAGTGACAGTCAGTTTCAATAGCTTAAAACCAACACTGTCTGGCCATTTGCAGGATGGGAGTCAGATAACTCCATCCTCTGGCTAGCAAAGGCCATGGGCAAAGTTTGAAAGAACTTCTGACTGGAGAGGATCATGGATGTGGAATATTTGTCAAAAAATAAATAGCACCCCCACACACACACACGCACAAAAAAAGAAAGATGTAAATGACACATCCACCGTGGAAAACTGCTTGTTTTTGTGATTGCCGTATAATACAGCCATTCTACTAGATATTTTCCCAAGGGAAATAAAAGCTTATTTATCTGTGTATATGGCGGCTAGTACAGAAATGTTCTTAGCAGCTTTATTTGTAATACTCGTAAATAAGGGACAATCTATTAACAGGTAAGTAGATAAAAAAATTATATAGTCACACAATAGAATGCTATTTATCAATAAAAACATAAATATAATATGTTTGTAACCAAATTCTTTCTTTCTTATGCTGAATGAAAGAAACCATGCATAGAGGAGCAGATACTTGAGGCATCTGGGTGGCTCAGTCGGTTAAGCATGCCTTCTGCTGGGGTCATGATCTCCAAGTCTTGGAATTGAGCCTGTGTTGGGCTCTCTGCTCAGCCCTCAGTGGAGAGTGTGCTTCTCCCTCTCCTTCTGCTCCTTCCTGCTCCACTCATGTTCTTTTTCTCTCAAATAAATAAATAACATCTTTTTTTTAAAAAAAGGATATAATTAATAATCCTATTTATATAAAACTAATACTAAAACTAAAAAAGTGCAAAGTATTACATTGTGACAGAGAGCAAATACTTTACATATGATATGCTGCTATCATTTGTTTTATAAAGTTAACTATATTTTAAAGTTATTATTAAAATAAGTAAAAAAATATATTTTTATCTTCATTTTTAGCATTTCCAGAGCTCTGCATGTCTTTGTCTAAATCCAGATTTTGTCTGATATTATAGTTCTTTTTTTCATAAAACTTTAGCATTTATTTTTGTACAAGTGTGCAGGTAATATATTCTCTCAGCTTTCATTTGTTTAAAAAATCTGTATTTCACCCTCAATTCTGTAAGATATTCTTTCTGGGTATAATATTCTAATTTTCCTTTTTATTTCATTACTTAAGGGATGATTCTCCAATATCCCTAGATTGCATTGTCTCTATTAGTGAGTTTTATGTATTTTATAACTTGATGTCTCTGTAAATAATGCATATCTTTTTCAATGATTTCTTTATATTTGGTTTTCAAAAGTTTGTCTTTGCTGTATCTGGAGGTATCATTTGAAGTTGTGTTTGTGTATGTGTGTCTATGTTGGTTTTATTTTATTTTATTTTTAAAATATATTTTTTTAAAGATTTTATTTATTTATTCATGAGTGACAGAGAGAGAGAGAGAGGCAGAGACACAGGCAGAGGGAGAAACAGGCTCCATGCAGGGAGCCCAATGTGGGACTCGATCCCGGGTCTCCAGGATCCCACCCTAGACTGAAGGCAGCGCTAAAGTGCTGAGCCACCAGAGCTGCCCTCTATGTTGGTTTTAAACCTATTTTGGATCCACTGTGTTTCTAGGATATATTGTTTAATATCTTTAATCATTTTTTGGAAAATTTCTTGACATTTTCTTTAAAAATTTACTCTGTTCCTTTCTGAGATTCCAATTATATTTTAAACAATATGTTTTTATTACTATCTCATTATGTTGACTATCTTGTCTCTTGAAAAACTTTTTTAAAAAAATATTTCTCTTTCTTCTTTTCTTAGCATTGTGTATTTCTTCATTGAAATCTAGAAAACCTATGTAGCACACACATATATGGAATATTAAATCAATCAAGTATACCTGACTTGTATTTAGGTTTTCTAATTACTCTGCCTGCTTTCAGGACAACAATTTCTCTAATCATTCCATGTATGCGGGGAAGATATTTCACAGCCCTAATTAAAAAGCTAAGACTGGTTGTCTAAAACAGAATCTATATAACTTCATGAGTTATTTGTCTAATATTATTTTCCATTTCACACAGAACAAATGCCTACTTAAGGGAATATTCTGTCATAGTCTCTTTTGAAATACTTAATCATAATGATGTATACATTTGCTGGATAGTGGACTGAATCATAGGGGATGGATTTATCTGTATAGGTTGGATACAATAGCTAGGTGTTAAATTTTTATTTGGCAAATGATATTTGATAAAAAAAACACTAAGGGAAAGCCTTTGTAAGTGGTACTATGAAAATGTGGTGGAATGAAATAAGGTAGTAATTTTTTAGCATGAAATATAATGTGGGGCACCTGGGTGGCTTAATCAGTTAAGCATCTGGCCCTTGATTTCTACTCAGTTCATGATCTCAGGGTTGTGACATTGAGTCTCGCATTGGGCTCTGTACTCAGTGGGGAGTCTCCTTGAAGATTCTGTCTCTCCCTATGCCCTTCCCCCATTTCTCTCCCTCTCTCTCTGAAATCAATCAATCAATCTTTTAAAAAGGAGAAATACAATGTAACAAAATTAAATAAACCAGTAGGTTTTGTATGTAGTTCTTGACATTAGAATAAAGTAATTATTTTGTAGATAGCATGAAAGTACTAGAAACATATTCAAGGTTAAGTAGGTTCTGTGTGGATCTGAATGAATTTGTGTCTTAGCCAACTATTTTGTGTATTTGAAGATATTATTTAATTCTTTAAAATAATAACAATTATGGGGATATTTTAGGTTTTAGTGTCCCCCTGTTATTAGAACTCACTTTACTTGATCATGGGATAATTTAGCCTTTCTTAAAATGTCTCAGAAATCATGATTTAAATGTCCCATTTACAAATAGATAACTATCAAATAATCCTAAATACTCCAGAAATTGAAATGAAGACTGACAGAATAATATCCACAACTAATGGGGGAGAAGAAGCCACATTGAAGAAGGTGGGAAGGGTGGAGATATGGTGTAGAGGAGAAACAGACCTGCCTGCTGTGGAGTGGAAGGAACCATGTTAGAGGAGAAAGGCAAGCAAAAGAGGAGCTCACAGAGGAATGCACAGGACAATGTTTCCCCATAGCTATTGGCTTGGAAAATGAGAGAGGCTGAATTTCATTAGTTCTTAAAAACACTGAGGCTTAAAAGTCTGGAGTTTTAAAGTCAGTAGGATTGGCTGAGGTATAGTTCAGGCTGTGTTGCTCTTGGAGAGGAAACATACAAACAACCTGGGGGGCATACAGCATGGAAACAAAAATCTGATGAGCACCTGGAGCACACAGTAGGGAGATTATTTGCTTTTCTTCTAGCACGTCCCTGAGATGCATCATTCATGGATATACTTTTCCAGAAACAAAGATACTCCTTTTCCCTTTGCCACCTCTCAGCATAAACACAGTGCCACCTGCAGGAAGCAGCACAGTGTGGACACTGGCTGCCTAACTTGCCTACACTAAGCCCCACATCCCTAAACTCTGGTGGAACTGCCCTTCTCAGTCATGCTTGCTTCAGTCTCAGCATGGCAGACTCCTTCTCTAGAAGACCAGTTCAGACTCCTGCCCACACTACATCTCCCAACCAGAGTTTTGCAGGGTATCAGTTCCAGTGAAGGTTGAGAGGTCTCATTTCACAAGCAGACCAGAGTGTACCTAGTTAAAAGTTGTCACATGCCAGCCAGGGATGAAACACTACGCTCAGTAGACAAGGAGAGCCTCTGCAGATGACTGGTCTAAAGGATAGAGTAGTCAAAACACAGCAGCAGAGAGCATTCAACACACACCGAAGGCCCTCCTTGAAGCACCAGGCCCTGGACACTACATGATCTCTTCTTCATAAGGCAATTACTTTCCCAAGTAGGAGACATAACTGGCTTTTCTAATGCAGAAAGGAGGGTAGAAACTTAGACAAAATGCTAAGAAGGAGGAATTTATCTCAAATGAAAGTACAAGATAAGGCCATGGCCAGAGATCGAACCAAGTGAAACAGATAAAAGTAATATACTTGATAAAGAATTTAAAGCAGTGATCATAAGAATACTCACTGAACTTGGGAAAAGAATAGAAGACATCAATGAGGTCTTTACCACAGAGATAAAAGAGTTAAAAAAGAATCAATCAGAGATTAAGAGTGCAATAAATGATATTAGAAACACTTTTGATGCAATGAACAGCAGGCTAGAAGAAGCAGAGGAATGAATTAATGATCTAGAAGACAACGTAATGGAAAGTAATGAAGCTGAACAAAAGAAAGAAGAATTATGCAAAATGAGAATAGGCCTAGGGAACTCAGTGACTCCATTAAACACGATAACATTCATATTATAGGAGTCCTAGAATAATAAGAGAGAAAAAAAGGAGCAGAAAATTTCTTTGAAGAAATAGTAGCTGAGAACTTTCTTAATCTGGGGGAGGAAACAGATATCCGGATCCAGGAGACACAGAGAACTCCCATCAAAATCAAAAGAGCAGGCCCACACCAAGAAAAAATTTAATTTAATTTGCAAAATATTGTGATAACGAAAAAAATCTTAAAAGCAGCAAGACAAAAGATGTCCTTAGCTTACAAATGAAAATCCATGAAACTAGTAAGAGATTTTTCAGCAGGAATTTAGTAAGCCAGAAGGGAGTAAGTAGTATGATATATTCAAGTTGCTGAATGGGAAAAATCTTCAGCCAAGAATATTCTATCCAGCAAGACTATCATTCAGAATCAAAGGATATATAAAGAGTTTCTCAAACAAACAAAACCTAAGGAGTTCATGACCACTAAACCAGCTGTGCAAGAAATGTTTCCTCTCTTTGAGAGTAAAAGAGACCCAAAGTGATAATATAAACCAGGAATCAAAAAATTAGTAAAAATGAACATTTCTGTAAAAATTCAGTCAAGGAACTCACAAAAAGGTTATAAAGTATATATACTTTATATATGCCTTTATATATATATAAAGTATATATATATATATATATATATATATATATATATATAAAGTATATGTGTGTGAAGGAGAGAATATGTTTAAACTTAATGACCATCAACTTAATATAAACTATTTGCAGAAGAGGTTATATACAAACCTAATAGTAAATGAATATCAAAACCACTAATAAACATGCAAAGAATAAAGAGAAAGAAATCCAAATGTATCATTAAAGATCATCAGCAAAGCACAAAAGAGGGAAAGACAAGAAAAGATCAGGGAAGATATCCAGAAAACCAGTAATAAAATGACAATAACTACATATCTATCAATAATTTCTGTGACTGTAAATGGACTAAACATTCCAATCAAAAAGTATAGAGTGATGAAATGGGTAAAAAAAGATCCGTCTATATGCTCACTACATGGGACTTATTTTAGACCTAAATACACCTGCAGATTGAAAATGAGGAGATGAAAAAACATTCACCATGCATAGAAGTAAAAAATAAATACTTATATAGGAAAAGTAGACTTTAAAATGAAGACTGTGGAGAGATAAAGAAGCTCACTCTATAATAATAAAGGGGACAATCCAACAAAAATATATAACAATTGTAAATATTTATGCACCCAATATGAGAGCACCCAAATATATAAAACAATAACAAACACCGAGGAACTCATTGGTAATAATGCAATAATACTAGGGGAATTTAACATCACACTTACATTAGTGGACAGATAATCTAAACAAAAATCAACAAGGGAACAATGACTTTGAATGACACAATGGAACCAATTGGTTTTACTGATATATTCAGAACATTCTGTCCTGAAACCACAGAATACACATTCTTTTGAAGTGCAGATGAAACATTCTCCAGAATATATCACATCTTAGGACACAAAACAGGCCTCAACAAATACAAAAAGACTGAAGTCATACTATGCACCTCTTTTGACTGCAACACTATGAATCTAGAAGTCAATCACAAGAAAAAATCTGGAAAGACCACAAATGTATGGAGGTTAAATAACATGCTACAAAACAATGAATGGATCAACCAGGAAATAAAAGAATAAATAAAAACATACATGGAAACAAATGAAAATGAAAACACAAGAACCAAGACTTTTGGGATGCAGTGAGAGTGATCCTAAGTGATCCTATTTTTTAAATGTCTATATTGGGGTGCCTGGGTGGCTCGGTCCATTAAGTATTTTACTCTTGGTTTCAGCTCAGGTCATGATATCTGGATCATGAGATTGAGTCAGCATGAGAGTCTGCTTGAGCTTCTCTCTTCCTTTCCCTCCCCTATGCTTTTCTCCCCACTCACTCTCCCTCTCTTTCTCTCAAATAAATAAATAAAATCTTTAAAAAACAAATAAAATATCTATACTATCCAAAGCAATCTACATATTTAAATGCAATTCCTATCAAAGCATTTTTCACAGAGCTAGTATAAACAATTATAAATTTTTTATGGAACCACAAAAGCCCCCAAATAGTTAAAGTAACCTTGAAAAAGCAAAGCAAAGTTGGAGGAATCATACTTCTGAGTTTCAAGTTATATCATAAAGCTTTAGTAATCAAAAGAGTACGGTAACAGTAGAAAAATTGATACAGAGATTAAGGGAACAGAATAGGAAACTTGGAAATAAACCCACAATTTTATGGTCAATTAATCTTTGACAAAGCAGGAAATAATATCTAAGGGGGGGAAAACAGTCTCTTTAACAAATGGTGTTGGGAAAATTGGACAGCTACATGCAAAAGAATGAAACTACACCACTTTCTTGCCCCATACACAAAAATAAATTCAAAATGAATTAAAGACTTAAATGTGAGACCTGAATCCATAAAGTCTAGAAGAGAAAACAGGCAGTAACTTCTTTGAATAAGCTGTAGCAGCTTCTTCTAGTTATGTCTCCTGAGGTCAAAAGAAAAAATAAACTATTGGGACCACATCGAAATAAAAGCTCTGCACAGTGAGAGAAAGAACAAAAGTCAGCCTATGGAATGGGAGAAGATATTTGTGTATGGCATATCTGATAAAGGATTAGTATCCAAAATAACACTTGTAAATAAAACACTTCTAAAACTCAACACCAAAAAATGAATAATACAATTAAAAAATGGGCAGAAGACATGAACAGACATTTTTCCAAAGAAGAAATACAGATGGTCAACAGACACATGAAAAGATGCTTGATGTCACTTATCATTGAGAAAATGCACATCAAAGCTACAATGAGATATCACTTCACATCTGTCAGAATGGCTAAAATTGAGAACAGAGGAAACAACAGGTGTTGGTGAGGATGCAAAGAAAGGAGAAGCTTCTTGTATTGTTGGTGGGAATGCAAACTGGTGCAGCCACTCTGGAAAATAGTATGGAATTTCCTCAAAAAGTTAAAAACAGAATTACCCCATGATCCAGAAATTGCATTACTAGGTATTGATCTAAAGATACAAAAGTAGTAATTCAAAGGGATACACGCACCTGAAATTTATAGGAGCATTATCTACAATGGGCAAATTATGGAAATAGCCCAAGTGACCATCAAAGGATAAGGAAGAAGTTATGTGTGTTTATATATATGTGTTTACATATGCAATGGAATATTAATTAGCCATTAAAAAGAATGAAATCTTGCCATTTGCAAAGATATGGATAGAGCTAGAAAGTACTTTGCTAAGTGAAGTATATCAGTCAGAGAAAGACAAACACCATATGATTTCACTCATATGTGGAATTTAAGAAACAAAACAAATGAGCAAAGGGAGAAAAAAGAGGCAAACTGAGAAACTAACTGTAGAGAACAAACTATTGGTTTCTAGAGTGAGGTGGATAGGGGCATAGATGAAAAAGGTGATGGGGATTAAGGAGTGCACTTGGCTGTGATGAGCCCCAGATGTTGTATGGAAGTGCTAAATCACTATATTGTGTACCTGAAACTAATATTACACTTTATGTTAACTAACTAGAATTTAAATAAAGTATCAAAAAAATCCTAAAACCAATTTATATATATATTCATCGGTGATAATGTAGATTTAGACTATTTCTAGATTTCCTTAATTTTAATGTAACATCCATTCTATTCCAGAATTTACCACAGATACCACTTTACATTTAATTGTCCTGTCTTCTTAGGCTCTTCTTGCTTGTGACAGTTTCTCAGATTTCCTTGGTGTCTGCTGACCTTGATAGTATTGAGAAATAAGTGTCAGGTATTTTGTGGGATGCTCCTCTATTAGAATTTCTTTGATGTTTTTGTCATGATTAAATTGGGAATGGGACTACAGAAGTAAAAAAAAACATTTTCCCCCTTATATCAAGAGTAAATACTACCATGATTTATCATTGTTTATGTTGACCTTGAACACCTGGATGAGGTTGTGTTTGTCAAGTTTTTCGCAGTGAGTTAGTGTTTCATTTTATTTTTCTGCCTTTCAGAATATTCAGTTTGTTCCAGTTTTGGCATTTAGGAGTGCTTTTAGTTGACTCCTGTTTGTCTCCAACACAGCCTCACCAATATGACCTCTGTGTTTTTTGTTTGCATGTTAGTTTTTATTTGGTTTTGTTCTTCTTAGCATTTCTTTGCTTTCTGCT
The DNA here is from genome assembly GCF_011100685.1 of Canis lupus familiaris. NCBI lineage: Eukaryota > Metazoa > Chordata > Mammalia > Carnivora > Canidae > Canis > Canis lupus. The sequence continues at coordinate 12,318,778 of NC_049235.1, forward strand.
CTGTATTTATCTAGTAGATTTCTCCAGAGAGCCTTGGTTGTTTCTGGTTATTTTTATTGGAGAGTGTTATTTGAAAATACATTCTAAGTGTTATGTCTGTTGCTACTGGTGGGTGGTTTCCTTTAGGTCATCTCATTGACAGAGCAAGAAACTAAGTGTGCATATTAATCAACATACAGACACATACTTATAAATATTTCTATCTGCAATTATCTTTATCTATTTAAAGTGAAATATGAGGACATAGAGGTGTCTCCACTTTCTTATCCATTACTACCTAGATCAGTCTATTCTTACCCCCTTGCTTTCCTATAACCTCTAATTTCAAAACGAAGAGAACTAGCTCCCACAATCTACACCCATTTACTTAATTTAATTCTAGTGTATGTGTATAGGAGTATCACAATTACTAATTCATATCCACATAGCCCATGAAAATATTTTATAAACTAGAATACCTGAAATTCCTTTTGTCTTTAATCTTACAGATTCCATTCATTTCCAAACTGATTTGTGCTGGCACTGCTTCTCCCTAAGTTAAGTGGAAGTGTTTCATACATTTTTCACACTTTTAGAGTCTGCTATTGTAGTCTGGATGCCTTACTGGAATATCTCAACCTCCTAAATAATTTTTTAATTTGCATAAATTAAAGTTTCCTTCTTGTGTTTTAAAGTTCTATGAATTTTGATAAATGCATAATAATCATAGAGCCACCATTAAACTGTCATACAGAATAGTTTTGCCATGCTAAAAATTATCTAAAAAGTCCTCACACCCTATCTATTCCCAATCCCTGGCAATCACTGATCTTTTGTTTCCATAGATTTTCTTTTTCTAGAATGTCATGTAATTGGAATAACATGTCATATAGACTTTTCAGATTGGCTTATTTTATTTAGCAATATGTATTAAATTCCTCCATATCTTTCCACTACTTAATAGATAATTCCTTTTTATTGCTGACTATATTGCATATAATGTATTGCATATAATGTATTTCTCTAATTAGGTTATTCATTTAACTATTGAAGGACACCTTAGTTGCTTCTAATTTTTGGAAAATTATGAATAAATCTGCCATAATTATTTGTGTGTGGGTTTTTGCATGGTCTTAATCTTTCAAGCTAGTTGCATAAATATATAGGAATGTCATTTTTGGATTGCATGGTGAGATTAAGTTTAGTCTTGTCTGATACTGCCAAACTGTCTTCCAAAGTGACCGTATATTCTCACTAGAAATTGATGAGCATTTTTATCAACATGCCTCCTCACCAGGATGTGATTTTGTCAGGTTTTGTTGGTTTGGCCAATGCTGTTGTTCTATTGTTTTAGCCATTCTAATAGATAATGTAGTGGTTTCTAATTTTTTAAACATGCTATTCCCATAATTAATGAGGTGGAACATCTTCTAGATTCTTAGATGTCATCTATATATCTTTGTTATAAGTTTTATGTTCAGATATTTTGCCCATTTTTTCGCAATGGGTTGTTTTCTTATTGTTGAGGTTAAGATCTCTTTGTATCCTTTATCAGATATGTGTTTTGCAGATACTTCTTCCAATGGGTTGTCATTCTCTTATCAATGTCTGTTATGGATATCCATTTGTTGTAGCTCCATTTATTGGAAAGGCTCTTATTTCTCCATGGAACTGCCTTTATGCTTCAATGTTGAAATTCAGTTGTCTATATATGTGTGGGTCTATTTCAGGCCTTTCTCTTCTGTTCTATTTATTTGTATGCCTATGTTTTCACAAAGCACACTGTCTTGTTTACTGCAGCTTTATAATAAATCTTGAGTTGTGTAATGCCAGTTCTGTTGATCTACATGTTCTTCTACTACCATACTGTCTTAATTACTGTAGCCTTATAATAAATATGGAAATTAGGTAATGTGTGCCTTCTAACTTGGTTCTTTTTCAGTATCATGCTAACTCTTTTTTATATTTTGGCTTTTCATATAAGCTTTACATTCAGTTTATCAATATTTTATAATTATTTTCTGTATTCAGATTAGGATTGCTTTAAATTTATAGATTAAACTTGAGAAAATTAACATCTTAATCATAGTGAGTCTTCCAGTCCATAAAAAAGGACTCTATCGGGATCCCTGGGTGGGGCAGCGGTTTGGCGCCTGCCTTTGGCCCAGGGCGCGATCCTGGAGACCTGGGATCGAATCCCACGTCGGGCTCCCGGTGCATGGAGCCTGCCTGCTTCTCTCTCTGCCTGTGTCTCTGCCTCTCTCTCTCTCTCTCTGATGTGACTATCATAAATAAATAAAAAAAATTTTTAAAAAAAGGACTCTATCCTCACTTATTCTTAATTTTTTTAAAGATTTTTATTTATTTATTCATGAGAAACACAGAGAGAGAAAGAGGCAGAGACACAGGCAGAAGGAGAAGCAGGCTCCATGCAGGAAGCCCAATGTGGGACTTGATCCTGGGTCTCCAGGATAACGCCCTGGGCTGAAGGCAGGCGCTAAACCACTGAGCCACTGGGGCTACCCTTATTCTTAATTTTTCTTGAGGGTCTTCTTTAGACCTATGCATTATTTAGAAGTATGCTGCTTAATTTCTAACTATTAAGGGTTATCCTGCTTTGTTTCCATTATTTACTTCTAGTTTAAATCCGCTTTAGTTTTGAACATATTTTATTTGATTGTTTATCATTTTAAATATGTTAAAGTTTACTTCTTGACCCAAAGTGTATCATATCTTCATGAATGTTTCATTTGTTTTTGAGAAAAATGTGTATTTTGTCACTGTTGGATGGAGTGTTTCATAAATGTCAATTAGATCAAATTATTTAACAATACACAATTTAACTTTCATATTCTATAGAAGGAGGAACTATTGGAGTTCGATGATTTAACAAATTTGTTTCAAAATTAGTAGGCTTTAAAATATGTTTCTATTATAAGCTGGTAAAAGGAGAGACGAGACAGTATTTAAAAAAAGAACAGCTCATTTTAATATACCACATCCTGGTGATTTTAATTTTAATATGCAGTACTAAGACACAAAACACACATACATACAAGTAAATAAAAACCATCAGCACCACCAAAACCTTTTTTTATAACCTTGGTGGAGAAAAAGTTAAAAGACACCTGTCCTGTGTAGGTGACATACACATACTTATTGGAAAATTATAGAAACTCCCATTATTCCCCTGACAATTGGTTAAAGATCAGCAGTTGAGGACAAGTCAGAATTCTCTAACTCTGAAAAGGTTAGCCTAGTCAAGTTTCTCTGGCATCATAGGAAATTTCTTTAAAGCAAAAGAGTATAATCAAAACTCACCTAGAAGACTCTATTAGTCTCTTTATAATTACACAATTGAAGTTATCCTAATCATCTACTAACATTTCTTGAGCTATTTTATATCTCCTTTCATAAATTTATCTCCTATTATAACGTTCATTCAAATATATATTAAATTGTTGAATACCGTTCTCTTGTTGCCTGCTCTGAATGTCATTTGACAGGTCCTACAGTATCTAAAGGTCAGTAATGTTTAAATGAATATTTTTAACTGATACTGTCCTTTATTTGTGGCAGACACTAAAAAAGTTTGCAAAATTTTTAGACTTTTATATACCCCATTTTAAAGCATATTGTCTTTTCTGTGTTTTAAGCTATCTCAAAGACAAGCAAAGTCATCTCCCATTTTTAACATATATTCTATTTGCTGCTGAAAAAATATCTTTTAACATTCTCTAATTTTTTATTAGTGTAAAGTAACTTTGTTATGAAATAAATTAAAAAATGATGGTTGCTTATACTTGGAACCCATGTGTAGCCAGATAGATAGATAGATAGATAGATAGATAGATAGATAATAGATGATAGATAGATAGATAAATAGATGGATGATAAAAAGATAGATAACAGACAGATGATAGATAGATAGATATAGATAGATAGATAGATAGATAGATAGATAGATAGATAGATAGGATGGTAGCCTGGAATACTTAGAGGAAACTAAAAGCAATACATTATTTCTTTTAAAATTGAAACATTGTTATAAAACATCATGTTGGTAGTAGTAAAAGTAGCAAGTGTAGCAGGAGTGGCAGGAGTGACCAGAACCAGAAGCATGGTTTAGATAGATTATCGGACATTGTCCTAGTCTACTCTGCTATCAATTAATATTACTGTTCTCCTGGCTAGGACTTTAAAAATTTATTTTATTTTATTTATTTGTTCATGAGAGAAAGGCAGAGACAGGCAGAAGGAGAAGCAGGCTCCCTGTGGGGAGCCTGATGAGGGACCACCGCCTAAACTAAAGGCAGATGCTCAACCCAGGTGTCCCCTTTTCGTAATTTTTAATCATTTTTATGTCATTTCCTTTTTTCTTGTCTGAGATGACTGGCTTTAGTCTCTGCTTTCCTTTCTAACTAAAATGTTGAATCTACCATCTGGACATTTGCATTTGGGAGAGAGGTGTTATCTAATTAAATTCCTCACAAATAGAGGGTTAATAAGCTTTAATAGGGAAGTTAGGTTTAAGACAGTTTGAAATGTGATCTAGAATGATAAAATGATAGAATGATTACCCATCAGTGTTAATGAACTAAAGGAGAGACAATAAGACAACAAAAGCTTATTGAAAAAATAATGAGTTGTCTAAACTCAAAGTTTATGTGGAAGATGAAATATTTCTGACAGCATGTTTCTTTGGACTTGTGAAGACATTCAATTATAGAAATTTAGCAAATGTGTAATGAATGAAAGGATAAAAGTGAGTGTTAATTTGAAACAATAAATATAATTAGATTCTGAAGGTTGGGTTAATTGAATTTCCTTGGGCTATTAAAAAAAATATGAATCCAGGAAATCAGAGGTCCAGTTCACATTTAACTCATGGTTAGTTCTAAGCCATTTTCTACCTCAACACACTTTCTTCCAGAAGCTATTTTGAAAAGTGAAGGCTGAAGAGAGTTGCTCTGAATGTGGAGTGAACCTATACCAGGAGTCATGTAACATAAAGAGAAAGGATGTTGTAAAATAAATTACCTGTAGCTATGTGACTTCAGGAGGTGGAGGATGTACAACATATGTCTGGTTTAACATACGAAATATAAGATGTATAGAAACAGATACTTGTAACAGTATGATTTAACAAGATACACAAGAATATGTGAGGTTCCAAAAAAGCAATTCTGTAGATTGGTAACTGAGTCTAGGAAAGTCAAGAAGAATTAAGAACTCAAATACCTGCCTTCTTAGATAATTTTATAACTCTCTCAATTATCTTTATTTTTAACTTTCATATAATTTTAAAACAAATCTTAATGTCATAAACGTAGCACTATCAGTGGCAGTGTCTTTCTATTAATAGTTTCAGATGTTAAATCACTGGAATTATTCAAGCTAATAATATTCAATGTCAAATTTAGATATTAACATGTAATCAAAGAACATGAATATGAGTTTTACAGAATATGACAGAGAATTTCTGAAAATTCTTCATGTATTTACTTGATATTATGAGTGCAAGTATGTTAAAAAACAAAAGACGTGTTAGAAAACAATGATTAGTTAGAACCTATAATATGTATATGTATTTTCTGAGAACTAGGAATGATTATAGTTGCAGAATGATAAATGTAGAGTAATTGTGTGCTTTTGTTCAAAGTTGAAAAAAAACATTGTTTTTTTTTTTTGTGATAGAGGTATAAGTAATCTCCATTTATGAAAATGGATGAGTTTGTTTGAAAATACTAAATTCTACATTTGTTCCTTTTTTACTTGCTTCCTCACAAGCTTATTTAAGAAAAAACTGTGTGCAATAAAAATCTGAAGCATAAGGATGCCTGGGTGGCTCAGTGGTTGAATGTCTGTCTTTGGCTTAGGGTGTGATCTCAGGGTTCTGGGATCGAGTCCCTCATCGGCCTCCCTGTGAGGAGCCTGCTTCTCTCTCTCTGCCTGTGTCTCTACCTCTCTCTCTGGCTCGATCATGAATAAATTAAAATCTTTAAAAAAAAAGACTTTTTCAGACAAAAATTGAGGAAATTTGTTGTCAGTATATTTGCTTTGCAGGAAACTTTAAAATAAGTTTTTAAAGGGAAGTAACGTAGGATTGAACCTCAGATCTATATAAAGAATGACAGAGTATCAAAGAAGAAATACATGAAAGTAAAGTAAAAGTTTTATTTATCTTATTCTTAATCTAACAGATAATAGTTTCTTCAAAAATAATGACAATGTATTTGATTATATATGCTTATGCATATTTATCTAATCATGTATATCCTCATGTATATTAATGTTTATATGCTTTGCATGTTGTATAAATGCAATGAATAAAAGCATTGATATAAGATAATGAGAAGAAGGAATTAGGATTATTCTGTTATGTAAAGTACTCACACTACCCATGAAATGATCTATTATTATTTGAAAACAAACTTGAATTAGTTGTAAATGTATATTGTAAACTGTAAGGTAACCACTAAAAAATGTAAAGAAAAATGTACAAATAATATACTAAGAAAGAGAGAAAATTGAATTATAAAATTCTCAGTTAAAACCATAAAAGATAGGGGTATCTGGGTGGCTCAGTTGGTTAAGCCTCTGACTCTTTGTTTTGACTCAGGGCCATGGGAGAAAACCCCACATCCAGTTTTGTGCTCAGCATGGAGTCTGCTTAAGTTTCTTTCTCCCTCTCCCTTCTTTGGCATGTGTGTGCTCTCTCTCTCTAACTAATTAAACAAATAAGTCTTACATTAAAAAATGGGCAGACATCTAGGTGGGTCAGTTTGTGAAGTATCTGACTCTTGGTTTTGGCTCAGGTCATGATCTCAAGGTCCTAAGACTGAGCCCTGCCTCAGGTTCAGCATTGGAGTCAGCTTGAGATTCTCTCCCTCTCCTTCATCCCTCCCCCTGCATTTTCTCTCTTTCTAAATTAAAATAAATTAATAAAATATTTTTTAGAAAGAGAGAAAAACCACAAAACAAAACAGTAGAGGACAAAAATAGGAAAAAAGGAGATGGGTGACAAATAGAAAAAGAGTAATAATTAGGGTAGATATTAATTCAATTATATCAATAATCATTTTAAATATCAATGTTCTAATGCACTAAATAGATGACAGAGATTGCCAGAGTGTTTTCAAAATATACCCAACCTTAAGTTGTTTATAAGAAACCCACTTTAAGAAAAAGATACATATAGATTAAAGTAAATGAATGAAAAAAAAAAGTAAATGGATGGAGAAATTATACTATGCTAAAAATAACAAAAGAAAGCAAGAGTAGTTTTAAACAGAGCAAACTTCAAAGCAAGGAAAATTGCCACAGATGAAGAAGGCATTATACAATGTTAAAGGGGTCAGTTCTCCAAGAATTTCATAACAGTTTTTAATGTGTATGCACCTAATAACAATATCAAATATGGAGGCAAAAACTGATAGATCTGCAAGGACAAATACATGAAATCTCTATCATAGTTGAAGATTTCAACACCCCTCTCAGAAATGGACAAATCCAGCAGGCCTCAAATCAGTAAAGATATAGTGGAACTTAATAACACCATCAATCAACCAGACATAACTGACATCTATAAACTATTCCAATCTAATGGTAGGAGAATTCACTTTCTTCTCAAACTCACATGAAATATTCAGCAAGATAGACCACATTCTGGGCTGTAAAGCATACCTTAAAATTTTTTAAAAGAATAGAAATGATTATGATGTCTGCTCTCAGACCACAATGGAATACAACTAAAATTAACAATAGGAACAAAACTGGAAAACCTTCATATAGGTGGAAATTAAATAATGCATTTCTGAATAATACAGGGGTCAAAGAAGATATCTCAAGAGAAATAAAAATATATTTAACTAAATGAGGATATACACAACTCATTAAACTGTGAAATATGGCAAAATCAAGTCTTAGAGGGAAATTTAGAGCATTGAATGCATATATAGAACAGAGGGACCTAAAACCAATCATCCGAATTTCTACCTCAGTACACTATAATAATGAGCAAAAATTAAATACAAAGTAAGCAAAAAAGTAAGAAATAATAATTGTAGCAGGAATCAATTAAATTGAAAATAGGAAGTCAATAGAGAAAATTAATAAAAACAAAAGTTGATTCACTGAAAAGATCACTAATATTGATAAAGCCTCCAGTCAGGCTAAGAAAAAAGAGGACCTTTTTTTTTTTTTTTTTTTAAAGATTTTATTTATTTATTCATGAGATACACAGAAAGAGAGAAAGAGGCAGAGGGAGAAGCAGGCTCCATTCAGGGAGACCGACATGGCCTCGATCCTGGGTCTCCAGGATCATGCCCTGGGCCAAAGGTGGCGCTAAACCACTGAGCCACCCAGGCTGCCCAAGGACCAAATTTTTGATATTGGTAATGAAAGAGAGGATATCACAGTAGATCTCATGGAAACTGAAAGGATAATAAAGGAATACTATGAATGATCTATGTTCACCAATTTGATGACCTATGTGATATGGAGCAAGTTCTTGAAAGACACAATCTTCTATACAATAAAAAGTGGCCGTGAGAGAGGCAAAGAGGGAATGATGATTACACAGAGCACAGAAGATTCTTAAGGCACTGAAAAAGCTCTGAGTAATATTACAATGATGGATATGTGATATACATTTAATTAATCCAAACCCATAGAATGTGTGACATCAAGAGTTAACCCTAAGGTAAATTATGAACTTTGAGTAATTATAAAGTGTCAATGTACGCTCATCTTTGGTAAAAAAAACGTGCCATTCCAGGGATTGATATTGATAATTGTCGCAGCTATACATGTGAGGGGGAAGGAGGTATGTTTGAAATTTGGTTGCAAGTCTAAAAATTCTCTTAAAAATACTCTTTGAAAATAAATAAACTTTTCTTACAATGTGCACACACAAATCTGTGGGGATATGAGCTGAAGCAAAATTCAGATTCTTCCTCATATCTAGTCACCCAAAATTCATTCTTCATTGCATGTACTTAACTTACCATGAATTCTTCTGTTTGGGTGAAAGTAAAATAATATAATAAGAAAACACAATTTGGGCTTTATTCCCCTCCCCCCCATTTTTATATTGAGAACTTACTATAGTATATTTCAGCCGGTAATGGTAATTTTTATTTATTAATCATTTACTATGTCCTAGGCATTGTTTTAAATATTTTGTATCTAATCAATCCTCACGTATATATGAAATACTTACTGAAATCTTTAGTCCCATCTATAGATAAAGGAAATAAGTCATTGAGAGTTTAAGTTCCCAAACAACACAAATAGTAAGTGGAAGAATGGAGATTTGAGCCTATGCAGTCTCAGTATAGACTCTGTGCTGTTCAACTTCATTCTATTTTGTCTAAATTAGACCCGACAGTAGAGATCATGAATGAAAAAGAAGGCAAATATGGATTGTTGAATTTAGAAATTGATATATTGATAAACTGTCAACAATGTTTAATAATTAAAGTCACTATGAATATATGTTTGCCTGGAACAATCCTGGGTTATTCCCTCTGTTCTTTTATTACAATTGACAGTGCCTCTTTTATTCTCAAATTTTCCTTGTTTGGGAAAATTAATTACACATTCATCTTATGAATAATGCATTTGTACTATTAGAATATAGGCTAACATTTCAGAGTTATCAATAAACAAGACTTGACATGTTGAAGTTAAGATTATCACAGACTTTTATTCTTTGAGGGAGAGACAGTCATTGTACTTTGACATACAATCAAAGTATGATAAATTAAATATATAAAATCTTTGGGGGTAACCATACAAGTAGAGATTACTTGATATTGCTGATGGAACTGATGTGTGCTAAATATATTTCTTCATATATTTATACAATAGGGAGAGTAATCATTAACTACTTCCTATTTTTTATTTAGTGATGGATTTCAGTGGATAAAATCTGTGGATTTTAATCTTACCTCATATTGAAAAACTATGAGAGATACATAAAGCTAAAAGAACAGATTGAGCTTTCAGTTTGAGGCACATACATTGTATTAATTTAAAATATTTTTAAATTCACCATAATTATTCTCCAAAATTCCAAACTATAAGACCCTTTATTTAAGATTGTGACATGGAAAACTTCAGATGCATTTGTTGAAAGGAGAGTTTATGACATGATTTAAGTGGATTATAGCTGTTATAAATCTATTGTTTTATCAACTGAACAACCTTATCAACCTCTCTCCCACCAAGGAAAAATAAGAAAACTCTTTTGGGAGTATTTTATGGAGCATTAATTAAATAACAAAATAAACCTCTCATTCATATAACATGGTGATTAGAATAAATTATATTTGTTATTTTTAATTTGACCCATCAATTTCTTTGAGTACTGCTAAAGAGAACAAAAAATATTTAATGTTAAGTACTCAAACCTAATCATATAAAACCAGTAGGCTACTGACATAAAACAAGGAGCACACATAGTAGAAGTGAAAGAAAAGATTTTCATGAAACAATAACAAGATTTTGACAAGACTGCTCTAAAAACTAAAGCATGAATGTGTGCAATTTGCATTGGGTAATGGTACCATCACTCAGGGCTGGCTGACAATATGTTTTTGTATATATGCACGTATGTATTTTATAAATCTCTTATTGTTTTTCATTTTCCAAACTCTTTTGGGTAATGGTCTTTGTTATATAAGGTTGTGAGTGATGTTAATAAGAGCTCCTATCAGTAACACAGAAAGTATCAAGCTTGTCATACTAGGGCACAAGATTAAAGTTTCTTCTTAGCAAAACACGAAAGGGAAATCAGAAGTGATTCAGTATTTTTAGGTAGGAAATGAGCTGGTTAAATGCACTTTGCAATTTACTGTTAGGAAGTGAGGAAGCAAAGCATGACTGTTTCAACAGGCATAGGGTTCTCTTTTAACTCTCCAAAATTTATGTACTTTCTTTTTTTTTTATTTTTATTTATTTATGATAGTCACAGAGAGAGAGAGAGAGAGAGAGAGAGAGGCAGAGACATAGGCAGAGGGAGAAGCAGGCTCCATGCACCGGGAGCCCGATGTGGGATTCGATCCCGGGTTTCCAGGATCACCCCTGGGCCAAAGGCAGGCGCCAAACCGCTGTGCCACCCAGGGATCCCAAAATTTATGTACTTTCTAACAATATTCCAAGTAGTAACTCAAATTTAAAGCAATGCTACAGGGCAGCCCTGGTAGCACAGCAGTTTAGCGCTGCCTTCGGCCCAGGGTGTGATCCTGGAGACCCAAGATCGAGTCCCATGTCGGGCTCCCTGCATGGAGCCTGTTTCTCCCTCTGCCTATGTCTCTGCCTCTCTCTCTCTGTGTCTCTCGTGAGTAAACAAATACAATCTTTAAAAAAAATAAAGCAATGCTACAGAGAAAATTTAGAGATCAATATTCAGTAGTATTTTTGTTGAAATACTGTCAATAGAAAAATCTCCATTTATTAGGCTTCTTTAGTTCATACATTACTTTGAAACATTACTTCTAAACATTTTATTTCTTTCTAAAGATGATATTTCATTTCACCTTATATCCAAAAGGGTAAGGATTTTCCTCTCAGATTAATGGATGTAATTGAAGTGAGTATTAAAAAAAAAACAGCTTTCTATCTTTCCATTTGGTGAAGCCTCTCTTTTAAAATAAAACAAATAGGACCTTTATCCATTTTAAGTAAGCCATTTCCTTGTAATAACTATGCATTATGTTTCTCTTTCTAAGTCTAAAAATGTCTCAATGCGTCTTACTTGTTGCCTGGTTATTAAAAGTAGAGCATGATTTCTTCAACCTCTTCCTTTTGCTTTGCAATACCTTTTTTTAATAGTCAAACCAGATCAGAAGTGGAGTTTACAGATAAGTGGAAAACAAGGATTGCATAAACAAGAATGAGGAAGTTTTGAAACTAATCCAGAACCTTGGTAACTGGTCGTGTGCATCCCAATGCAGGAATTAGCTAATATGTACCAGCAGGAACACGATGGTGCTTGCTTAAGGGTAGTAGCACAGGGAGGCACAGAACTTGAGGCTGGGTAAACAAGAATTCATAGACTTGAGGACACTTAGAGTTTAACAGCCAGCAAAGACCCAGAAAATAGGACAAATTCACTACTATAGTGGCCCTTAAAAGCCTGGAGTAAAAAAAATTGTCCACACTGAGCAAAGTGGGAATGCCTGAGTTTCCCGGGGACACAGCACTAGGATGGGTCAAAATGGCTCAGGAAAATGACCTTATAGGAGAGAATCTATTATGCGAGATCAGACCACCCAATAGAGGATTATATTCTGTAGGAATGCCCAGAGGACACATCTATTTACCAAAGTCATCAGGAAGACACTGGTAAAAGAGGTACTGGTATCATTTTGTTCAGTAGTGACTTGCTTCTGTAGACCAGGGCTGATGGTAAGAAAGACGATCAGAGTTTGACTTTATAGCAATAGGAAAGATGGAACACCAAAGCAATAGTGGAGAGTTGGTAGTATTTTACTTCCAGAAGCCAAGAGACCACAATTACTATAGTGACCTGCATATCAGAAAGATAAGCAAGAGCCAAAAAATGGATTCAAATGCAGGTAGCTTTATCTTTTCTTTTATATCACTTGCTTTGTATTTGTAGCCCTTCCATTTCCTCTCCTGAGGAATATATTTATTCTCCTGATATAAACCTTTTCAAGATTATATTTGACACATATATATGTATTATATATTATATAATATACACAGCCATATCAGTATTCTCTACCAAATTGAGAGAAGCCTAAGGTGTAAAACAAAATTACCATAGTCCATTCTTCTCTTTATAAATCATAGCCTTCAGTATTTGGTGTTTATCTCTGTCATTTTTTGGCACTCCATAACTTGTTCTGCCTTTATTCATTCACTCCACTGATATTTATTGAAGGTATATTACATGAGAGTTTTACTGGAGATACAAAAGAGAACAAGACAAAATTTGTGCCCATTTGGCACTTACATTCTCTGAAGGAGAAAGACACAGTAGAGAAATGATCATGTAAAGTACCAGGTAGTGATTGCCGCTCTGGAGCAAAAGAAAGCTAGGTAAGTGGTATGAGGTGTCAAGAGCTGGTGGGGAGGTGTAGTTTTATTGCATTACCCTCTCTTTCCTCTCTGTTAAACCGTGGTTTTAATGGTTTTAACATCAACAGTTTTCATCTTAGCCTGCAGAGGTTTAAAAAGATTTCCAAGGGATGGTAGTATCTGTGATTTTCATTAGTTGTGGAATGTAAGACTCTATTTTTTTCTTTCTTTTTTTGGTATAGGAAGCATTTGAAGAAATCAGACAAAAGACACTAATTCTTCTCTTTGGACCAGCACTGAGTCCTCTGCCTGTATATAACCCCCCAAACCCAGCATCAATAGCTTGCACCTTTTTATACAAATTATAAAGATGATAAAAACAGAAATGATTTAAACTTCTGTTTGATCCTTGTATCTGAGCACCCATCACAAAATCAAAATTTTGTCCAAATACATAGGTTTTGATATTTCTATGAAATCGTTTTATATGCAAATAAGTCAACCAGACATCCAAGTTCTTATATCCTGTTCTGAATTCTGCGAAATGTTTAAATACTGCCGGGGTAGAGCAACTGTCTTTGCCAGTGAAGGCCGATTTTACACGCTGTTTTGCTCAGATGGCAGCAAGGTAGTATTGGCTGCAACTTTTATGATAATAGAATCTCACATACTGTTAAATTCTGTCCCCATACTAATAGCCTAGTTTAGGCAAAGCCAATGCCACACTGATCTTCCAGTTCAGAGAAGAGATGTATTGCTTCCAAATAATAAGTATAATCAGCGGCTCTTCTTTCTTTTCCTTTTCAGCACCAGAGAGCATGTGTCTGTTTTTCTCTTGCGATTTGAACAACAGTATTCTATTCTGCACAGATACCTGAGTCTTCAGTGACATTTGCTGTGCTCTGAAGAAGATATTTGGCAGCAATTTGAAAAATTACAGTGAGGTTATTTAGAAGACCTCATGTCCCATGGCATTTTTTTTGTCAAGCTGCTTTTTTCCTGGTAGCTGTGTAGAAGTGCTAATATGACAGCATGCTACATAACCTACGTGACCTGAGATTAATTAGCTTGCCAGGGCCTCATGGTATTGTATGTAACATAAACCAAATAGAAAAGAAATGGAAAACCATACTAATCATATGAATTATGGGACGTTCAATTTTGACAGAATTTCATTTTGAGAGATATAGTTCAAACTGTAATTTATTTCATTTTTATTTGGAAAACAAGATTGTAATCTCAAGAAGATGGCAATCATATATTGGAATTAGATTAGGGATTTTGCTAATATGAGAGAAAAATAACGTGTTGGAAAGTATTGTTAAATCACTGGGAATGTAAGAGTGCTAAGTAAGTCAAAGTTGCTTGGAAGTCATATTTCAAATTGGGTCACACACAAGTTTCTGCAGCTATTTGCAACTAAGTCTGTGCTAGGTGATGGGAAAGTGAAAGAAAATAATGCTGGAGTAAAACCCTTCCCTTAAATACTAGATGCTGCTAGCTGCAGCCAGATTGCTTATGCTCTAGCTTAAAATCAATATAATTTTCAGTCATTTATTTACTCCCATATAAGGACATCAAAACAAAAGAGGCCAAATTTGAGTGTTCAGGATAAGAAATATGGCCATGTTTAAAAAGCTTTGGACTTAAAGAAATCTGATTAGGGGCAAGAATAAGACTGCTGGTGAGTAAATAATAGAAAAGGAAAAAAAATGGCTTCCATGTTGTTTTTTCTGATTGGTCTTGTACTGAGAGAGCAGATTTTCAGCTAATAATATCTCTATCATCCTAGTAATGCATGATGTGAGCTACATCTCTCTGGGTATCCCTGGATACTTTGCTCCTAAAATATATTAATGGCATCAACAACAAAGGCAAGAACAAATGGGAGAAATAAAACTCTGTCAATACAATCAGTAATGGTGGGGATTACAAACCAGAGCAGAGAATAGCATTCCTCCCATTTGCAAAAACTTCCTTTATTTTTCTAATTGGGTCCATCTCCTGCATATTAAACACACTTGGAATCCCACTGAATAGTCTACAAAGTGCTCAGCAGAAATCATTGATTACACTGCCATAGTTTTGTGAGCCACAGTTTTTTCCTGAAAAAAGGGTCTTAAAATATCAGCTGGGCATGAATCCTTTACACTGATTTTGATTTTGTTAGTTTTCTCTGAGAAATTAAAATCTCAGAAAACATTTCTTCATAGTTCAATGGAATAGTGGTATGATTAATAAATTTTCCCATGATTTTTCTAAGTTAAAATTCACCCTAAAGCATTTCAACAAATTATAATATCAAATATTCAAAAAGGAACAAAAATACTAGCAATGAAACAAAGAGTTGCTAGCATATATTTATCTCCTCTGAAGTCTAAAATGACAAGTCGCATAATGACACAAGAGAACAATCTGGAAATATTCTGAGTATTCCAGCAATGTGCAGTACTCACTTTTTCTTGTCTACACAAGTACATCACTCTAGCGATGCTTCCATCTTACTTCTGCATATTTTATTTTTTCCTTCACTACGGATTTATTACCATCTGCAAATGCTTCCATTTCAAAGCCATTTTTCACTCGACCTTTGTTCAAGTTTCTGCTTATTCCTCTGTTGCACATCTCACTGAGAGTGTTATCTATCGTTTCTGTCTATATTGCCTCCATTTCTCATTAACCTGTTCTAATCAGACTTTCACCCCACGATAACACTACACTTTTTTTGTCAAAGTAACCAGTCAACCTCCATGTTACTAAATCCAATATAAAATCTTGCCCATAATCTTAATATGGAATTTAGGGAACATCCAGAAGCTGTTTCTGAGATTCAAGAGACAACTGCTCTTTTGCCACTATGCATATTGTTCCCCAATCTTTATCCTTCATGAAAGCTAATAAACTTGGTACTTTGTGTAGGGCATTTTGCCTTATGAGTTTGATTATCAATCAGAACCAAAGACCACTGCTGCTACTTAATCATTTGTAAACCTTACAGGCTGGTGTCTGTGACGAGGATTGACTTCTGGACCTTCAACTCAATATGGCAAAGTTACTTTGTGGTTAGGCAAAAAAGAGGGAAGAAAGAGCTCTGATTTCAATGCCAGGGCAGTTGCTGATGCTCTCTCAGTACCAAGCAGCAAAACTTCTGTGATGGAGGTTTGTTTGCTTGTTAATTATTTATGAGTGACAAAATTTCGACTCCTGTGAAATTGGCAAAATAAATTCATAAGGAAAGGCAGATTGAAAGGAGGAGACAGAGAAGGACTATTACTGGGTTAATACTTCATTGATTTTTAGTCTAAATAGAATTGCTGGAAACATAACAATAGAGTCAGTCATAGTAGGTAAAACAGGCAATTGAAAAACATGTTACTGTTTTCTCAGATTTGTTTGTTAAATGATCAAGGGACTTACAATTTCATGGTAGACATAATTGAACAGAATGGACCATTAAGGTTGAGTCCCAGCAGTGTTCATCACACAGAAAATCCCCCAGAATTTAGATATAATTGAATTGACCAATTTGAAAGGAATGAAGGCATGAATTGAGCAAGTTTACGTTGAAAAGATTACCACTTGACTTTCTTGCTTTCTTTAAACAAAAAAATATCCCTTGAAGCCCTTAAAATAGTACATATACAAGCAAGGTGAGATTGATTTTATGACAATAAGCAATGACCCTACCAAAATGGTATGCTTCTGGTCCCAACAATGATATATCTTGTGATATAGTTCCTTTTGTCTGAGATACTTTATTTCAACCTCATGTTTAGAGGGTGATAAACCATATCGGAAACCACCTCTTGCTGCCATATGTGCCATGTATTGCTTTATTTTTTATTTATTTTTTTTTATTGGTGTTCAATTTACTAACATACAGAATAACCCCCAGTGTATTGCTTTAATAATGAAAAGCGACTCAAAAGAATGAAGAAGACTAATAGAAAAATAAAAAAAAATGATGAGAGAAATGGGAAAAATGGTTTAAGTGAGTCAATTATTCAGGTGATGGATAAAGAACAGCATGAAAATGAGAATCAGATTGGCAGTGTTGTTCTTAAATACTATTGATACATAATCACCAGATCACAAAGGCCCAGTGTCAGCCTCTCTTCAAAAGCACCATAAATCCTTCCCCATTTAACCTAAGTTGGATAAATATAAGTCCAGTGATGCTTAAAAATAATGGGGTGGGGAGCACCTGGGTGGCTCAGTCCATTACGTGTGTGACTCTTGATTTCAGCCCATGTCATAATCTCAATGTCCTGGGATTGAGACCTCAGTCAGGCTCTGTGCTCTGCATGGAGTCTGTTTCGGATTCTTCCCTCCACTCCTCTCTCCTCTCCCCACTTGAATGTGTTGTCTCTCTTACTAAAAAAAAATAAATAAAATCTTAAAAAAAAGAAGAAGCATGGGGGAAACAAATGGAAATGGTGTAACACATTCATAAAGGCTTTCAGTTGCTGGCCTGTGCCTGGATGTCAAATACTGCTCCTCTTTGCTGGCTTTAATCATCATTCCAAAAAGAAATCTTTTTTTTTAACCGTTTTATTGAGATATGATTCACATACTATATAATTTGCTCAAACCCCTCTTTGCAGTTAATATTAAGTAGTACTAAATGTCAAGATTCATTCTTACTTCTATTTTGTGTTCTATAAACAATTTTTTGTTCTTGTTACATAACAAATGTCCCCCCATCCACCTTTCATTTGGTTAATATATCTTTTTTATATTCCTTTGATTTTAAAATTTTGAAAATATTTTTCCGTAAATATATCTATTATATTCTGTATATGACAGGTTTTCTCTTTTATTCCATTCTAATAGTCTCTTCTTTTAAATAGATGATTTTAATATGCTTATATTTTATGTATCTATGAAAATTTCTTTGACAGTTATTTTTCAATTTAAACTATAAATATCTCTTTCCAGTTCAAAACTTTTGTTATTTTCCCATCCTTTGAACATAACAAGGAAATTACCATGCTTTATCTACCAACAGAAAACCATACACAAATGTGTGTATATATATATATATATATTTTCTGGTTGTGTAAAGTTCCAGACAAAATATGAAGTTAATTTATAGTAAATATCGGCTATTTCCCAATAGTTCCTATTTTTTTCTTTTTCTTTTTAGCAATTTATCACCATCATTTTTAAGACAAGAAAGATTCTTTTATGTTTGAATCTATTGCACTTCGGTATTCAGTTTCAGTAAAACATGTTGGAAATTTTTCTCCTCAGCTGTGTCCAGTCTGCTAACAAGCCCAGCAAAGATGTTCTTCATTTCTATCACTGTGTTTTCTCTCTAACATTTCTTTTGCATTCTTAGGATTTCCATTTCTCTGCTTACATTGCCCTTGTATTCTTGAATGCTATCTGTTCTATTCATTATAACCCTTAGCATATTAATTACCATTGTTTCAAATTCCTGTCTGATAATTCTAATATCCTTACCATGTCTGTTTCCAATGCTTGCTCTTTCTTCAAATTGTGTTCTTTGCCCTTTTGGTATGCCTTCTCTTTTTTCTTGATAGCCAGACATGATGTACTAGGTAAATGGAACAGCTGTAAAAAGACCTTTGGTGTTGTGATATGAAGTGTGGGGGGAGCGGTAAGCACTCTATAGTCCTATGATTAGGTCTCATGATATTTTAGTTAGTCTTTTAGTTAACATATGCCTTTTCTGGACTATGAACTTCACAAATATTTCTTAGGTTTTTTTTTCCTTTCCCTTAGGTGGTACAGGATGACTAGAATGAGCTATACTATTTCACTTCTTTCCCATAGAAAATTGGAGCTGGCTGGACTTGACTTTCTTTCTTTTTCTTCTTTCTTTCTCTCTCTCTTTCTTTCTTTCTTTCTCTCTCTCTCTCTCTTTCTTTCTTTCTTTCTTTCTTTCTTCTTTCTTTCTTTCTTCTTTTTTCTTTTTCGTTCTTTTTTTCCTTTCTTCTTTCTCCTTTCTTCCTTCCTTGCTTTCCCTTTCCTTTCTCCATTTCCTTCATTTCCTTTCCTTCCTTTCCTTTTCCTTTCCTTTCCTTTCCTTTCCTTTCCTTTCCTTTCCTTTCCTTTCCTTTCCTTTCCTTTCCTTTCCTTTCCTTTCCTTTCCTTTCCTTTCCTTTCCTTTCCTTTCCTTTCCTTTCCTTTCCTTTCCTTTCCTTTCCTTCCTTCTTTCCTTTCCTTTCTTTCCTTTCCCTTCCTTTCCCTTCCCTTCCCTTCCCTTCCCTTCCCTTCCCTTCCCTTCCCTTCCCTTCCCTTCCCTTCCCTTCCCTTTCCTCTTTCCTTTCCCTTCCTTTCCTTTTTATTTCTATTTTAAAGCTTTCTATCATTGATTTTATTATTTTGGGAAATTTCAAACATTCACTAAAGTAGGAGGAAGAGTATGATGAATTCCAACATATTGAACATTCCATCCTCAATAATTATCAAATAATTATTTGATAATTCAAATAATTACTTTTCCCCTCCCCCTGCAGGAAACACAAGGAGGTAGGTTTTCTTCTTTATTTATTGAGGGAAACTGGTCAAGCTCCTGGAGGTAAATCTTGTGGGGGGGCTTCCTATGACTCTTCTCCCCAGGAGTTTTAAACTCAGTTGTCTGTGCTGAGCTCCAGGAATTCAGCAGCTACAGTTTGGGTTTTCCTACCCTCGTCTGGTTCCATGGTGGTTTCTGCTAGAGTCTCTACTGTGGTGATTCATTTCTCCTGTGTTTCATTTTTGGCTTCCCAGTCTTGGGGGCAATTGGTTTATTTGCCCTATGTCCTTCCTTCTCTTACACATCCACAAAGAGTAATTGATTTGTCAGTCTGTTTAGCTTTTTTATTATTATAACTCAGTAAGAATTTCCAGGTTCCTTACATGTGGAACTGGGACTGGAAATTAGGGTTTTTTTTTTTAATTTTTATTTTAATTAATGGACTATATTTTTAGGGTTTTGGATTATAGAAAAATTAAGCAGAAACTGAAAATTTTCTGTATGTCCTCTTCCACAGTTTCCTGTAGTTTCACATATTATTAATTTCCTGCATTAGGGTGACACATCCATTAAAATGGAATCATTAATGATATGTTATTATTTCCTAAAGCATGTAGTTTACATTGGGGTTTACTCTTTGTGTTGTATATTCTGGAAGTTTTGATAAATGCATAGTATCATAGTAATGATGTATATTGCATTACAGTGTCCTATGTAATATTTTCTCTGCCCTAAAATTTCCTGTGCTCATCTGTTTATCTTTCAGTCTTACCCCTAATCCCCAGCAAACACTTATCTTTTTACTGTCTCCATGTATTTGTCTTTTCCAGAATGTCATTTAGTTGGGATGATACAGTATGTAGTCTTTTCAGGCAGGCTTCTTAGTAATAAACATTTAGATGTTTTTCTCCATGGTTTTTCATAACTTGATACTTCATTTCTTTTTATTGCTGAATAATTTTCTATTGTTGGCATGTACCACAGTTTAATTGCTTGCCTATCATATGACATTTGGGTTGCGTCCCGTATTTTACAATTATGAATGAAGCTATATAAACTTTATGTGCAGCTTTTTGTGTGAACATAAGTTTTCAACTCATTTGGGAAAATATTTAGAAGTGTAACTGATGGGGGCATCTGGATGGCTCAGCCCGTTAAGTGTCTGCCTTAGGCTCAGATCATGATCTCAGGGTCCTGGGATCAAGAGCCACATTGGGCTTCCTGCTGAGCAAGAAGCCTGCGGCTCCCCTTACTTGTGTGCTCTCTCACGCTCTCTCTCTCTCCCCGTGTCAAATGAATAAAATTGTAAAAAAAGAAAGGGTAACTGATGATTCATATGATAAGACTGTGATTAACTTCATAATAAACTGCCAAATTGTATTCTAAATGGAAATGGTTATACCATTCTTTTTCCTGCAAACAATGAATGAAAGTTTCTGTTGCTCCACGTTCTCATCAGTATTTAGGGTTGTCAGTGTTTTTGGGTTTTAGTCATTCTAGATGCACAGTGGTATCTCATTGTTTGAATTTGCAGTTCCCTAATGACCTAAGACACTGAGCAGCTTCTCATTTGCTTTCATTTGCCCTTGTGTATTATTTCTTTCTTCTCACCCTGTACGTCTTTCATGTACTTTTTTTCTTACTGCATTAGCAAGGACTTCCAGTATAATGCTTAATAAGAGTAGTGAAAGAAGATACCCTTGCCTTGTTGTTGATCTTAGGGGGAAAATATCTGATTTCTCACCATTAAAGATGATATTAGTTTTGTTTTTATTAAATCAAGTTGATTAATTTCCCTTGTGTTTCTAGTTGGAAGTTTTTTGTTTCTTTAATCATTAACAGTATTGAGGTTTTCAAACATTTTTGTGTATTAATAAAATTTTTCATGTCTGGCCTGTTGTGATGCATTATAATAATTAATTTTAAAATGTTGGTAACAGCCTTATATATCAAATCAATTCCACCTGTTCTTGGTATAAAAGTGGTGGCCCATGTTTTGTTTTATGTATGTAACATAAAGGTAATTTTTCATACAGAGTTGAATTTTATTTACTAATTTTTTGTAGGTTTTTATATTTGTTTTCATGAAACATCTTGGTTTGTAGTTTCTTTTTGTCCAAGTTGTCATTCAGTTTTGTTATTTGAGTAATGTTGACCTCATAGAGTGAGTTAGGAAGCGTTTGCTAGCTATTTTTCTGGGTGGGGGTGGGGGTTAGATTGCAGAGAATTGGTATCATTATTGTTGAAATATTTGCTAGAATTCAGTAGTGAAAACACCTGGGACAGGTAGTTTCATTTTGGAAGGTTGTCAATTATTGATTTTGTTGTTTTAATAGAGATCTATTCAGACTGTATATTTCCTTTTGTGAGTTTCTTTAGATTATGACTTTCATGGAATGTTCTGTTCAGGTTATCAAATTTGTAGGCATAGATTTGTTAATATTCATTTATTAATGTCCATGGGATCAGTAGTGATGGGTACTCTTCAACTTCTGATATTTGTAATTTGTGTCTTCTCTTGTAATGTTTTTCCGTAGCCTGACTAGAGACTTACAAATTTTACCAGTAAAGAAGAATGA
Source organism: Canis lupus familiaris (assembly GCF_011100685.1). Taxonomy (NCBI): domain Eukaryota; kingdom Metazoa; phylum Chordata; class Mammalia; order Carnivora; family Canidae; genus Canis; species Canis lupus. The sequence continues at coordinate 12,340,870 of NC_049235.1, forward strand.
AAAGTGGTGGCCCATGTTTTGTTTTATGTATGTAACATAAAGGTAATTTTTTAGTTCCTAGGAAAAATGAGGAAAGACCTAGGTCTTTTGATAGTACAACTAGTATTTTTTATTAAACTAACTTGTTTAAAGTTTATTATGCATCAACTATGAATTTTTATCTGGTTTATACTTACATTTGTCGCTTAAAGAGCAATACAAGAAATTAAAACACTCTTCAAAGAAAACAGATATTATTACTTTATTCTTCATTGGCTTGAGAAGACCATACATCATTCAGAAACCAGACTGTGTGTGGTTGTAAAAAGCACATATATCACCTTGATTTTTAGAAAATATCACTGCATCTGGCTTCCTGATTTGTATCATAAGTGACATTTAAGATATAAAGAAAGTACTAGTGTTTCCTTCTGCTCCGCACCACACATTCTGACATCTGATTTTATTTTCATTTGTTTTCATCTCCAAGATTTACATATCATCTGATGTCCTTATATAGATTAATATCTTTTTGAGGACAAAAACTTAACTTTTTTTCTATTAACACATTCACCATGACTTTAAGAACAAATGGTAGATGTTTAAAATTTTTAATTTATTCAATGACCAAATAAAATGGAATTTTCACTTTTCTTACCAAAATAAAATTTTGTTTAATTTTGTTAAAATGGTACTAATCTATGCAAAGTTATATTGTACTTATTTCTGTGCATGAACATTTTTCTCCTGATTAAGAAGTGTAAATGAATAGCCTTTCTTGTGTTCTGTAATCACTTTTTTGGAGGTGATTACATATATATTACTTATAACATGTATATATCTGTCAGACAAAAATAACGCAGTTCTGACTTCAGAGTTCTTACATTGTAAAATGCTTTTAGTAAAAGTTTGGTACATGGACAGCTGCTATTATTAATAAAAACTTTTAAAGGAAATTATAAAATTCATTACTTCTCTGAAAAGGAAATATTTTCACTCTGCTTTATATTCATGAAATTTAATTTCATGGTTATCCAAAAAGTTCAAAACTGTCAGTGAAAAAAACGTCTTCAGCCTAATTAACGTCAAATTTTGGAAATGTGCAGTCTATGATTTGAATACTGATATTTCTGGCTAAAAATAACAAAATTAAAACTTGGTAGAATTTAAGAGGCAATTTATTACCTGATAGTTTCATAAAATGTTGATCCATCATTGAAATTTTTGCAAAAATCATCAGTGCTGCCCCATTGCTACTTAAATCCATACACTGGTTACTGTACTATTGCTCCATTCTCAGAGGAGGTAATGTGCCACAATTCCATAGAATCCAAAATGTAATAGTTCACCTGAAGATTATTAAGTAACCCCTGAAGATTTACTCAATACAATCTCAAAATTATATGCTTTCTCAGAAATTATTATGCTTTCAAAAGCAGAATTAGACATCTGTATAGATATTCAAGTCAATAATTTTAAACCATATTTTCTCCAGAATGCATAATGAATTTACATTTATATAAATAGATTGTCACATGAAATGTTAACATGATTGGTTTAAGTGTTAAACTGAAGTTTAATACTTTAAGTATTCCACTGTGGTGCTGAACAAATTGTTTTTGTCTTGTTTTTTGTTTTCTGTTACTTGGCTATTACAAAGTTCTTTGGGGTTTTCTTAAACACTATGACGTCCAAATCTTCCTTGTGTGTTGGCTTTTCTAGTGGATCCATGTTTTCAACATTTGATTCTAAGGGTCTTGGTTCTGCTCTATTTAGAACTTAGGAATGATTACTTTATCCTTAGAGTCCAATTTAATTAAATTCACAACTCCTGTATTGAGCTAAGAACTGCATTCCACTCTGAGGGTGAGTAGGACAACAGAGCACTATGAATTTCCCTTGGGAGTGGACAAAGGAATAAGAAAGGAGGAATGGAAATAAATCATTACTATAAGTAAAGATGTAACATATTTAGGAAAACATTTGCTTTATGCGAATAAAAGATGACAATGGTACTAACTCTATATAAGAAAGGTTTCATATTTATGTGCTACCAATAAGCATCTGATTATCCTATATAAACCTATAATCTATATAATACCTCCAAACTTAATTTCATTGTGAGCTAAATTATTTCCTTATTTTCTTCAAGTGTGATATGATTTTAACTATATCATTTAATTTCTTAAGTAATTCTTACTACTAAAGGGAGTATAATATACTTATTTAATAAATGGGTTAAGAGCTATCTTTGTGGTCATCTTTGAGGCCAAGACTATACTCTCTTTAGTGATTTTTGAAAGTTCTGAGAAAGCATTACAAATTAATTAGAAACCCACATATGTACCATAGTTTCCTATTATTCGACAAGGCATAAAAATCGGCTGGTACATTTAATTTTGGAAAACTTTAGATAATATTGATATGGCCAAGGGTTTAAGATATATGTGTGTTTGCATGTATATATGTGTGTGCAGGTAGTTTTCTATATATATATGGAAGATGCGAGATTAGAGCTTTAAATTATTTTCCCTTACATTGTTTATCATGGTAGTTGTTAATCAGCCTTTGTGATATCTTTTTTTTTAAATTTTTATTTATTTATGATAGTCACACAGAGAGAGAGGCAGAGACATAGGCAGAGGGAGAAGCAGGCTCCATGCACCGGGAGCCCGACGTGGGATTGGATCCTGGGTCTCCAGGATCGCGCCCTGGGCCAAAGGCAGGCGCTAAACCACTGAGCCACCCAGGGATCCCTGTGATATCATATTTTTAAAATATCATTCTGGCACCTGCCTTCAGCCCAGGGCATGATCCTGGAGTCCTGGGATGAGTCCCACATCGAGCTTCCTGCAGGAGCCTTGCTTCTCTCTCTGCCTATGTCTCTGCCTCTCTCTCTGTGTGTGTCTCTCATGAACACATAAATAAAATATTAAAAAAATAATAAAATAAAATATTTGTTAAAGTAATCTCTACACCCAATGTGGAGTTTGAATTCACAAACCTGAAGCTCAAGAGTCACATGCTCCGCCAACTGAGCCAGCCAGGCACCCCTCAATTACTTTTTTAATGTAGAAGTTTATACTATAGATTTGACTCCTTTTACTTTCCTTTATGCATTTAATGCTATAGATCTAAGCATGGATTAGCTTATGGGACAACTTTTAACAAGCTGAATTTTCATTTATTATTTTTGTTGTGGTTTTTAATTTTTTTCTTTTGACCCATCATCTATTAGAGATTGCATAATCTTCAAGCATGTGGAGATTGTCTAGATATATCCTACTTAGTGATTTAGAATTTTGATATTAGTGATTTAGAATTTGATATCAGAACAAATTCTGTACAAATTCTATTCTAACAAAATGTGACTTGTTTTGTGGCTCAGCATATGGGTTTCATCAGTGAATGTTTCCAGTACATTTGAGAGAAATTTGTATTTTGCTTATATTGGGTGTGATGTTGTAGAAATAACAATTAAGTCAAATTGTTTGATATAGTTCTTCCAATCTTCTAGATATTGACTGATTTTCTTTGCCTTATTAATGACTGAAGGAGGGATATTAATGAGACCAATTGCTAATTTATGAAGAGAGTATTTTTTGTTGTGTTCTTTTGAGATTGTTGTATTTATCATATATTTACTCTTATAGGCACTGATATTCCTTCAGAATTTGTTTTCTATATGGCATCCTTTCTCTTCAATCTAAAGAAATTCTTTTAACAGATCTTATTTAGCAAGTCTGCTGGAGATAAATTCTTCCAGATTTTGTCTGAAATGTCTGTATTCATTGATTCTTTCTCTGCTGTTTACAGCTCTCTTGAAAACCTCCCCCCCCAAAAAATAAATCTTAATGCCTATTGTGACATTTTTTATCCTAGCATTTCCATTCAGTTCTTTTGAAAATTTATCTTTACTGAAAATCAACATTATTCCCTCATGTTGCTTACTTTCTTCTCTAAATTTTCTAACATGTTTATCATGATTACCTTGAAATCCATTGCTAGTAATTCCAACAGCTGGACATTTCTGGGTCTGATGGTATTATTTTTTTATGATGGTAATATGTTTTTACATTTCATAATATTTGATTAAATGTGAGATACTTTGTATTAAAAAAATCTGGTGTAAATTATTTCCCATAAAAATGAGACGGTTTCATCTGCCAAGTCATTTATTTAGGTTTGAAGGATAGAGGGTTTGAGGCATTGTGTAAGGCTCAGCCACGTGTTAAGTTTCTCTTTGTTCCTCTACATTCATCATTAGACTCCATCAGACCCCTTGCTGTCCCATGGCAGCAAGCGATCCTTATTTCTCCTGCCTTAACTGCAGTGACAGACAGTTACTCTGATGTTTAAATTTCAGCTGTTTTCCTCTTAACAACATTTAGGGATGTTTTTTCCTTCTCTCACTTCTCTGTTAAAGGTTAATCCATCATGGATCTCATCTAGCAGGGGACTTGTTACTTTCTCGTATTCATTGGGTTTATATTCCTATGTCTGCTTTCTTACAGCTTAAAATAACTATGATTTTAAGAATTATGTGTCTTGAAATAATTACTGAATTTTAAGTGGCATTAATTAGTGATTCTTTACTAGCCTGGTACCATTTTAAAATGGAACTTGAAGACCTGGTCTTAAATTACTTATACTTGAAACTACTGTGAAAATCAATATATCAGTACTTGTCTTAAATACTCACTGTGGGGGGGTGTGTGACTAAATGCATCCCCCAAATTATAGTTTTCTTGAGCAAATTTTTGGAAATGGAAGAAAAAGAAAAGACTGTGTAACATGTATGCTGAGAATTACAGGTTTATGATTTCTAGGGAAGCAGGCAATAAGGCTTCCCAACTGAGTCTAATAGAAACTCCCAGAAATACAGTGTAGATAAGTTTTGGATCACTCCATATAAACATTGACTCCTGCTATAAGAGTAAAAATGAGAATGAGGATAGCCCCAGTGGCGCAGCGGTTTAGCGCCGCCTGCAGCCGGGGGTGTGATCCTGGAGACCCTGGATAGAGTCCCACGTCGGGCTCCCTGCATGGAGCCTGCTTCTCCCTCTGCCTTTGTCTCTGCCTCTCTCTCTCTCTCTCTCTGAATGAATAAAATAATAATAATAATAATTTAAAAAATGAGAATGAGTCAGAATATAGAAGGTCATTGAGTGGACAATTTTTATATTATGCCAAATATGTATTAGCTAATTATTGTGATTACATACTATGCAAATGAAAAAAAGGAACAACCACCAAAAAAAATGACATCAACAACAAATACATAAAGAACATTGGGGTATATCTGCATGACCAATGCTAAGCCATGTTACTCTGAAAAGAGGGAATGAGGCCATATTTTAGAAAATATATTTGATACAATAATAATAAAAGATATTTGATACAAAAGATATTTGATACAATAATAAAAAAGAAGATAACTTATTTTGGTAAAGTCCGTTATTTTTGTTTTTGTTTCCTTTGCCTCAGCAGACCTATCTAACCAGAAGTTGCTATAGCCAATGTTCAAGAGGTTACTGCTTGAATTCCCCTGTAAGACTTCTTTGATTGTATGTTTCACATTTAGATCTTTAACCCATTATGAATTTATTTTTGTGTATGGTATAAGAAAATGATCCACTTGTATTCTTTTGCTTATTGCTATCAAGTACTTCATCAAAATAAAAAACTTCTGCACAGTGAAGGAAACAATCAACAAACTAAAAGTCAACCTACAGAATGGGAGAAGATATTTGCAAGTGACATTTCTAGTAAAGGGTTAGTATCCAAAATATATAAATTATCAAATCCAATACTCTCAAAATAAATAATCAATTAAAAATGGGCAGAATACACCAATACCCTTTGTATGTCCAAAAAAGACATGCAAATGGCCAACAGGCACATGAAAAGATAATCAACATCATTGATTATCAGGGAAATACATAACAACACTTCATTTCATCTTTTCAGGATGACTAAAATCAAGAACACATGAAATAACAGGTATTGGTAAGGATATGGAGAAAGGGAAACCCTCTTGCACTGTTGGTGCAAGTGCAAAATGGTGAAGCCACTCTGGAAAACAGTGTGGAATTTCCTCAAAAAATTAAAAATAGAACCACTTTACAATTCAGCAATTGTACTACTAAGTATTTACCCAAACCAAAAATACCAAATCAAAGGGATACAAGGAGCATTATCTAAAATACCCAAATTATGGAAATAGCCCAAGTGTCCATCAACTGATGATTGGATAAAGAAGCTGTGGTATATATCTATCTATATCTATATCTATATCTATATCTATCTATATCATCTATATCTATCTATCTATATCTATATATTTGTGTATACACACCCTCCCACACACACATAATGGGATATTACTCAACCATAAAAAAATAAATGAAATCTTGCCATTTACAATGATGTGGATGGAGCTAGAATACACAATGCTAAATGAAATAAGCCAGATAGAGAAAGACAAATACCATATGATTACACTCATATGTGGAATTTAAAAAAGAAACCAAGCAAGCAAAGGAAAAAAAAAGTGAAAGAGACAAACCAAGAAACAGACTCTTTAACTATAGAGAATAAACTGATAGTTTACCAGAAGGGAGGTGGATGAGCAATAGTTGAAGTAGGTGATGGGGAGTAATGAAGGCACTTGTGATGAGCACCAGGTGTTGTATGGAAGTGTTGAATCACTATATTGACACCTGGAACTAATATTACACTGTATTTTTACTAACTGGAATTTAAATAAAAATTAAATCCATTTTCTAAGTTACCTTTTTTTTTTAAGTTTATAATAGGACACAAATTCATGAAATTCAAGCAGAAATTCCTAAGGAAAGAAGAGAGATGAGAGGATAAGAATGTAAGATTAAAAGGAAGTGATTGAATAAAGTAAAAAAAAAAGTAAAAGTAAAAAGTAAAAAAAAAATTTAAAGATTTTATTTATGTAATCATGAAAGACACACAATGAGAGAAAGGAGAAAGTAAGAATTATTCTTGTTCTCATCATGCAGAAATAATCATAGCTTTCAAGTGTGAAATTTTACAAAATTGTCAGCATATCAAATTTACATTATTTTATTTTCAAATAGAAATTAATCTAATTTTATAATCTCCATAATAAAGACAGTATTTTGTTCACTATTCAGAACCTAAAAAGTAGCTTCTATATAGTAAGTGTTACTAAACATTTGTAAACAAATAAATTTTTTGTTTAAAAGACTATCATTTATAAAAACAAAAAAGAAAAAAAAAATCTAAAATCACACAGTAACTATACTCAGTGCTATTTTTAATATATGTCTTCCAAGACTTTTGTTTATCATAAATATGTATGTATATTTAAAGCGATACTATATATACACTAAAATGCATATTTAAATTTTGAATATATTCCTCAATCCTTCTTAGGAAGCATGATTTTTCAGAGATTCTCAAAGCCCAAACTGGTTTTAGAGGGGATGTATAGCTCTAAACTGTGGAGGAGTCAGGGCCAAAGTATTGGAGGAACTAAACAAAAACCATTGGATGGGCTTATCCATCTTCCTCTGATCTTGTTCATGCTTGAAAATGAAATCTTATGTTTCAGTAATATCAAACCTGATTTTTTTCAAGGGAAAACATGAATATGTGTAACTTTCAGAGACTCTGAGTTACATATTAAAGGGTTTATTTCTTTTAAAAATGCTTTACTTTCTATTTAGCCCATCTGGTATCCTAAGAAAACTCACCTTCTTGGATAACAATATTTACCTTGCATATTTTAGAGAAACATAGAAGAATATGGCAAATACCCTATTTCAAGACACATTAGAATGTAATTCATTTTAAAATAATGATTATTGATTATAAGAAAGAATCTTTGTAAGATTCTCCATAAAACATGGCAAATACAGCTTCATCAGGCACAAACCTATTTTAATGCCCTCCTAGTGAAATGATCTGTGCAGCAGTCATAAAATACATTATACTAAATATTCTTTATGCTAAAAAATGATTTTTAAGCTCCTGGTCCATTTGATACCTAAAACATCTGATGATAACTTAGTGCCTGACTCGATCTGATCTGAATCACAGTGTTATGATCCAATGCAGTGTGCATCTCTGACCGGCACACACAAACTGTATTGCAATCTGAGGCCAGTAGACATATTAAATCCAAGATTTATCTATCTACGATTTATAGTCACAGGATTCATATCTCAACTTTCCTTAAATAAAAATAGCCATAGTAAAAAAAAACAAAAACAAAAAAAAAATAGCCATAGTGATGGTAGTAAAAAATGTTTCCTATTTAAGTGTAAATCAAAGAAGGAGGTAAAAGGAAGTGGTAATCATTTCAAATCTTTTCTCACAATATTGTCTCTCAAAGTGAAGTAAAATGAATTGCATGAAGTACTAAAATGTTTTTATATGTAGTTTATCTAAGCGTGGATTTGTTTAATCATATGTGGTTAAACCCATTAATGCATGCAATAGAATACAGTCAACATCTACATGTATCATTCTTTCTGCATCTCTACAATAGGATATTGGATGAAAAGATCCAGTTGGAAAAGTATCATTAATTAATTAATAAGTTCCATTAATAAAGATTTTGAAAATGCACAGAACAATATATATTTTAAGAAAAGATTTTATTTATTTAAAGGAGAGAGAGAAAGAACATGATCTGGGGGCAGGGAAGAGGGAGAAGCAAGTTCCCCACTGAGCAAGGAGCCCAGTTTGTGGCTCTCTCTCTGGACCCTGGGATCATGACCTGAGACAAAGATAGATGCTTTAACTTATTGAGCCATTCAGGCAACCCAGAACAATACATAGCTTTATGACCAAACATGTGAAAGTATAAAACACTTGAATGAGAATCATAAACACCAATTTCAATATTGTTTATAGCTCAGTTGGGAAAGAAGCATTTTACCTGTATCTCTAAAACATAAAAATGTGAAATAAGTCTCCTAGGGTGCTCAGGGAGGTCATGGAGAAAGTAATGTACTGATATTTCAAATTTAAATCTAGTTTAGGGGATCTCTGGGTGGCTTAGCAGTTTAACGCCTGCCTTTGGCCTAGGGCATGATCCTGGAGTCCTGGAATTGAGTCCTGCATGGAGCCTGCTTCTCCCTCTGCCTGTGTCTCTGCCTCTCTCTCTCTGTGTCTCCCATGAATAAATAAATAAAATCTTTAAAAATAAATAAATAAATCTAGTTTAATAGTAGATAGTAATACATAACTCTTCTTTGCCAATAAAGAATGACTTAGAGCTATTTTCTGAGTGTATGTACCATCCAAAATTTTGTTCCAAAAAGTTGTAGCAGGGCATAGAGTATTTTATCTAAATTAATGAAATAATGTGTTGTACCAGAGAAGTGACATCCATTTGTTTCTTTCATAAAGTATTACCCAGAAACAATTCTATTACATATTTTCTACCTATCTTGTAGCATTCTGTATTTGGTAGAGATATTCCTAGAAAACCTATACTTTTGTCTATTTGACCTAATAATAGTGACATTTATAAAAATTATTAAGATTGTTATATTTATTTGAAATTATTATCTGCGTGTAGCAGCACTTAGACTTCTACTTTTAAACATAAATCTGTTTGAACTCAATAGCATTTGTCTTCACTTTTAAAGCCAGTATCTTCTGTGAGGCAGTCTCATGATCTCTAAAAAGTCAAAAAGGTAAATCTCAGGTTAGGACAAAATGAAAGCTATTTCTTATATTTTTAGTGGTGTCATTTCGTGTATGTGTGTTTGTGATGTGATGCATATTCTTAAAATCATACAAAAATACCTGGTGTTAAGCATGTTACATAAATATCATGGTTCATCTTATCAGGAGGCAAAAATTGAGAAGGTCCATCTCTGTAAGATACTTGTTGATTGACAGGTCACATATCTGAAACTTTAGCATTAAAATATTTTTCATTTGGGTTAAAGTGCATTTTCCAAAACTTATCAAAAGAAAACCAATTTACTCTGTTACCCAGCCTCCCCAAACATAGTAATATATTAATAATTAGTGAAAATTACCATGGATTAATTTATTTTTAATGTAGTTTTATTTAGCAGGTGCCTGATAGATGGGCAAATGGTATATTGTGTAAGAAACAGTATCTGATAAATATGCCAAAGTCATGGTGACAAATGTTATTCTGTTATTCTTTGTAACCCTTATTATTCTTAGCAGTATAAGTGTCTATCAGGAAATAACATTTATACCAAGCTTTGTTTTGAGAAACAAGATGAACATGCTAGGATTCATGTTTCCATACAACACACATGTGTGTATATGTTAACACATACGCTTGCATGTGTGTACATATACTTTTGATGCTTCTTAAAATTATCAAAAATTCATTCTAAATATATAAAATAAATGACAGTAAAATTCAACAGGGGATATGCTTCTGTATATATTTGTCAATATATACATCTAGAGTATTTTTAACCTCTGAACTCCATGTTAACATTAAATGACTATAAAATTATTAACCAAAAATAAAGAAAATCACTTTAAAAAGATGGGACTTGTATACAAAGGACTCTAATGTTAGTTTATGCATGAACCCTTAGGCTTAAGAGTTCTAATACTGATTTTTCAAATGAGCAACTATTTTTTTATGGAAGTAGAATCAATTTATTTCCTACTTATAAAGTGTAAAAAAAAAGTGCCTTGGGTATAAAATCTAAATGCCTATGGTGTGATCAGTCAGGAGCTTAGAAATGTCACTATTTGCAGTGTTCAGTCATTAATTAGTGTTTGGTGCAAAGAAAGCAGGTGCCAGGAGCCCCTTCTGTACCAGGATAAGTGACAGCTTCCTAAGGATAAAGCCTCAGCCTTCTGTGAGGAAGATGGGTGGAGAGCAGGAAGGAAGGGGGGCAGAACTAAGGTGAGAGGCTAGGGAGGGTTATGTACTGAAGTCTATTGGGAAATACTTTAACTTGCAAGAAGGAAGATTTTCTTTCTTAATTACAGAATGCAAGTGGCCTGAGTCTGTCCTAGGTAAATTAAGCAGTTTGCTGTACACAAATGTAGGCTCTGTGATGAAGGAAAGGCATCCATCAACGTGGCAAGAATTGGACTTGTGTGAACTTGCACAGCCATAAAGAGTCCTGGCAGAAGTGAGGATCACCCAGTCTCACAGCTGTCCATTTGTAGAAGTGACAGTATAATACTGCTGCAGCTCTGGAATACAAAAGCATCTGAAGTCCCTGTGTGCAGACAAAGCAGTTGGAGTGTTTCCAGTGTAAATTCATGACCCAGACATGAAGGGAGATGCTGAGGGCGAAGAACACAGCTGTGAGGACGATGGTCCCTTTGCACTTACGGAATCCAAGGTGGACGAGGCCAGCCTGCAAGAAAAAGGTGTTGAAGAACAAGAGGAAAATGATGATGTGGAAAAGAGATGCAGTATCCTGGATGATGAAAAACACCAGTAGAATGATAGGAGCCATTCAGAGTAGCTCTGAGAAGGAACTGACAAGGAGGTCTTAGGACCTGCAGGAAGAGCACAAGGCTAGAGCACTGCTGGGGAGCATCTTCCTTTTGCTTCATTGGGCCCCCAGGGCACATGCCACAGTTTCCCAGAAAATAGTTCCTAGCTTTCTTCCCAGCAGTGAAGGAGAAGCATTAGCTTCTCAGAATCAGAGCTGTTTTCCAGCTCTAAGACACGGGCTTCAAAGACCCTCTACATCAGTTGCCACAGGAATGCCATCCTGGCTTCCAGAAACTGGTTTTTAAATCCCAGAAGTAGATGGTGGATGCAGGTTGTGTCTGAGCTCATCTCACGGGTCCTTGGCTCTCCCGCGACCCTCTGGAGCCAGCCAGGCCACTGTGTCTGGGCTCCTGCTTGCCTGGGTCTACTCTGCTCCTTCCTTCACAGAATTTCTCCAGGCTATATGCCATAATTCAAAGGCCATACTGGGATCCTGGGTGGCGCAGTGGTTTTGGCGCCTGCCTTTGGCCCAGGGCGCGATCCTGGAGACCCGGGATCGAATCCCACGTCCGGCTCCCAGTGCATGGAGCCTGCTTCTCCCTCTGCCTGTGTCTCTGCCTCTCTCTCTCTCTCTCTGTGTGTGACTATCATAAATAAATAAAAATTTAAAAAACAAAACAGAGCCTCTCATTTATTTTTAAAAAAAAAAGCCATACTTCTTCTGAAAGTAAGATAGGTAATAGCCATAATAATACTTTTTATCTTATAGCTGCTATCAGATTTGATGAACCATGAAACCCAACTGGTACACTCCAGTACATACTCCATCCAGTGAATGAACAGTAAATGGACTGAGCCCTCTGAATATTCCTCCACTTTCCTGGTTGCTGGTTCCTTCTCTGGCATATCTCTATCACCTCTCCCAATTTCCTCAGGACCCAACAAGAAAACTGTTAAATTCTGGCACAGTAGGGTCTTTAGTTTCTAGCACCAAGGGTATGGCTGCTGTCCATTTAGTTGTTAAACATTCTGAGTATCACTCCTGAACCTCCCAGCTGCAGCCATACCTCTATACCTCCACAGGGCCTTGCTAAGGGCCAGCCCCAGGACAGACTCTTCATCTCTTATTGAATACTTCTGTTTCCACTAGATGAAGGGTGAGGGACAGGGCAGAGCCATGGAGGGACTCCTTGGGGAAGAAACTGCATGGAGACACTGGAGTTGGGAGTCAATGTCTCGGTGAGCTAAGAGGGGCTGCCCCGAACCCCGGACTTCATTTCCCAGGTCTAGCAACTATTTTTGTTTCAGTCCTGTCTTCTACATTTCTTGTCTATTCCAGGTTTCTTAATTATAGCACGCATGTGTGTGAGTGTGTTTGTGTGAGTTTATGAATGTTTGTATATGCACATTTTAACTTAGTGTTTTTCTTCCCACACTCCTAAAATGCGAGCTCTTTATTTGTCAGAAATCATTTCATTTATTTTCTTTTGCTGTATCCACAGGCCCTGAAAATGTGCCTGGTATATAGGAAGCACTTAAAAAACATGTTGAATAAATGAAAGATAAATACAAATGATTACTCTGTAATAGCAATCTGTATCTCAAACGTATCCTGACCTACTTATGAGATATGAAGTGTGTGACTTATATAGAATTAAACATTTTTGTTTTTTTAAGATTGGACCCCAGGATCACTGCCTGAGCCAAAGGCAGGTGCTCAACTACTGAGCCACCAAGGCGTCCCTAAAATTAAACATGTGTTTAATGGAAAGACCTATATTTATAGGAACAGCACTATAATATTTGCATATTATACTGGGAAATGATACAATTTGACTAAACTATATTAAAAGATCCATTTTAAATCAATCTAAAATGCTAGCTGTTAATAAAACCCTTGTAATTTTAGTAACTTTTCTTAACATTAGAACAGTTACATTATTGAATATATATGTTGAGATTTTATGAGATACACATGTACAACTAGGTAATCCAACTATTCTGAGAAG